>NC_080571.1:293759085-294083981 GCF_030247185.1 Malaya genurostris
AATAACCTTCCTTTGCCGACCATCACTAGATTCCCGAAAAATGAAAAATAGATAATTTATAGCGATTTGGGCATTCAAGCTCATATTAATTGACATTGTACAGCTTTGGTTCAACCGTTTCAATGCATCATCTTTCAATACTCATATTATACAAATTTAATAATTCTGCTAATCGCTACTCGCCCCTCTGCGCACGTTAGGCTGATCATTATGAGAAACGATTTTCTAAATCAATCACTTCCGATAGTAATATTTTTGACATGATCACCATCATACACGAATCATAGTTACTTGGAGATCAGATCAGTTGTAAGTACGCAACGATGACTTTTTCCTTGCAATCACAAATTTTTTTTTATATACGCCAATATTGAACTTATGAATCAGCAATGATCTCAAATCACCGATGATTTTTTATTTTCGGTAATTGTCCCAGTCTTACTATAACAAATGGGTTTTGTGGATAAGATGACCACCGGAGCCATTACCATATATGGGCTCAGTAACCAGTACTGAATGAATTAAAATTATGAAATAAATGAAAAATGTGGAAACGATAGTCTTTATAGGAAAGAAAATATATGAACAGAAACTGCCACTTGATAAATTCATCAACACGGCATCATTACTGATGTCGCAAGAAAATTCAATTAGACTTGGTAATTAGCAAATGTAATTTTGCTTTTCCCAAGGAACCATCAAAACAAAGCCTATTTCTTCCATGCTACCTAAAACCGTGCTTCACATTAACATCCAACGATATTGTCAATGAATTGAAATCAATCAAACGCGTATTGATGAAAAAAGAATGAATCATTCAAACGCATTTGCCGTCATACCGGGATGGTATATGCGAATATAGTACAAGCAACCGTATACGGCAAAATCGGAAACACTCGGCTTCGGTGTTTGCCGAAGTCAAAGACACTCGACTTCAGTGCTGCCCGAAAATCTAAACACCGTGTTTGCCAATAGCACGACCACCGATACGGGTGCTTTTCATATTGCGTTCGGTGTTTGTTATTCAACACGGACACGGAGCGTACCATTCAAAACTCCTGGTGGTGTGTTCATGAGTGAAGGTGAGTACCGTGCAGAACGGATCCGTGTTTTTGCCATGCCTGGTTTGAATGCAAAAAAAAACGGATAAAACCTTAACCGGTTCTTCGAAACAAAAGTTTTCATCTGGTTCTTCTATAGTCCGTATTGTTTGATTTGCTTGTTGCTCATCTACTATTCGATAATCCAGCTCGGAAGATATTTGTAATTTTTTTTATAAGCAGGAGGAGTGGCCCCGTTCGGTTTCCAGTGAAATACACTGAAGCCTTCTCCTACTAATTTTCAAAAATGTTTTGTTTTTATGTGAATTTTCCACGTTTTGCGGATTTTATGCGATTTTCAAATTCATATGTTTTGATGCGATATGTTCATATGTTTATTAATAATAATGCACAATATTTTAAACGAGCAGATAACATTTACGTATATATATCCCTAAAAAAAATACCAAATATTTGTGGTATCTCACACGACCGATGAATATCTGCCGGAAAATTAGTTCAGGGTTTTCTTACCCAAATCATAGAAGCTTGGGAATTCAGACAATATATTTCTTTTTTTGACGCACTCTTCGAAATGAGTTTTATGCTGCTTTGCCATCGGTATCCTTCCAGTGGAAACATTGTAAAAATTGATAGGTCTATAGTAGAATTTTTAAAGAAGTACACCCCTGGTTTTATTGGACAACGAAAGTCCGGCTCCAAACTTTTTAAAAAAGATGCGAAAATTCCTTTATCGTCGTTAATGTATGAACAGATGCGAGTAAGTGTTAACTTGTTGAACGTCTCGCATGTTCTCATGTTCAGATTGCACCGATTCGTAATAACTATTAACTACAAAATAACAGTTTGTCAGAACAGCGTTTGTTGCCTTGATCATCGGTAATTCTTGTGGTCATACCTCTAGTGGTTCCTGGATTGTCTCCGTGACAGTAAAATTTCCATAGAAATCAGCCTTACTTTTGCCAAATGTACAGTTTAATCCTGCTGGGAACTGTATAACATAAGTATTGGAAGTCGGTGATATGCATGTAGCTGCCTTTTCGGCAATTAATTGTTTGAAGCGCTGGAATTCGATAAATAATATTTGATAAATGATATTCAGTATAATATTAATTCCGTAGCTCACCGCGCATAATACAACATTTCTGAGTGCTGTAAATAGTAGAAAAATTAAATAAATATCTCTCCCAAACATATTTGAGACTAACTCGCGTTTCTAGGGGGTGCAAGACGAACACCCACGTTAAGCACATGCATTTTTATATAAGTACAGTTATTGATTGGTGATACGATCACGATAATCAGAGTTTTTATTATATTCCAACAGTTTACAATGCTGACGAGTTTTGGTAAGTCACGGGTCGTTAACGAGAAAATTATTCCAACTGATGTTATCTAAAATTTTTTTTGCTACCACTAATCTCTGTTGACTCATGGTTCAAAATTTTTAAAGTAACTCGGTCACTTTGCTTTCAGACTCTAAACAACAAAAACCGTACAAGTTAAAAAATCACGGGGATTTGGGGTTCATAGTTTATATAGTTTTAACAGTCTCTAGTTAGTTTAATATCGTTAAGAACGTTAGAAACAGGAATAATCGGAAAATCGAAAAAAATCAGTTTTCTAGGAAAGAGATCCATAGAACGGTGAAAGATGCGCCTGCCAGTTTTCGGTTGGCGTGAGCGATAGGGAGTGCGTATCAAAAGTCACACAACGTTTTTTCAACTACTGCATCATATACATCGCATCATAAACGTGGAATATGAATAATTTTTAAGTAGATCCTTCTACGTGGAAAATGAAAATCGAATCATTCAGATACTCTAATAAATGTTCGCTGTTGTCCAATGACGACACTGTTATATCCGTAGTTAGTAATGGCTTAGGAGTAATCGAAGAAATACTTTGAAACACCGCATGAGAAACGTTGCAGAAAAGCGGCCTGAATTCGGTTTTAGGAAGGAAAAAGTTCCACCTGAAAGATCATGATCGGCCATGCCATGCAACATTTGTAACGGATAAATGGACGGGTCATCTGATTATAGTGAACAGACTAAACAATTGTGTTGGAAGATTTCTAAAATTTGGAAAGATGAGATTAAGTATGAACACAGGTGTGAGAATCTATCTTTTGTGACTCACATTAACTGTGCAGATTGTCATTCGGTTATCAGAGCCGGGTTACATACACTCAGGGCCGCCGAATGGGGAGGGGGAAAAGGAGGAATCCCATCGGGCCCGAACTTTTTCAGGGGCCCGGCAATTCGAAATTCAAAATTATTTTTTCATTCTTTATTACAAATCAAAATATCAAAAATCGAGACAAATTTGGTTTGTGATTTATTTTGTTAAATAATGTATTTAAAAATCTCTTGATTCGATGATATTCCCATGCTCACAATGCATTTTAATTCTTATGTTTAGGGGCCATGCCCGTAATACTGCAGTTCTCCAGGAGCCGAATTTTCTTTCGGCGGCCCTGCTTACACTTCCGTTCTGTTTGAAGATCCACATTGAAAAGAGGACGAGTTAGTTTGTGTATCGCTTACTTCGATTGAAGTTGGGTTTGTATTTCCATGGATACAAACAACATGTAACCACTTTATGTAGTATTGAATCCCCTGGTTATTAGTAACTTCGAAAAATTAGTCGAGCTTAAATTTCAAACAAGATTTATGACAGTATATTTTAACCATATGTCACAGGAAATCAATCCTTGGTTGGTAAACGACTGGACAATGCGTAATTCAGGCCCCAGTGTGGCTCTTAGCCAGTAACTCCTATCCCTACCTCCCCGCGGTGCCGGCTGGGGTACGAGCAACCTGCTGACAGGGAAGGGGGTTCTCTTTAGAGGATGTCGGAGCGTCTGTACTCCATGTTAGGAGCGGCTTCAAACAGCGTCTGTTCTGGTATCCAGCGGCTGAGTATGAAATGCTGCATCCCGTCCAGCTAAATCCAAGGTGGCAACCCCACCAACGGGATCGTCCCAGTGCTAGTTGGGACGTTAAACAGAGCAAGCACGATGATCCTCCGGCGAGACAGGGGTTGGCGTAGGCCTAATAAGCCGCCCATAAAACATTAATTACAAAATAATACAGGAGAGAATACGACCCGGAACAATCGGCAGAGACCCACGCGACGAAATAAGGACTATGATTGGAAACTTGGAACATGGAACTGCAAGTCGGCAGGTTTCGCAGGCTGCGACAGGATAATATACGACGAACTAAATCCTCGCAGCTTCGACGGCGTAGCGCTGCAGGAGCTTTGTTGGATGGGACAGAAGGTGTGGAAAAGCGGTCATCGAGCGGCTACCTTCTACCAAAGCTGTGGCACAACGAACGAGCTGGGAACTGGCTTTATAGTGCTGGGCAAGATGCGCCAGCGAGTGATTGGGTGGCAGTCGATCAACGCTAGGATGTGTAAGTTGAGAATTAAAGGCCGTTTTTTCAATTACAGCATCATCAACGTGCATTGCCCACATGAAGGGAGACCCGATGACGAGAAAGAAGCGTTCTACGTGCAGCTGGAACAAGCCTATGATGGCTGCCCACGCAGAGACGTAAAAATTGTCATCGGTGACATGAATGCCCAGGTAGGAAGGGAGGCAATGTACCGACCGGTAATCGGGCCGAACAGCCTGCATGCCGCATCGAATAACAACGGCCAACGGTGTGTCAACTTTGCGGCCTCCCGAGGAATGGTAGTCAGAAGCACCTTCTTTCCCCGCAAGGATATCCACAAAGCTACCTGGAGATCACCTGACCAACAGACCGAAAACCAAATCGACCACGTTTTGATCGACGGAAAATTTTTCTCGGACATCAACAATGTTCGCACCTACCGCAGTGCGAATATAGATTCGGACCACTACTTGGTTGCTGTATGCATGCGCTCAAAACTTTCGACGGTGGCTACCAAATTCGAAACCGAACGTCGCGGTTTAACATCGCGCGGCTCCGGGATGCTGGAGTAGCCCAAGATTACGCGCAGCAGAAGAGCAGCTAGGTGCAGCTACTCTTGAAGATGGCTGGAGAGACATCCGTTCTGCCATAGGTAGCACTGCATCAGCAACGCTAATTACGGCGGCTCCGAACGTAAGGAACGACTGGTTCGACGACGAATGTGAACAGTTAGTGGCCGAGAAGAATGCAGCTTGGGCGAGTAAGCTGCAACACCGGACGAGAGCAAACGAGGAACGATACAGACAGGCGCGGAACAGACTAAACTCGGTATCCCGTTGAAAAAAGCGCCAACAGTAAAACCGAGATCGCGAAGCTGCTAATGACACAAGGAAGTTCTACGAGAAGGTGAACCGTTCGCGCAGAGGCCATGTGCCACAGGCCGATATGTGCAAGGACACCAACGGGGATCTTCTCACGAACGACTGTGAGGTGATCGAGAGGTGGCGGCAGTATTTCGACGAGCACCTCAATGGCGATGTGGCGGAATACGAAAGTGGCGGCGCGGTAACGAACTTGGGAACGCGTGCGGAGGACGATAGACTGCCGGTCTCAGACCTCCAAGAAGTGGAGGAGGTGGTAAGCCGGTTGAAAAATAATAAGGCCGCTGGCGTTGACCAACTACCAAGCGAGCTACTAAAACACGGTGGTAATGCACTAGTGAAAGCACTGCACTGGGTCGTTACCAAGATCTGGGAGGACAAGATTTTACCGGAGGAATGGATGGAAGGAATCGTGTGTCCCATCTACAAAAAGGGCGATAAGCTGGATTGCTCCAATTACCGCGCGATAACTCTGCTGAACGCCGCCTACAAGGTACTCTCCCAAATCTTATGCCGTCGACTTTCACCGATTGCAAACGAATTCGTGGGACAATATCAGGCAGGATTTATGGGCGAACGCGCTACCACGGACCAAGTGTTCGCCATCCGCCAGGTCTTGCAAAAGTGCCGCGAATACAATGTGCCACCACATCACTTATTCATCGATTTCAAATCAGCCTACGATCGAGAACAGCTATGGAAAATCATGCACGACTACGGATTCCCGGACAAACTGATACGATTGGTCAAGGCTACGATGGATCGAGTGATGTGCGTTGTTCGAGTATCGGGGATAAACTCGAGTCCCTTCGAAACACGCAGAGGGCTACGGCAAGGTGATGGCCTTTCGTGTCTGCTATTCAACATTGCTTTGGAGGGTGTGATAAGAAGAGCGAGGATAGACACGAGTGGCACGATTTTTAGAAAGTCCGTCCAACTACTTGGTTTCGCTGATGATATTGATATTATAGCACGCAACTTTGAGAAGATGGAAGATACGTACATCGGACTAAAAGCTGAGGCCAAGCGGATTGGACTAGACATCAATGTGTCAAAGACAAAGTACATGAAAGGCAGGGGCTCGAGAGAAGATAACGTCAGCCACCCATTACGAGTTCTGATTGGTGGTGATGAAATCGAAATGGTCGACGAGTTCGTGTACTTGGGCGCACTGGTGACTGCCTAGAATGACACCAGCAGAGAAATTCAGAGACGCATATTGTCAGGAAATCGTGCTTACTTTGGACTGCGCAGGACGCTTCGATCGAGCAAAATTCGCCGTCGTACGAAGTTAACTATCTACAAAACGCTGATTAGACCGGTTATCCTCTACGGCACGAGCCCTGGACAATGCTTGCGGAGGATCAACGCGCACTAGGTGTTTTTGAACGGAAGGTGTTGGGAACCATCTTCGGCGAAGTGCGGATGGAAGACGGTACGTGGAGAAGGCGAATGAACCATGAACTGCACCAGTTGCTGGGAGGACCAACCCTTGTCCAAACGGCCAAGGTCGGGCGGTTACGGTGGGCCTGGCATGTTGTTAGAATGTCGGAGAACAACCCGGTTAAAATGATTCTCGATAATGATCCGACCGGTATAAGAAGAAGAGGCGCGCAGCGGGCAAAATGGATCGATCAAATTGAGGACGAGCTGCGGACCCTTCGCAGCTACCGAGGCTGGCGGCGAACAGCCATGAACCGAGTTGAATGGAGACGCCTCCTGTATACAGCAGAGACCCGCGTGGTCTACGACTGAAAGAATGAATGAATGAACTTGACATTGTTGGGTATAACTTCAGGCGTGTTTGGTAATCTTTGCAATAAAAATTCAGGCGTTATGTTTTAAAATGTGAAGATTTCAAATAGGAATTAAATGGGATGGTTCGATGAACATGTTTTTACGCGATTTTAATTAATGTCTCAAATGATATACATTTAAATAGCAAAACAGTGCAAAGCACGACGAATGTCTTTTAATCTGAATCTGAGCGTTCATGGCTCCAGTTTTGATATTGTGTTTCAGAATTTGAACACTTAAACAAACATCATGAAAAATCACTCGAACCTCTTGAAACAAACTCTATGTCGAATTCTTGCAAATACCACGGAACATTTTTTCCTTTTTTTTTTTTTTTTCTAAAAATCGTTTGCAAAATCGTCTTACTTAGAATATTTAGGGGAATCAATACATTTTGTGTTATTAAATCTAGACAAATTAATCAAATTGGTGTACCAAATTCACAGTCGAATTAATTTTTCGGTTTACACTTGATATCATTTTAAGTTTTAGTTAAATTTAACTACTGGACCAAAAATAACTGCTCAACGTTCAAATTTTAGCTAAAAGTTAAAATAATTCGCGAGATGGTCCAGGGCCCAAGAAAAATCTTCAGTTTGAGAAAAGGACGCCTTCGCACGAATTTGACCGTTTACCAAGATTGAATGGCTACGACAGGTTCAGCATGTCATTAGAATGCCGGACAATCCAGTGAAAATGGTTCGTATATCTAATGCAAGAGGAACAAGAAATGAAGCTCATCAATCATCATTTAAGACAAATTTCAAAATGGTTTAATAAGTTCAGTTTTGCAATGACTGAGTGGAAACATATATTGGAGAAGCCAAATCAATGAAAAACTTAACAGAAAAGATGATTTATTGGTAAAAGATACCCTCAGAGACAGAGACGTACATATGCACTACCATTTCGCTACTCTGAGCCTCATTATTATAGATCCTGCTCTAAAACACGGTTAGACATGGTAGAACGTACATCGAACATGGTCTACATCCTGGCCGTCACCCGACCGGTACCATACATCCAAACATCTTCTCTGTCAAACACTCGTCTTCTAGCTGTATACCTATTTTCCGCTCAAGCACTGAGTAGGAGAGTGTTTTTATAATCGCTTGTCGCCTTCTCTACTGGTGCCAGACGCGTGTTAAGTGGATTTGGTGCAGGCATCGTGTGATTGTGGGTCGAGTCTTTTGTCTATAGGGATAAACCAAATACCGCTACTGACTAGGAAGCCAAGACTAAGATACCAAGTGCAGGGTGGCAAGTGAATGGCGATTCCAATTTTCCGGTTTTCCCGGTGCGCGAGACAAAAAATTCTCGGTTTTTAGAACAGGCTCAAATCGCCTATGTTCAGTATTTTTTAATATTTCTAGAAATCCTATATCCAAAAGAACATCGAGAGTTGAGAAATAAAGTATTTTCTGGGTATCTCGATTTAGAAATAGGAAACATTCATTATGCCAAGTGCACATAACAAGTCGAAGGAAGGAGTCGTTCTTGGCTTTCTCATATAGATAAGTTGTGCAATCACTGCGAAAACCGATTTTGGAACCAAGGGCTGAGTGTCATATACCATTCGAATCAGTTCGTAAAGATCAGAAATTGTGTATGTATGTATGTAACGTTTTTGAGCGATCAATTTTCTCAGAGATGGCTGAACCGATTTTCTTGTGATCCCATACGAATTTTATCCGGATCCGACATCCGGTTGTGAAAAGGGTGAACAGGTGGAGATGTGCAGAGTGAAAATAAATGCTCTAATCTTGATTAGAAACTGTTTCTTCGGTTCGACAGCCTCCTTGTATCGATTATATGATTTTGAGTGCTGTTTTGTTAATTACGCTCCCAGCATTCAATATAGCATTAACAACGAAACGCAGAGCCACAAGACTTTCAAAACGTTTTTGTTTAAGTGTGAGGATTTGCGTAATAGAAGATTTAAGATTTAAATAATCCTTAGAACGACATTTAAAAACCTCATCCACATTTTGTGAAATTTTCATCCCAGCTCAATGAATTCCATCTTTATTTCGTCTGTTACCTTGCAACTAATGTTATTCGTATGTACTGGCTCTTCAAGATAAAAATTCAATCTTTTTGACTATTTCAAATTAATTCGAGGTAACAGTAGGATTCAAACAAGAAACATAGCTAGCCAGCAGACATGATAAAAGTAATAAGTCTTGCATTTCACGAAGGAAAACAGCATTAATACACAGATAAAAATATTTTGTGAATTTACATTTATTTTCATGCACATATTTGGAGCAGGCAATTGAATGGAAAGTTACATCACAAAACTTAGCGGTTTGTAAATATACAGACTAGTTCAATGAAAAACTAATCGAATCTGAATGTAATTTTACATCAATCATGGTTTTAAATCAGATTTTCGTTTCAACTGATGTCTATTTCATAGTACTATCGGTTTAAATGTCGTGTACGTTTCATCTTTTCGTTCTGTGCATTCTAAAAATCAACACATTTTATTAAGACTTCATGCTCTCTTCAATAATTCTCTTAAGTGCAGCTTTTACCTCAAATTCGATTATTGTTAGTGTTTTCTAGGTAGGTTACACGACATTTAAATCGATAGTACTATGAAATAGCCATCAGTTGAAACGAAAATCTGATTTGAAACCATGATTGATGTAATATTACATCGAGATTCGTTTAGTTTTTCATCGAACAAGACTGTATATTTACAAACCGCTTAGTTTTGTAATGTAACTTTCCATTCTATTAGCCAAAGCCTTGGTATAACAGTAGTGGAACTTGACCTTCTGTTTCAACAGACTTCGCAGCCAATTCAGAGTGTACAGAACCATTGCATGGCTGGTGCTACGATCCTACTGACACTGCGAATCCTTCCATTGCCTGCTCCAAATATGTGCATGAAAATAAATGTAAATTCACAAAATATTTTTATCTGTGTAGTCTAAAAAAAGTATACCTAAGGTTAAAAATGAACAAGAAACAATTCTCCTCCCGATTCCATCTATCAACATATACAATATTCTTTCAAATTTGAATTTTGGCGAAACAGAATAAAATCCTTCTAAAATTCTTAAAATGGACTCTTGTCGCTCTGGAAAAACAACAACAATGTATGCCTCTAGTGACTGTGATGATCTAACTTCGATTCTTTGTTGACATAATCACCCGCCTTCTTGTGAATCCTACTATGAAATCCATGGGTAATTATGTTTAATATAAATTAAGCATTAAATATTCACTGAACAAATCAAACCATCTTCTAAACCTTTCTAAGGTTTTTCAAAAACCCTCAGAAACAAATTTCAACTCTCAAAGAAGGAAATCAAATACTCATTGCAAACGGTGGACAAGGTCAAAGTCGACAGCTTTTTAAATTTTGTGAGTCCTATAGAAATCAATATCAAGAGTACAACACAAGTATTGTCTCAAGATGACTTTACTGAAACAAATTATGATGAAATTAGGACAATCATTAGCCCACTCAAAAACATGAAGGCTCCTAAGAATGTTTCATAATTTTATTAAACATGTTACCTGATATTTCTTTTGCAATCATATTATGCAAACTTATTCTGAAATTTAATAGAAATCCAGCAAAAGCATCCGTTCGATGTGCTGTTGCTGACAACAACTAAGAAATGTTTTCTGATCCATTAAAAATTGCTGCCAAACCCTTACAATTGTTGAACGAAACATGGGATGTTGGCCCCATCTCCAATGGATTGTGTACCATAAAACCTGTGTGGGACAATACGATGTTTCAAAACTTTTACTGAACTTAAACACAAAATAGAGTATGCCCTCCAACTTTTCATTTGTTTAATAAGGAAAATCATGATTTATTACGATTAGGGCTAGTAATTTTTTTCCCGGATTTGCACTAAAATTCCCGACTTTTTCCCGGTTTTTCCCGGTGAAACGAAATTCCCGATTTTTTCCCGGTCACTCGTCACCCTGCAAGTGAAATGTAGCTTAAAACTAAACCCTTTAAATAAGAAAGAAAACATTCTTCTAATCATTGGAATTTTGTATTGGTATAGTACGATTGCTTTTTATTTATTCATTTGCTGTTGTTATTACATGTAATCTCTTCTTAGTATTGTGCAGTGTTTTTACTACTGTTTATTATTATAGTTGTTTGTTTTCGGCATCAAATATACGATCTATTGTTTATTTACATTTCGTCTAGGTTTTATTGCTATTACTGGTGTGACTTGAATTTGCTGTTTTCTTAGTTGTAGAATTAAAATTCTGCAAAATGAACACACGTTTTGATTTAATACTAGATGATGATTCTGCGTTTGATTTGATTTCAATCATATTAAATCAGGATAGTCCTGTGTATACTTGATGTTTTGCCGTTGAACGGTGAATGCATTTTCGTCATGGAAGAGTCGTATATGAACAGTCGATACAGTCCATAACCTGATAACACATATCATCTACATTACTATGCCGCGTTCTTTGATACATTTAGATGCACTCGACTTATTCTTTTTTTTCCGTAGAAGACGATAAATTTTTAACAGTTGAATTAAGTAAACAGTTTTTAAGATAACTATGTTCTGCGAACTTACTCTCGAAGCATTCAGGACTCACAGAAATATAGAAAACTATACTAGTAATTCTAACTAGAAATGGCTTTCGTAAGATATTTTTCATCATCTCTGAATAATGTGTCTCTTATATTTCTTTTGCTTATACATTTTAATACCAACAATAAGAAAGCGTCTGAAAGGGGTTTTAAGGCTGGACGATATAAAAATGGAAGAAACGTTTTCTATCAGAATTCATTCTGCATTGTTAATTCTACGCACAGAAATGGTTGGCGATTAAATATTCGACTATGGTTATGTTAGTTCTTCTTGTATTGTAGCCACGTACAAATAGATGTTCATTAAAAACGATAACGAATGGAGATTTCGTGAGACCGCTTGTCTTTCACCAAGATAAGTGGATTCTGGGGCTCGTAAGAAATCAAAGCTCTGTTACCTCTGAGGAGAAAGTAATTGGAAATGCTTGATTATATTTTGGTATTCTAAATTCATTTACGAGCATTTGGCTACCGTTTGTCGTCTAACAATCACGATCATTGAGGAATTCTTATTCAAATGACGGAAAATGACATTACAACAAATTATATGATTACAAGGACCTCTCTTGTTGACCTATTCTACTGATGTTGAACTAATCCTGCTCTACATATGGTGCGATGACTACATTCACCCTGATTCTGCATCTCGATTGAATCGAAATTACGTGTTCCGATCTAGTTCGAGTTTTCTACACAAAAACTTCACTCGATCGAAATACACAATGCAAGTTTCTCGATTTATTGAAATATTTCGGTTCGAACGAAACACAGAATCGGAGCATCCAATAACTTTTTTTTTCAAAAATCCCTTAAAAGTTTAATTTACTAATCTAAATAATCAATGACGAATTTCTTAGCGATCAGAAGTTTTAATGTATTATATTGTACATGATTAACGAAGTATCCAATAATGGAGATTATTAACGCCAATTGTAAATTTTTCAGATACTTGATTCGGTGGACCCATGAATTTCTAATAATGACCTAACACTGTTTTGTCTGTATTTAGTTTAATTAGGTCAATGGGAGTATGACTAATTTCATAATCACTTGTTTCTATTTATTTGTTGGTGTTCATCTAATTTAATGGTCGGCATTGTACAAATTCTACTAGACTCTATAAAGAAAAACTTTGGAATATTTTAGAGTAACGAAGGCAAGTAAAACTATGACATGAGTCATATCCATAAAATTTGGATAGTGGGCACGCTTGGTAACAATTCATTATAATTCAATAGGAACACCTAGTTATAGTCGCTAACATGAAAAAAACCATAAACTGAAATGCAAAGAGCTAGTTAGAGCACCTTTCAATCCAATTAAGTATATGAGTGAAAACTATGTGCAACTTCTAAAAGGTGAAATATTTTACGATGACGCATAAACTAAATAATAAATACCTACAATAATAAAATCTGAATCGTTACTTCACGCAGGAAAAGTCTCGAACATGTACTGTTTGTACATTTCGGATATTGCAAACAGTAACTGGAATATAAGTACCTACATAAACGCAACAAGTGGTAGTTGTTAATATAACTTGCTTTCGATTACACACAATGTAAATAGATTAAACGAACAAGCTAAAATACAACTATCTTAAAATTGACTAAATTCGAAAATTATTCTTCCTTTTTTCGCTAAGTACTCGTCAAACTAACGGTTCATTTTTTGTCCTTTGATTCATCCGTCTTTTTCGTACTATTAGAGCTATCTTCCTCGTTCAGTTTGGTTTCCTTGTCTTCGTCCTTCTTGAAGAGCAGTGGACACATCCCCAATAGACAACCGATGGTGATGCCGATGACACGTCCCTGAAGTAATGCAAGCAAATCGTATTTGTTGAATCCATGCGTTGGCATGTTGGTGGTTAAGTGCACATTATTCTTACCATGTTTGCCGCCTGCCGACTGGATTTCATCTCGAGCTGTATCGGTGATAGTTTGGGCGGTTTAACACCACTCATCTCGGCAAGCTTCTCGATGTAGAACGCAGAACCAATACCAATCACGTCACTAATTGTGTTTCCAAGGGCGGCTGCAGCCATGGTGGAGATGCACATAAATAGGCCAAGCGTGTGCTCGATGTAGTCGCCCTGTGGGTAGTAGAATATGGAAAATTAAATCAGTAAAATATGGGTTAAAATGCTGTAATCTATGAGGTCATCTTATCGAAAGATGTTTGATCGAAAGCCAGTGGGCGGAAGTTGCTTATTGAAGGTTTCAATATATGAATTAGGGTGAGATTCGCAGTGGCCACTCACACTCCATATTACCGACGAGATTCTGTAGATGATATAATTATCCCACCATTGGGTTCCATGCTTGCTATCTCCGAACCAAAAAGTCAAACGCAAGCGCACTTTATATGCATGTTTGACTTTACTGATGCGGAATCAGGTGTAGTTTTTACGTTGATTGATGACTTTTGATGAAACCTGAACCCATTATTACACTGCAGATAACATAATTAGTACCCGATGATAATTCAATAGACTGGATACAGTATAAGCTCTTTTGTAAATTCGTTTAAGTAATATTCTGATATCTCGGTAAAGCGTACTTTTTCCGAAGTTTGGTATAATATATTGTTGAACTTGTCAGTAAATAACAAATAAGAAATGATCAAAATCAATAAAAACATTTTTGCCGAAATTTCGAACAGTGTACATTCGAATAGAATTTACTCAAATTCGGCAAAACACTTGTCATCTAATGTTGCTTCGTATGAATTGGATGAAGGAAAAATAAATTTCGTGAAAAGAAGAGTAAAAACCAAAACTGTGTGGTTTGGGCTATACTTTTTTTCGTGTTTTGAATTAAAGTAAGTAAAAACAAAAAAAACTTACCATTTGTGATAATTATTTAACACAATAATAAAGCAAAATCTACGCTCGATTAGTGAAAACTCGGCTATTCATGTTTCAATCACGATCACTTTTGCCGAGCAAACAGCAAAATTACTGCTGATAAGTTCGGCAATAATTAACAGTTAGCAAATGAGGAACAGTCGAGATTCTCAGTATTTATACATTATGAGAATCAGCAATAAAGTTAAAATGTGTAGCTTAAAAATCATTATTGCGCACAATTTTGCATGCATAAATTACCATTGCGCACAAGCTTGAACACAATACACTGCTAAAAATCTACACTTTTTTGTGAAGTGTGTTTCTAAATAAAATTCATGTTTTTAGTCGCACTAAGATATCAAGTGCTGTCCATTTGTACAACAAAAGTTTAGAGCATAAAAATAAGATGTGGCGTCATCAGTCGGTGTTGAATAGTCGTTCGCACCGCACGCGTATAGCTCTTGGTTCCTGGAAATTTTTTCTGGCTACCTAGAGTTTCATTGATTCAAGGCTTCAGTCAAGGCTACCTGAATCACCAACAGTCTTTTTAAGACTAACAATTAGTCAGCCTTTCACAAGGCTATACAAAGAGTGATATTAGAGTGACTAAGTGATACAAAAAGTGATATTAGACTGACTAAGAAATTAATCAGCCTTTTTTAAGGCTAGCTATTCAAAGAACTATTCTTCGAACTAATCAGTCTTTATTAAAACTACCACAAAATCAGTCTTTATCAAGACTTTTCCAAACTAGGAGTCTAATCGAAGACTAATTTAGTCTACTTAATTTAATTTAAAATTTCATTCATTTCAAAAATGCCTGCGTCCAACCGGAAAGGCAACAAGCCTAAGGCTAAAAATAATTCAATACGGAATAAATCACAATCCGTTATTCAACATTTTTCTAATAACATTCACGATCTTGTAGAATCTAAATGTATATTCTTCCTGAATCCGATTGTAGCGACATAGAAGAGAATTCTTCAAAAATTCCCAAAATGGACGCTTGTCGTTCTGGGAAGAAACAACAATTAATCCACATTATGTGGTTCATCGATTTGACAGGTTTACTGGAATGGGTGGTGGAGTTGCCATTTTTGTCCAACGGCAAATTAAACATCGAATTTTACCTTCTTTCAAGACTTGAAAGTTATTGAAAGCTTGGGAATCGAAGTTGAACCATTCATGGAATTTATTTCATCGCTGGAGCATATTTGCCATTCCAATGCACCGGCGAACAATTAAATTTCTTTAAAGGCGATTTGCAAAAACTCACAAGATATCGACCGAAATTTTTCGTAATAGGGGACTTAAATGCTAAGCATGTCCAGTGGAATTGTAGGCAAAATAACAGTAATGGTAAAATACTTCATAATCAACTCTCAGCTGGTTACTTCACAGTTCTTCATCCTAGTAATCCGACTTGTTTCTCTTCCGTGAAAACCCCGTCTACAATTGATCTGGTTCTAACAGATCAAAGTCACATTTGTAGTGAACCGATTACACATGCTGACTTTGACTCAGATCATCTTCCTGTAACATTCAGACTTTCCAACGAAGCTTTAATCAATCCAATTAGTTCTATATTCAACTATCATAGAGCTAATTGGTTGGATTACAGATCTCACATTGAAAATCATGTGGATCATGAAACTATTTTAGAAAATTCTGCGGACATCGACACAGCAATTGATAATTCGAATCATTACATTATCGAAGCAAGAAATCTTTCAGTTCCCAAAGCTCAAACTAAACTAAATTCTCCTATCATCGATGACAATCTTCAACTGCTCATTCGGTTGAAGAATGTTCGTCGACGACAATATCAACGTTCTCGTGATCCTGATATGAAAAACAAAGTTAAGGATTTACAAAAAGAAATTAAACATAGATTTACTCATTTGCGAAATGAAAATTTCGCTAAATAAGTTGAACAAATTAAACCATATTCTAAACCTTTCTAAGGTTCTTAAGAAACCTCAGAAACCGATTCCTGCTCCCAAGGAAGGAAATCAAATACTTCTTACAAATGGCGAAAAAGCTCAAAAACTTGCTCAGCAGTTCGAGAGTGTCCACAAGTTTAATTTGAACGTTGTGAGTCCTATTGAAAATGAAGTCTGACTGAAATATGATCATATTTCAACTCAAGTGTTATCACACGATGACATTATTGAGACGAATTTTGATGAAATTAGGAAACTTAAAAATATGAAGGCCTGGTAATGATGGAATCTTTAATATTCTTATTAAAAATCTTCCCGATGTTGCCTTGAGACTTCTGGTTATAATTTTCAACAAGTGTTTTTCATTAGCTTACTTCCCAAAAAGATGGAAAAACGCTAAAGTAATTCCTATCCTCAAACCTGATAAAAACCTAGCAGAAACATCAAGTTATCGACCAATTAGCGTACTTTCTTCTATCAGTAAACTTTTTGAAAAAATTATCTTGTTGAGAATGATGTCTCATATAAATGAGAATTCAATTTTTTTACCAGATCAGTTTGGATTTCGTCATGAACATTCAACTACTCATCAACTTGTAAGAGTTACGAACATGATAAAAGCAAATAAATCTTCTGGGTTATCCACTGGAGTTGCTCTTCTAGACATAGACAAAGCATTCGACAGTGTTTGGCACAAAGGTTTAATAGCAAAAATGTCTGATTTCCAGTTTCCTATTTATTTGATCAAAATGATTCAAAATTATTTAACTGATCGTACTCTTCAGGTTAGCTATCAGAATTGTAAATCTGAATTGCTACCCTTACGAGCAGGTGTTCCGCAGGGTTCGAGCGTAGCTCCAATCTTGTATACTAGTATACTATTTTCACTTCTGATCTTCCAAATCCACCAGTTGGTTGTCAGAAATCGCTATTCTGTGACGACACAAGTCTGTTAGCCACAGGTAGAAATCTAAGAGTGATCTGAAGTCGCCAACAAAGAAGTTTAAATATTTTAAGTGATTATCTGTCAAAATGGAAAATTAAACCAAATGCAGCAAAAACGCAATTAATTATCTTTCCTCATAAGCCAAGAGCTTCTTTTCTTAAACCAAACAATAATCACATTCTCAAATTGAATAGCTTGGAATTGACATGGTCTGATCAAGCTAAATACTTACTTTTAACGTATGACAAAAAACTCACTTTCAAGGATCACATTGAAGGAATCCAGGCAAAGTGTAATAAATATATTAAATATTTATATCCTCTTATAAACAGAAATTCTAAGCTCTGTCTAAAAAACAAATTGTTAATTTATAAACAAATTTTCAGACCAGCCATGCTTGATGCAGTACCAATTTGGTCAAGTTGTTGTTCCACCAGGAAGAAAACGCTTCAAAGGATTCAGAATAAAATTCTGAAAACGATTTTGAAGCGTCCCCCCTGGTTTAGTACAAATGAGTAACACAGACTCACAAATATAGAACCATTAGATGTAATGTCACATAATATTATAAGAAAATTCCGACAAAAATAGATACAATTTTCAATTGAATCGATTCGCTCTCTGTATTAGTTAGTAAGTTAGTATATAAGTTCTTTTTCCCCATTACACAATACAAGTAGGTTTACAATTTTCCCTACACAAAAATCACAGAATTGCGGAAGCAAATGATGTCTTCATGGTAATAACCAAATCATATATATAACATGGCTGAAAAGTCACCACTTGTGGCTGAACACCAAATTTAAATCTTAATAATTTAATTTTAACTCATATTCCAATAAATAGTAATTTAAAAAAAAGTGTGGCGTCATATGACATGAGCGAGTGTCATCACATTTGATTCGTAAGTGTGGCCATGTTGATGTCTAATGCTTTGAACATAAAACTTAATTTCGGAGCTATCAATTATGCAATCACTTACCGCTATAATCATGGTAAAATTATCCAAAAAACCGAATCCGATGAAAGGTAGAGCATTCACCAGTCCCACTGGAAAGAAAAGTAATAAAAGATACCGTAAGTTTCGAGCAAATTATTGCAAGTTCGTGCTTCTGTCGTATCAGGACCCCTCCCGAAATCTAAAACAGATATATACAGGGTCCGCCATGTAACTTTTTTTTAAACATGCAATAAAATACAAACGGTTTATCCGATTTCAAAATTTATTTTTTCACATTAAAGTACAATCCTTCCGGATAATTGTGGAATATAATTTCATTCAAATGGCTGCCTCGGCTGACCTTGCAGTACGCCATACGGTCGGTCCAGTTTTTTAGTACATTTTCGTTTGTATGCAGCTTTATTTCAGCTATGGCTGCACGAATGTTGTCCTTCAAGCCTTGAATTGTCTCTGGCTTGTCCACATAACACTTATCTTCGACAGCCCCCCAAAGATAATAAAATTTTCACAAACTTAGATTCAAACGAAATCGGATCCGACTTCCGGTTCCGGAATTACAGGGTGATATGTACCAAAACAGTGAAAATAATGTCACTCAATTTCCTCGGAGATGGCGGAGAATCGATTTTCATAAACTTAGATTTAAAAAAAAGGTCCTCAGGTTCCACATAAGATTCCTGAATTTCATCAGAATCCGTCTTCCGTTTCTGGAATTACAGGTTGATATGCACCAAAAGTATGAAAGTAGTCATAATGTGACTAACGTTTATCAAAGGGTACTGAATCGATTTTCTCCAATTTAAATACAAAATGGAAGCTACTATAGTCCTATACAAGGCTCCTTAATTTCATCCGGATCCGATTTCCAGTTCCGGAATAACAGAATGGTATATGTTAAAAATGAAAATGATGAAAATTCACTTACTTTTCTCGAAGATGGCTCAGCCGATTTTTATCAATTTAGAACCTACTGAAAAGACTTTACATGTTAAAAGAATATCCCAATTTTTGTTCAGGTTCAACTTCCGATTTCGGAGATATTATGCTTTGGGTAAAAATGTCAATTTCAGGAGTATTTTTTCATATGTTACCATATGATGAGTAGTGAATTCTTGAAATTTACTTATAAATTTCTCTAGTTTGCAGATCATGATAGTCTATGACCAAATAAGCTAATATTGGATTTTAATAAAAGCAAATTCAAGACCGAAAAAGCAATGTTCAAATTCATTCATAAATTGAAAAATCCACAACAAATCGTTTTAGCCATCTAGGATTTCTTAGTATAAGTTTGGAATCCACAATAAATTAATTTCAAAAACTTCAATATCTCTGTTTTACTAACGAACAAAATATGTCCTAAGCCTACTGCACTTTGGCACTGAATTTCACTTTAAGGCTTGTTCATATCAAACATTTAGGAAAACTTAAATTTTGAGTTATTTGTGGGTATCTCATACTGCTGAAAATTTTATCATAAATTGCTGACCATATTTTCGATACTATGGACAAAAATTGTGTTGCTGCGTTAAATCATAAATCAAATAATCATAGATTTCCCATTGTACGGAGACACTAACAGCGCTTCTAGTGAGGAACGGTTGTACTTTTTTCCATTAGCTACTGTCATAAATAAAATAAACCTAGATTCCCCAGTGTAATAGTACTGTAGTTGAGCAACCCGTAACACCAAAAGCGCCGTCTGGTGTAGAATGGGTGCGTAAATGCTCCTAAAATGCATGTATAAAGTTGCCTGCGCATTTAACACAACCGCAGTGGCTAATGGAAAAAATACACCCGTTTCTCACTAGAAGCGCTGTTAGTGTCTCCGTACAATGGGAAATCTATGTTTATTTGATTTATGGTTCTTTTCATTATTATACAGGATAAAGTAAAAAAATCAATAATTCTTTCAATGATAATTTTATTTTGCTAAGATTTTCTAAGCCATGAACAAAGTTATTTGTTATATATGAAATATTTCGCACGATTAAAATAGTCACAAAGTTTGAGTAAATTTAACTGATCAGAACTGTTCAGCTATCAAATTTTAAAGTTATAACTTACTGTATAGCACTAGAAAGAGTCAATTTTGAGTTTTCCCCCATATTTTCTTCCATATGTTGCTACAAAACAAAAACGAAATCCCTATCCTCTCCAGAAGTGGTGCTGGGAAGTTAAAATCACGTAAACCATTTTCTACTTCGAAGTGATTGAGTAAGGTGGATTAAGCTTATCATTCAGCACTTTGGGGTATTAAAGTATCAATGAATCACAATTTCGTTCCTCGTATGTAATTTCAGTCTTAATTCGAGATGGCTATATCTGTTCGATGAAATCATAACGTTTCATCAGATAGCAAAGCGTTTAACACCAATCAACTGTTGGTAATAAAGTCTAACCAGACTTTCTTGTTCTCGGTTTCGCCAAAATGGAACACGAGTCAAAAGTTTTAATGCTATTCCTATTGAATTACACTCAGAGTAAATTTTGCGAACGACAGCAAGAAATTTTCTACACTTCACATCAATGCTGGCATAGCAAAATCGAGCTGCGAATATATTTGGCAGAGAATAACTTCTTAACGACGCTCCCAAGCTTATTATTTATTCAGCTCCCAAACAGAATCATGAAACGGTGAATAAAGCTCTACCAAGCGGATGTAAAAGGAGAATAAAGGGGTTGCTTGAATGGATTTCAAGTACACTGATTTCTAGGATTTTGAGGTTTCCGAGCAATGATTGCAATACATTCTTTTCTTCAACACGGCGAGATATCACGCGCAAAATAAATGTTTAGAAATTAACCTAAACAGTTTGTCATAGTCTAATCAATAGGAACCATACATAATGCATCCGATAGATTTGCCAAACAAATCACTAAACTCTCCAACATTAGAATTACTAAATATGCCCTTTGATATATGTTTTGAAACTGTCATAATAAAATGGTTAAAAGTGGAAAGCACTGGTGCCTCGTGCCTCGACCAGGAAGGATAAATAGTGTTAGTAACATCATAGCACCAATCATGCCCTTACGTGAACCTACGAATAAACTGTGAGGTCTGTTAAAATAGAGGGTCCATTTTCCACAACTGCTGGAATGTAGTGCCCTGATTTATCATTTGTTTACTTATAAGCACAGAGATTAATATTTAATAATCGTTCAAGTATTTATATTGGACTTGTTTTCTTTTCATTGAAAAATATCCTCGAATCAGGCCCGTACCTAGGATTTCGTTTCGGGAGGGGCCCAAAGATAAAATGTTACTGAAGATTGCTGATGTACCTAATATTCGGTGTGCCTTTAAGGGGTGTATTTAACAGACACTTTTAACTTTTCCACTGGAACTGTTATTGTATTACATTTCTTTAGGTTTACTGTCTTGTTATTTTTGTAACACATGTCTGAGATCTTCTAAATAATTACAGAATCCGCAATCTAACATTTTTTTCTTAACTAGCGGTTATTTCGACATTGGAAACCTTAATGTCACTTCTGATTTGACAGAAACTTAGTTTTATCCTTCCATTGAACGAAAATGGTTGTGAAGATGCTTGAGGAACGCGTGAAAATAGTGCCAACTGGGGTTGCGATCAGCTTGAAGAAGACGCCGATTTTTTGTCAAAAAATCAGCTTCTCGGATGAGGCACATTTTCATCTCGGCGGGTATGTTAATAAGCAAAATTGTCGCATCTGGGGGACGGAAACCCGTACGTTATCATGGAGAAGCCGATGCATCCTCAGAGAGTGGCGGTTTGATGCGGATTTTGGTCTGGCGGCATCATTGGGTCATTTTTCTTCGAAAATGAGGCAGGAGCCACCGCCACGGTCAATGGCGAGCGTTACCGCGCCATGATTAGCGATTGGTTCTTCCCGTTACTTGAAGAGGAAGACTTGGACACCATTTGGTTCCAACAAGACGGCGCTCCGTGCCACACAGCCAACGCTACGATCGATCTTCTGCGCACAGTGGATCGAATCTTCGAAAATCGAATTATCAGTCGAAATTCGGATGTCCTTTGGCCGCTTCGGAGCTGTGATTTGACGCCGTTAGACTACAGGGTCCGGCACTCGAAGTGTAACCAATTAAAAAGGCCATAAATTCAGTTTGGAAAATTACTTTTACTTAATTCAAAGTACAAAATGTGTAGAAATAATACAAAATTCAGAATCAATTCTTCAGAATCAAAAACTTTTGCTCGATATGATCACCTTTTGCCTTGACTATGGCCTTGAGACGGTCAAAAAACGAATCGCAAGCTGCCCGAATGTGACTTGCAGGTGTATTTTGGCCCACTCGCGGACAATAACATTTTTCAGCGCCTCGAGACTGGTGTATCTTTTAGTTCGGACTTTGCTCTCCAAAATGGCCCAAAGAGAATAATCCATTGGATTCGCATCTGGTGAATTCTAGAGCCATTGTGTGGACGTGATGAAGTTCGGAACGTTGTTTTTCAGCCATTCTTGGTTCACTCGAGCTTTGTGAGACGGTGCCGAGTCCTGCTGAAACATCCATGGTCTGCCACCGAAATGTTTGTCTGCCCACGGCTTCAAAGCAACCTCCAGAATACTTTCCCGATAATATGTCGCATTCATCTTGACGCCAGGCTCGAAGGTCTGAAGTTGGTTACACTTCGAGTGCCGGACCCTGTATTATCTTTGGGGGGCTGTCAAAGATAAGTGTTGTGTGGACAAGCCAGAGACAATTCAAGCCTTGAAGGACAACATTCGTGCAGCCATAGCTGAAATGAAGCTGCATACAATCGAAAATGTACTAAAAAACTGGACCGACCGTATGGCGTACTGCAAGGCCAGCCGAGGCAGCCATTTGAATGAAATTATATTCCACAATAAACTGGAAGGATTGTACTTTAAAATGAAAAAATAAATTTTGAAATCGGATGAACCGTTTGTGTTTTATTGCATGTTAAAAAAAAGTTACATGGCGGACCCTGTAGAAATAATTCTATTTACCAAATGTCGCTTTTGTACCACACATGTATGCACCTGTATTGACATGTTTGGCAAATAAACAGAACAATGCACACATTCACAGTAATTTCGACATTCGGATGAGACGAGCACTCTTTTTATATGTTTACTTCATCAATGGATTTTCACACAGAAACGGGTCTGAATAGTGAATACGGATGATGATGATGATGATGATGGTGACAACTGTCGATGTCGATGCTTCTCCTAGTTCGTAATGCAATTAAGCTTCAAGCCTACACAGAATCACCATCCTGTCATACAGTTGTTCGAATTCGTAGTTCGGTGGAACACTTTACGTTTACGATGTGGAATAAAAACGATGCCGTTTCCGGCGGGCCGGTGCCAACGGATGAAACGAACCAAACCGAAATTGGAGAATCTATTAAATATGCAAACGAGTGTGATACGAGGTCCGTAACATGGCAGAATGAATGTTTGAACTCGACAGTGAAAAGAATGTGTCAATCGGACTTCATCCATGACAGATTACTGATGAGTACATGACAAGCGTACTTGACTGTTGAAACGAAAGGTTCGACATTTTTCTTCTACCATTTAAATTCTTTCATCCGTGCCAAGTGCATGTCAAAAAGTCATAAAAGCTTACCGGCTCCTGCTTGACTATCCCTTGATGGGAGGAAGTGCAGTATGTATATATCTACGATATGACTGCACTAGCTTTCATACTTCTCGCTCTTCGTGTATGGCTACGGCTTCCCTTGAAACAAAAACTTTAAGTTGTGCAAACAATTCTTTTAAGTTACTTAAATGGGTACTATCCGTTTGCTATAAATATATCAGAAAGGTTATTTTATTACGAAAGTTGATACACAAAAAAAGGATTGCCGGATGTGATGAACGTTTGCCATCACTTTTAATAAAGGACTTAGTTCCGTATACTACTGTAGTATGGATTTTATACAATTTTAGCATTGACACTTGAAATGATAATTTGATTGTTAACTAATTGCTCTGTATTTTCAGAACCTGAAGTCGAATGCGGATAAAATTCAGTCCCATAAAGACTGTACCAGAAAGTATGCACGCACTTTGATTTCGCTGTAAATAATTCACAAGTGTTAGATATTCAAATTTTATTCGATATACTGATAATGTTAGACTATAACAACAGAATATTATTCTAAACATTTGCTACTTAGCCATTGTAGACTAGCTGGCGCACCTTCTTGGAAACGTTCCTCATTTAATTCCGTACGGACTTTTGACACTTTTGACACTTTTTTCCAATCTTTTTCGAACTGTTGAATGGTTTCGGCTACCGAGACATGTTTCCTGAGATGTGCCTTCGTTAAGTCCCAAAATTCCTCAATTGGTCGAAGTTGTGGGTAATTTCGTGGATTCATGTCTTTTGGGACGAAAGTGACATTTTTGGTAGTATACCATTCTACCGTTGATTTCGAGTAGTGGCAAGCAGCAAGATCTGGCAGAAGATAACAGGAACCTTGTGGCTTCGAATCATGGGTAGAAGTCGTTTTTGTAAACAATCCTTGATGTATATTTCGCTGTTCATTGAAGCAGTGGTGATTCATGACGTGTATCAGTAAGTATATTTTGATTATTTTCGCAAATCTATAACATTGTTCGAGTTGATTCAACTATTTGCAATGTCTAAAACAAATAAAACCGATTTCAACTAACAGAATTTTGTTTCAATAACAACACCAGTTATTTCAACTAAAATATTTGTTGAAATTGAAGGGTATGTGTCCTCACTAATTGACAGCATTTTTTTTAAACAGTAAAATTAGTTGCTTCAACAATCGTTTCTGCTAATCAAAAAACAAAAATGACAGTTTAGTTAAAACAACAATCGATTAGTTGTACCAAATTTCAACCAATCGAATTCAGAAAATAAACTAATATTCTGGTTGAAATGGGATCGCGGGTGGTTCCGTGTGCTATCGTTCTCAGTGGCAGTCCGCGTTCTGTGCACCATTTGTACACAATTTTTCGACGTTGTTCTGCTGAAAGTCCACGCATTTCGAAACAAACTAATGAAAACGAATAAACAACTGCACAAGTGGTCAGAGAAGAGTGTAAACAACAGGACGCAGCCATAAAAATTGCAGGTTGGCAAGTGAATTGCCGATTTCAATTTCCCGGTTTTTTGAGATAAAAATTCCCGGTTTTTTAAATAGGCTCAAATCGCTCCTGTTTAGTTTTTTTTAAACATTTTTTAATTCAAACTTTAAACAAATATCCCATGTCCAAAAATGATAATTGTAGTAGGTTTGCTAATTGAGGATTCAAATCCTTCCAGGCATTTTGATGTATAAATAGAAAATATTCATTATAACATGTGCATAAGGCCTTTATCAAGTCATTCAGGGGTTTTGGTTACACGTAACCGATTTCTTCCGAGTGCACATGACTGTTTTTATTTTTTTTTGGTATACATATGATTGAAAATAAACCAATAAGAAACAACAATCCCAAAAACGGACGCTTGCCACTCGGAGAAAACAACAACAGTCTATGCTTGCAACTTCAAATCATTTTGCACAGAGCTTTCTTCGCTCCTTCCAGAAGTGAAAGTGGAAATCTCAGTTCGGCCGGAAAATTATAAATGGCATGATGGCCAAGGATTACTTTTATCGTATCAAAGAACGCTCTCTACCAACTCTTCACACGATTCAATCAGTGTCATCAAAGAGAGACGGATATCATCTCAGCAACAAAACACCGTCATAGTTCATATAACATAGAATGGACGCCAGTGCGAGAGCGAATTTCTCTCGATGACCTGTCTGAGAACCAAATGTTAGCCACGCTGGTGTGAGGATTCTTTCTGAAGCAACAAACGGTCGCTTATTCTCGTTTTGTGATCCGATTCTATACGGGCAGTGGATAATTGCGAGGGAATCATTTTACTATTGCCGCTTATTCTAACTATGTTCATATAACCTTTGTATAAGTTGTATGTATGAAAATAGATGTGAATGCTCCAGACCAGGGTTTTGAAATATTGTATATTGTAACCTAGGATGAGAATCATCAACTCGAATTATATGCGATAATTATCAACTTGCGATTCTCTCTTGGTAAATTCCTCACAGCGCCGATCATTGCCAGACTGTATATATTTTATTAAGGGCTGTGAAATACTCAGAGTATGAAGTGGAGCGAAGAAATGTAGAAAAAATCTCTCACAGTTCTTGTAGCATCTTCTACCAGATTGAAAATGTTGTATACAATATAGATAAATATCAAGCCGCTTTCTGCCAAATTATCGGCAATCAACAACACTGATGATGGCACAGCGAATCTAACATAATATCGTCATTGCCAGGGCTCCAGCCATGGTACAATAAATTGTTATATGGACATATACTGTTTAAATTATGTCGCTTGCAAGCACATCTGTTCAATGAACGATACCTTCAGATGAATTATCATGCTGTGATTGTGATGAAAACCATAAAACCAATTATAAACAAAGTCCTGTCAGACCAAAAATTTGAAATTTTCATGTAATAGAATTGAATATAAATCATTAGATGTACGTATACCTAAGATTTCGCAAAACCGTTCGGCTACCACGACTTGCTCTTTTAAAACACCATTTTTTTTTCTAATGTATCTTATGATCAAAAAAGAATAAGAATTTTCATTTTAAAATTCCCGCGCTTGTCCAAATGGTAAACTTTTATTCTCTCAACGTTGGTAACACTTTTATACACATTCTGTCAAATTTTGACGCATATCGTACTATTAGTTTTTATTTGGCGTCTATACAAAGATGTTGAAAAATTTTCGTGTGGCGATTTTATAATGGATGAAAATTTAGAACAACGTGCGTGCATCAAATTTTGTGTTGCAAATGGATTTAAGTGTTCCGAAACGTTGAAAATGTTAGAAAAGGCCTTTGGTGAATCGTGTCTAGGAAAAACACAGGCATACGAGTGGTATAAACGCTTCAAAGGTGGTCGTACAAGCTTGGATCATGATGAGATCCCTGGCCGCCCAACAACATCTAAATTTTCATCCATTATAAAAATCGCCACACGAAAATTTTTCAACTTATTTGTATAGACGCCAAACAAATACTAATCGTACGATATGCGTCAAACTCTGACAGAATGTGTATAAAAGTGTTGCCAACGTTGAGAGAATAAAAGTTTACCGATTGGATAAGCGCGGGAATTTTAAAATGAAAATACCGGTTTTTTTTTGATCATAAGGTATCTGTTAGTCAATAAACAATGTTTACGATTTTAATCCGTTGATGGGCAAATTAATCAAATGATAGCTGTTCAAATGCGCAATATATCGATCTGTGTTTTCCTAATAGGATTCTAAATGCTCGTAGAGTAATAAGAAAGTACGAGTACTTCATGATGAACTCTCCGCTGGTTTTAAACCAGTTTTATTTCCTATAGCTCAACTAACTTATCTTCTATGAGAAATCTTTCTACAATTAATCTGATTCTAGCAGATTGATCAATAACGTTCAGGGTTTCAAATTAAGCAATGATTAGTGCAATAAGTTATATATTCTACCAGCTGAGAACTAATCAACTATAATACTATCGAATGTAAACACTGAAATTATTGTGGGAAATATAGATATAGCCGTATATAATTTAAATCATTACGTTATTGAAGTTCCAAAAGCTCAAACTAAATTAAATTCACCTTCATCTACATCAATATCAACGTTCTAGTGATCCTACTATGGAATAGTTGAGGACCCTTAAAAGCAAATTAAACATAGATTCACTGAACAAATCAATCCATTTTCTAAATCCTTCTAAGATTCTATACTTGTCCTCAGAAACCAGTTTCAATAATTTTATTAAAATTTTTTTCTATGTTACCTTGGGATTTTGCCATAAATTTTGCAGGTGTGTTGAATACTTATTCAAAAATTTTATAAAAATCCAACAGAAGCATCCAAATTATCCTTTGTTTTCAAAATGATTATACTGTTATTGATAACAACTAAAAAAACTCTGCTGCTACCTGTTTTATTTAAAACTGCCTGCAAGCCTCTAAAAATCGTTGGACGAGACATGGGGTGTTGGCCCAATTTCCAATGGAATGTTCAACATAGAAACTGTATGGAACAATAAGTTGTTTCAGCACATGTACTGAACAATTTTGGTGAATCCAACAGAAATAGAAACCTGCAAGGTTTACAACAAACGGTACTGTGTGCCTTGGGAGTGCAGAACTAAAAACTTTACCATGCATTAAGAATGTAAAATTATTAATTCTAATCAATTTTTGTAAAAATAAAATGACTTCGACTTGGACTTGGTGCAATCGCCTTCTCCGTTGGTAGCAGAATGAGAAAGTCCGAATCGGTTTATATATTTGAGTTTGAAATAGTGAAATTTATTAAAGGTCTAAGCCCTTCAAATGGGTCAAGAAGTTCGGCTAGCCGTCATATTGCTAAAGTGTATTCAATACCGTTTTGATTGTTGTTTGCTACAAAAAATCAGAATGATTGCGTGACTCAAAAAGCACGGTTTAGACGAGTAACTAGTGCCGTATAAAAACACCTTTAAAATAAGTTATGAACTAGGTGTCATTCGTTCCAAAAACATACAAAAATAACGTATCTTTACGTAACATGAAAATAGCTTCTATCAAGTAAATTTGTTAAAACTTGTCACCAACAACAATGTAAACAATAGATGAATCAAATAAGCGATTCCATCCTATTTAAAAAAAAACAGCACGTTGTTTGAAATTGCCCGGGTTGGTGGTTCAATGCAAAGAGAGCTGGTCTTACAATCCAGTAGTCGTATATTCGACCCCCGACCTGGAAGCAAATGTTGCACATATTACACGAACTAACTCATTCACCCATCCTCGCTGCGTATATCCTGTCTATACTCATGCCCGTCTCGAACTACGTTAAACTATACACTGCACGAAAGAGAGAAGAGTGAAAATGAATAAGCAATAATCGTAGAGAACCCGAATATAAAGGGTGATTTTTTAAGAGCTTGAGAACTTTTTTAAACAATAAAACGCATAAAATTTGCAAAATCTCATCGGTTCTTTATTTTAAACGTTAGATTGGTACATGACATTTACTTTTTGAAGATAATTTCATCTGCCACAACGTCGAATTTTCAGTGAATGGGCCCTAGAAAAGTTGGCAGAAAATCCGCTTTTTTATCGACAAATTTTGTTCAGCGATGAGGCTCATTTCTGGTTGAATGGCTACGTAAATAAGCAAAATTGCCGCATTTGGAGTGAAGAGCAACCGAAAGCCGTTCAAGAACTGCCCATGCATCCCGAAAAATGCACTGTTTGGTGTGGTTTGTACGCTGGTGGAATCATTGGACCGTATTTTTTCAAAGATGCTGTTGGACGCAACGTTACAGTGAATGGCGATCGCTATCGTTCGATGCTAACAAACTTTTTGTTGCCAAAAATGGAAGAACTGAACTTGGTTGACATATGGTTTCAACAAGATGGCGCTACATGCCACACAGCTCGCGATTCTATGGCCATTTTGAGGGAAAACTTCGGAGAACAATTCATCTCAAGAAATGGACCGGTAAGTTGGCCACCAAGATCATGCGATTTGACGCCTTTAGACTATTTTTTGTGGGGCTACGTCAAGTCTAAAGTCTACAGAAATAAGCCAGTAACTATTCCAGCTTTGGAAGACAACATTTCCGAAGAAATTCGGGCTATTCCGGCCGAAATGCTCGAAAAAGTTGCCCAAAATTGGACTTTCCGAATGGACCACCTAAGACGCAGCCGCGGTCAACATTTAAATGAAATTATCTTCAAAAAGTAAATGTCATGTACCAATCTAACGTTTAAAATAAAGAACCGATGAGATTTTGCAAATTTTATGCGTTTTATTGTTTAAAAAAGTTCTCAAGCTCTTAAAAAATCACCCTTTACTAATACATTTTTCGCTGCTGTTATACTTCGTGCATGTCCGTTTTATACATTCGTTTGTAATTCGTTCATTCACTTTACTCTTCGAATTGGTTCGAATATCGTCACTGCGATGATCGTTGGTTTCCATTCTTCGCGAAGCATTCTTTATCTAATAAATTCATCCTATCTCGAGAGGTAGCAGCAATGGGAGAGTGCTGAGATATGGTTCATCACATACACATAAGACTATGGTACTAATGCAGGGGGAAATGTCTTAATTTGCTTGTTTCAAAAACAGCACGACCGATCATCGCGAATTAGGTTTTGAAGATAATCGCTGCATGAATATTCGTTCCACATTCACGTTAAGTCATTCGGGGGTATGTTCAATGCGAATAACAAATGCAAGGAATAGATGATCTTCATGCGAGCAACGCAGCAGCGTCGGCTTCGTTCGCACCCGAATATACGGACAAGTCCGAATATCAAAGCGATTATCGAACAAAGGCGAAGGGAAGCGAACGATGATCATTCGCGTTTTGGTATTCGAGCAACATTGCCTGAAAGGATTCATAGTGTTAGTTATGAAATGCTTCTGTATGCTATAAGTCAGCTGCGAAATCTGTTGAAACAGACGGGCCAGATTCCACAAAATAAATGTAATGTCAAGACTTCGCTTTGCTTGTAATTAATAAAATTAACTGTGAAGGTAAAGATATGACTTATTATTACATGCTTGTCAATTTAAATGAATTACGACGCTCCTTTTATGTGCATCTATAAAGACGTGAATTCACACGGTTCTTCCTAAGTGTGTATTTGACGCTTCTTTTATATTTTTATAGTTTATTGATTTCTTGAAAAACTTGACTTTACGCTAATCAACCTGATTATCTCTGAAAAATTTGGAAATCTTCTTGCCACAACTTTTGATTGTTTTTGTAAATTACTCGTTTAGAAAAAAACTTTGGCTATCTTTTGTCTCCATACCCCTGAAAACGAATCGTATTATTTATTCATGCGTTTTCAATTAATGATATTCCACAAAACCAAACACGAGAATTTGATTTATAGATAAGGAACCTCCAAAAATAAACTACTTTTTGCATGAGCCCCTATAATACTGATAGTTAAAAAATAGCGATACACCCATAGCGTTGCGAGCTGCTACCGCTCTATTTTTCATGCCATAATCCGCTTCCCAAAATAATCCGTCGCGAGAACGGAAACTTTACCAGTCAGCAAACAAGAATCAACTGTAATTTTTTATTTCTTTACTGAAGATTAATCCGCATGGCTGCATATGGGAGCTACGTTGAACCCCAAGAACGAAAAAACTTGGAGATTTGATTCTCCAACAAAAGCTCATTAGGATATAAAAACTTTCAGGATACGTTGGGAACAGTGCTTTTGCAATCAACACAATGTGTGACCTCTGCTACTGCTGGTTTAAACTTACACTCGAATTCGAAGTAGCATTATTTTTCTTCATACAAAAACGATGTTACTCTTGATGGTAAAAACGATCATTTCCGAGTTCCCAGTACCGAATCGGTGAGGTATAACTACAACTAATAAAACAAATAAAGTTATAACCTAACCCACGACAAAAACTTTATAGTGTGGGAGTCGTGGCACTGCCGAAAAAGTGAACATGGAATTTGATGTGTAGAAGTTCGTATTTTGGTATGTTATTTTTTACGGCTCCATAATATAAACCATATGCAACATTCCGCGCTGCAGGATTTACACAACTTAGCAGTAGATGTATGCGATTTTGGAAGCACGGAGTAAAAACTATTACAACAATGTGTATTTGACAAATTTGGAATTCATGTAAATAATTTCTAATAAGTGGTGTTTAGAATTGAACAAAAAAATGGTGTTTAGAATTGAACAAAAAAATTTCACCATGTGACCGTCTTACCCCTTTTTTGGGCAATCCAAATGTCATTTGTCACGTCACGTTCTGATCCATGCACCGACAACTGCTAAACAACTGAACATTGCAGCTTGTTTGCGAACGACGAACAAATTATCGCAGAAGCAAATTGGTTGATAACGTAAGCTGTGGATTCAAACTAAGAGCTTTCCATTCTACCGGGAGTATTGTTAAAGCGAATATGGCTTAAGGCGTTACATCTGCATGAGTAATTACTTTGTAAGTTGTGTATATGATATTCAAAACAACTGCATTCCAGTCAAAGAGCAGTGAAATGTGGTACGTAAAGAGTAAATAGTAGATATATGGTTTATCTAGTATTATCGTGCGACAACAGACAGCTTGAAAAATAAGCAGAATCAAGAGGCTTCTTAGTATAGTGAGTAGGACAATCAACTTTTATGTTCCGTACTTGGGTTCGATTTCTAACATCTGCTCATTGTGTTGATACGAGATGATCCTAATGATCACATGAATAAAAACTCTACAATTTTAACAATACACACGGTGTCAGTAATGAAAACATCGGTTGGGTTCATCCTTTCACATATAACGCACCGGTAATCGAAAATGAATAATACCGCAAAACGAACAACCATAAAAATTGTTCTGACAGTTGGCATCGCAAAGTGTTGTCATTCGCTTCAGTATGTAAGGGATCACCAGTGACACAGTGGAAGACTTGGAAATCAATGATTTGAAAATTCGGATTTTTCAATGAAGGCTTTAAAATAAAAGTCTTTTTTATCAGTTCCTATCAGAAAACAATTTTCGACACACCACATTTTTTGCAAGCCATCAAAAGATGAGATAACTAAGTGCTCACAATAGGGTAACAGAGGTATTTTGGCCCACTTTAGGATTGATTTTATTTTGGCCCACTTTGTAAAAATATCCACCAAATGCTGTAATATCTTTGAAAACCCCTTCCGCAATAGATAATTTGATGTGATTAGCTTCAAATTGATGCAACATGGGTTACTTAACATCGATTAAATCCATGAAGTTTGGTCGATAAAGTTAGGTGGGCCAAAATATATGAAGTGGCCAAAATACCTCTGTTACCCTATTTTATCCTATACCTCCCCTTGCCTATGATAACATTCGGTGAACAGTACGGCTTCGACAGATGGTTGCAAACAAAAAGATGCGAACGAGTTATAACCTAACTTAAATCGCAAAATCTAAGCTGTAGTATTTGTATTACGGTTTTATTTGGACCGATAAAAACGGAGTTGAATGAAACACTATCGCAAATGCAATGGTTATTGTTTCAAACCCCAAAATTTTCTCGAATCTACCAAACATATTTTTAGGTGAGACTCAGCATGCTTTTATAGGAAATCAAAAGATTTTTTTAACGCACCGCAAATCTTACACCTAAATATGATGAAAGCGAATTATTTCTCTAAAAAACGAACCACAACTACCATGACTCATATAACATGGGTCAACGGAAGCCGATAGAGCCAAATACATGGGTAATATCACAGACATAACTTGAGGACGTGAATACGAATAAAACTGGCATGCTTCTTTCTCACTTCCGAATATAGATAATCATTCGTATTAGATTGTGTGAATTTCGCAACTCTCATTACTTCGCTTGCAGAATTTCAACGGAGCATCAAGAGAACAGTACGACGGCGAACATGTTCCTACCATACAATTTAATAACACGGAACAAATACAGTTTTTTTAGATTTACTTAGTAGAGGGAAATATCGCATCATGCTTTGGGAATATTTTAATGGATCTAAAAAACCGCTTTGCGTGATTTGTCCAATGTTTATAACTGATATATCGTTTGTATTTATCTACACCAGAACTAAAATTCTGGACCAGAACTGAGTTGCAAAATTCAGGTTCGAAATCTATATTTAAAAAATCAGATCATATATTTAGTTCTAGAATTATGGATTTCACATTTTCATAATACGGATTCCGTATTGAATTTCTAGAACTGAATTCTAAACCTGAATTCCGAACCTTAATACCTTGAATTCAGTTCCGAAATCTAGCTCCAGAATCCATGCTCCGAATTTAGTTCCAGCATGTATTCTGGAAATGAATACTGAAACTGATTTTAGGAATTAAATTCTGAAACTGAATTGAATCCAGGTTTTGAAGTCAGTTCTGAAACTTAGGTTTGGAAATCTGAGCTTATATTTAGTTGCTGAATTCAGATCTAAAATAACAATTATGAAATTTTGTTCATGAATGTTGAAAATAAAAACCCAAAATCAGAATTCTGGATTCGAATCCCGAATATAAATTGAGGAACTAAATTCAGCTTCAAAATATGGTCAAGAAACCAATGTCAAAATGCAGAATAAGGATTCAGTTCCAGAGTCATAGTTTTTAGTTCTGAACCTGTAATCTGAAAAGCTTAGTTCTGAGAGGAGAGAGCATCACTGGGAGTGCGATGCGGTGCCCTGGTGCTGCTCTCAAAAAAGTATAATTTCAATGTGTTGTTTGATACGTATAGTTAAAAATTTGGTTGAAATAGTTATTTTGATTGACAGTACAGGTGTGGCAAGTATGTGTTTAGTAGTGAGAGTGCAATTTATTGAATAATATTGATCCGCGAAACTAAAGATGCTCAAGCGGCGGATACTGTGAATTTGCCGCCCCAAAATTCAACGATGTTAACCTGTTAACCGATCGATGCGCCGTCTGCATGTCATTGTCGGTGTTGTCGGATTTCGGCACACGGGTGGAGTTGCAATTTACGCCAGAGAATCAATTAAATTCAGCATTCAATCAAACGAAGCAGTTGGAAATAATTGGTTCTTGGGTATATCAGTTGAAAGAGGCATGCAGATGGGAAATTATGGAGTTGTTTACCACTCTCCAAGTTCAAGCGATCGCCAGTTTCTGGAAATTCTAGAAAACTGGTGGGAGAATTTCGTAGATTTTGGTAAACTAAATATTATTACTGGAGATTTTAATATCGATTGGCTCAGTGATCAAGGTTCGACTCAATTGAAACAGTTAGCAGAATTCTTCAATTTGAAGCAAACTGTGAATGAATTTACAAGAATTTCGAGATACAGTAAAACATTGATAGATCACGTGTATTCCAATTTCGACGGTGTTTATTCAAATGTGGAATCCGATTGCAAGATTTCAGATCATGAAACAATTGCAATTTCCGTAATGAGTAGCTCTAGAAATGCGGAAGATACGGTGAAAATCAAGTGTTGGAAAAACTATTCAAAGCAAACCCTATCTCGACTTGTATCAAGAAGCTTGGGTTGTACACAGTTGACTGGAAATTTGGATCACTGGGCATCTATTCTTACTGACATATTAAAAAAGTGTACTAATGAATTAGTAACTGAAAAGTATGTTAGTTTGAACAGCTCGAGTAGTTGGTACTCAATAGACCTCTTACGGTTGAAACGGGAGAGGGATAAGCAGTACAAGAGATTCTGTAGAACTAACGATGATAGTCACTGGAGTAGATATACACAAGCACGAAATATTTATTCACGGGCCCTGAAGAAGACTAGATGTGAATACATACAGAGGAAGATCAATCAAAATCAACAAAACAGCAGAGAGTTATGGAAAATTCTCAAACAGTTGATCAAGCCTACACATAGTGCATCGAAAACCATAACTTTTAACGGTATAGAAGAGCACACAGAACAAATTGTATCTGAAAAGTTCAACAGTTATTTCATAAATAGTGTTCAGCAGATCAATCAAAGTATTGAATTGGAAGGTGAAACTGTTGAAATAACACAGCCGATGAATAACTATTGTAGACTTGATGAATTTCAACCAATCACTTTTGAACAATTGAAAAATATTTGTTTCAATTTGGGAAAATCGACTGGTATTGACAATGTAAACTCAAAAGTGATACAGGATTGCTTTCATGTTATCGGACACGATCTACTGGATTTGGTAAATGAATCGTTGTACACGGGGCACGTACCAAAAGTGTGGAAAAAATCTCTGGTGGTTCCTATCCCCAAGGTTACTGGAACGGATAAAGCCGAGGAGTACCGTCCCATTAACATGCTGCACACACTGGAAAAAATTCTGGAACTTGTTGTTAAAGATCAGCTGATTAACTATTTGAACTCTAACAGTTTGCTAATACCGGAACAATCGGGATATCGTAAGGGTCACTCTTGTGAAACCGCTTTGAACCTAGTATTGGCAAAATGGAAGGAGAAAATCGAAGCCAAAGAGAGTATCTTTGCTGTGTTCTTGGATCTGAAGAGAGCCTTCGAAACAATTTCAAGACCTTTATTGTTGCAGACATTACGGCGTTTTGGCATCGGGGGAATGGCACATGAATGGTTTGAAAACTATTTATGTGGTAGATCTCAAAAGACTGTTTTTAACGATGTAGTGTCTAGTTCCCTCGGTAATTCACTTGGTGTGCCTCAGGGAAGTGTGTTAGGTCCTATTCTATTTGTTATGTATATTAATGATATGAAGCGAGTTTTACGTTTCTGTGACATAAATTTGTTTGCTGATGATACTGTTCTGTTCATTACGGCTAAAGATTTCAATGAAGCTGTTGCACATTTGAACGAGGATCTAAGTTCGCTGGTTCGATGGTTAAAATTTAAGCAACTGAAACTAAACGTCGCGAAAACTAAATATATGGTTATTTCTTCTGTTAGCACCGGTCATGACGCCAATGTGGAAATTGATGGTGAAACTATTGATCGCGTTAGAGAAATGAAGTATCTTGGAGTCATAATTGATGAAAAGTTAACATTCAAATCTCATATCAATAACGTCATCAAGAAGATTGCCAAAAAGTATGGTGTATTATGTCGTTTGAAAAATGACTTAACGACCCATAGTAAGATTCTTTTGTATAAAACAGTCATTTCACCACACATTGACTTTTGCCCATCCATTCTGTTTCTTGCTAATAACACAAAAATCTTGAGATTACAGCGACTGCGAAATAAAATCATGCGATTAATTCTAAAATGTAGTAGATATACCTCGTCAGGTTTTCTACTGAACGCATTACAATGGCTTTCAGTGAAACAGAGAATTTACTACTTAACCATGGTATTTATTTTCAAGATATTAAACGGCATGCTGCCTCGATATTTGTGTGATCGAATTGAAAGAGGAACTGATTTGCATAGGTACAATACTAGAAACGCATCTGATGCTAGAAAACCAAGCTTTCTGTTAGCCAGATCGCAAAACTCATTGTTGTACAAGGGAATAAGTTTTTTCAATTCGATGCCAAGAGAAATCAAGCGCGCAGCGACATTGGTGGAGTTCAAAAGGTTATGTATTTCACACATAAAGTCCGCTTTGTAAGCAAATATTTAGTTAGTTAGTTCAAATTTTTTAGATTTTTTATTTTTTTTACGTATTACGAAGATTGTATTTTCTTTTTCTTTTTGTTTATATATATTATTGTGAGACGAATTAAGTTACTATGTTCGGTATGATGATGATGGATTTTTAGTTTGTTTGAGAGTTAAAAATAATGAGCAGTCTACAAACGTTTGAGCCTCGCGCGCGAAGCAGGTAGTGACTATTTGGAAAGCGAATAGGACTGGCCGAAGAGCCTTAGCATTCAGTATGTTAAGTTTGCTCTTGACCTTGATCGCAAGGTTTGATTAATAATTTAAGGAATTGATTCGGGAGATTAATTGGGATCGACAGTTGTTGATGGAATTGGGCTTGGCTCTGCTCATCCGCAGTCTCGTTACTCCATCGTAGCTGATGTGTGTAGCGATGAACTGGTCCGGCGGGAAGGGCCAGGTGAATTACTGTCTGATACTGGTAAAGATATCGGGTTCGATTCCTAATGTGATCAAGGATCTTCCCGGGTTGGAAATTTTCTTGATTAACCCTGGATAGTAAATTCGAAATATTTGAATGTTATTTTGTGGTCAGTCGTTCTTTTGAAGAAGAATCAATACCTGCTAGATTAATCAGATCGTTTTCTTTTGTTTACTGGTTAAGATATGTGCAAAAATATTAATTATCATTTAGATAACTCGTTCTGCTCACACCTTTGTAGGGGTATGAGGTGGGACCATCATCATCATCATCATTTCTATGGAATGTGTGAAAGTTTACAAGTCGATCGTGTCATTCAGACTGAAGGTCTCGGACCCATTCGCGAGTGTTTTTATTTTATTCTTTCAGTGGTCGTGTTTCATCTCGCGTTGCTGACAGCAGAGCGAGCAGGAGAAACGGGATACTGGTGAGATCGTTCCTTGGAGATATTTTATATTTTTCTTACTTATTATATTTCACCTGAGTATCGAAAATCAGGTTTTGTTGAGATCATATTGTTTACCAAAACATATCCGGATCTCTTTCCCTCCCTACTAACAAATCTCTTATCCCGTGATGCTCGTGGAGATTCAGTGGTACCCGCGGTCTCTAGAAACAACGAGTATCGGACTAACATTCCTCCCTTTCCCTCAGTAGCACAACCTTTGGTCGTAGCCAGCGTCGTTATTGATCATTTAATAAAAAATTAGGAGTGAGTGGGTATGTACAGTGAAAATGATTTGCTTCTCCCAAGCATCATTTTCTTGGTTCATTGTACATTTTCACTCATTCGGTCAATCACGAAGTGCAACTACGAGCGATCTACTTCAGCTCAGCTGTAATCTGAGAAGCTTAATTCTGAAATTGAAGTCTGAAACTCAATTCAAAACCTGGAAATAGTTCAGAATTAGGTCCACCTGAAGGACCAGAATCCAGGTTCTGAATTCTGTTTTAATATTAAATTAAAAATTCAGTACTCTGCTGCTGCTGGTTAAAGGCGACTGCTGGCCACGACGTCCGAAATGCGAATGATAGCACGACCTGAGAGTTTGAGGTTTTCATTCCATGCAGAAGGTCTTTTTTGCTGATGCTGGTTGAAAGCGACCGCTTGTCACGAAGTTCACAAACGAATAAGAACTGCGACCTGAGCGTTTGAGGTTTTTACACCATTGTTGTTACTGATGTTGGTGAGAGTTCCGTCTAACGCACTAGAAGAAATGAATGATTTTCGATCAAAGTTTGACGTTTATTCATGCTTATCTCACACTGTTGAAAATTTAATCATATTTCCGATAGTATGGAGAAAAAATTATGTTGTTGGGTTAAGTACAACAAGAGATATTCACGATCAAAATTTTATTACTTTTCCAGAGGGTAAATTTTGAAAAGGAGCCCCATAGTACTGCTGCTTATGTGGTATGATAGCAGATGTAACAGTTCGTTGTAAGAGAAAACTAAAGATTGAGGAATGGAGATTCGCTTGTGTTTTTCAATACAATGAGATAACGATATACTTTCCGATGGGATTTTTTATTAAACAAACCTCAGAGCTGAGCTGAATAATTCTTTCTCTTCTTGAATCTGTGCAGTAACCTCCTGTGTACGGAAAAGACACTAACACAGCGACAACAAATAATTCAAATTTTATGTCTGATGTATATAAGATGCGTGAAAATTCAAGCAATTTCGGTGGGATCCAACCTACTTTCATCGAATAAATAAAAATAAAAAAAAATTGAATTTGGATGGGGTTGGGGACGCAGTTCATTCCTTCAATTCGACCGGTTGTGCAGTGCACGAGGTGTACATGAGGACGAGACGCCACTGCCCAGAGTAAAGTAACTCGTATTCACGACAATATCAGTCCTAAAAACCAGGATTGGATTTGATTGGAGGCGCTAGAAATTGACGATTCGTATGATACGGTTAAGATGAATTTTAATATAACACATTCGTTTCGGGCTGGTCAATTTCTTTCGAAGAGTACGTATACGTAATACGTTTCACATGGACCACACATCATCGAAAAACCGTATGTATGCATGATAAATGACATTCTCTTCTAGATTACGGTCTAGAATACTTGGTACTTTTCCAGACATTCGTCGCATTCATTCAGTTCCATACTAATGCTCAACTCATTCATCAATCATCATACTCTACTATGCGGGTGCAAAAAAAAACATTAACCAAGTAAATATTTCTTTCCTCTCAAGGTTGTAGATCTTGTGTGTAATAAAAAAAGTAGTCGATATTGCAATCATTGTTTCTTCAAAATTTGCAATGTGTAAGTAATTTTTACGTATGTAAGTATGAACCGAATGTAAACCATGAACATTGAAGAATTTTAGAACATATTTTTCCTAGGTGCCTTAGGCACCTGTCTGAGGCTTCAAAAAGAAACTGTTTTTATTGCAAATATAGCTTCGAATTCTTCTTTATTTATACATTTGTTTTGGTATGTTCTCATTCATTACATCGACTAAGTTAGGAACAATTAGAGAATATAAAGAAAGTTAGTTTTGTTGAAATTTTGTACCAAACTTTCGGATATTTTTTTCAAAATATGTAGACAAACAGAGTTAAGACCGATGCAGCAACAATACGAAATTCTCAGAAGTTAGTAGCTTAGTTCGTCTGGTATGAATTGTGCGCAAATCCCCATCCTTGGCCTATTCACGAAGATAAAATACAAAATTTTAGTAACATTCTCGATTTAATCACGCAAATACGTTAGTTCTCGAATAGAAACATTTCAACAGAAGAAGATACATGTATGAAATAACGACTTTAAAGTTTGTGAGAAAGTGCTATTCGGAGGCTGAACTCAGGCCACAAAAATTTCCGAAGCTAGCAATAGCGAAAATACTGTTTTCCAAAGTATTGGGAAAGAACAAAGCGCCTAACATGAATGCTGTGTAAGGTTGGTTTTTGTTTTCATTTGTTACCATAGCAGCCTTATAAAACAAGTAAGCATTTACAAGCTATCATATATTCGGTTGTCCATCAACTTTTCTCTCAATCGTTCATCCCATAAAAACAATCATTATTTGTTGCTTCAAGTATTCCACCGGTTAAAGTCAGGATAAAATAAATTGAATGTAATAAAAGTAATGCTTCAAGCAACGAAAAGAAATTACACTTACCGAGTATAAAGTACAAGTACGAGTGGTTTACTTCATCCGGGTTTTCAAAGATGTCGGTTCTCTACAGATTGGAGAATAACTTGATTTACAGTTTTCAGTCTTACCTCCAGGGGGGAACATTTTGGCCAATTTTATTTTTGACTATCTCACAATTCCATTGCGAACAGTGTTACCCTAGTCTATTCGCACGGACAAGCAATAAATTTTTCATTTTTCCTGAGATCGTCATATTGTATATGCATGTGGATGAACGTTTCTGCTTCGCTGATTTCGATATCAACTATCAAAGAAGGATTAATACGTTGCATCATGTGTGATGCATGTATAGTACAGAAGCTATTTTCCAATCGTTTTGCAGTTGATAGTTCATGAACATCTGTTCCGTTATGAATAATTCATAATCGTGCCATATAGCGTGATTGTGTGTATCATAGGGGCGTTGCCCAAATGTTCTAAAACTTAATATTAGTTGTTCTTTCGACAGGCGCTTGGAAAAAGTTTCGGCTGATCATAGTTGATTCGATATGCAAAAATGAAGAAATACTTTGAAATAGAAGTTTGAGAATGAATTGTTTTTATCGTTCTTAAAATGAGGTAAAATCGTATCTACCCAGAGCGGGCCACCCACATATAATGACCATGGGTTTATAGAACTTCTTTCTAGGGATATGCAACATGCATTGGTCGCCATTGACGAAAAGTGTTTTCAATTTCAAACGTCTTCGAAAAGCTTACCAAGTCAAACTTTTCGCTTCAATACCACACCAAATGGACGGTCACATACAGACTCCTTCTATGTGTGTGTTTTCAGTAGCAAAGTAAAGTTAGTTTTACTCGTTTATCGTTCAATTCAGAGCAAAATGTGTTTCGTCGTTTATTATATTGTGACACCAACTGTCATTCTCTCGGCCATGTTGGCACACAATTATGTGCATTACACGTAAAAACAAGTGGTGTTTCACATGAAGAGTAGTATAACTATAAAAACGATTTCCTTGGATATGAAAAGTTACGGGTTTAAGTACTGTCTATGTGGTGAACAGGGTGAACCAGCTGGATGTACCTTTTTTAAAATTGAACAACTCCGACATTTTTCAGTCGATTTTATCGAACAAACATAGTTTTTTTAGTATATTCTATGCCATTTATTTGTAACCAGATTTAGAATACAACATCAATTAAATGCCCACCCCATTCGAAACGCAAAAAGTAGCTCTAATGCGGTCGTTTTGCATAATATTTCGGGCTTTATCGCATCTATTTTAGTTCGTATATCAGTATATCGTAAACTTTACTTTTTGAAAAACCTCACAGAAAAACAGTCTGCTTTCGCTAAATCCGGAGAATGCCGAATATCTGTCATATTTTTAACGATAGACACGAACAGTAGAAGCGCTACGATTTCATTATACATAGATGTGTATCGATTCAGAACTGAAATGACGTTTCAGATTTGTGTTTATCTGTCAAAATCGGCTGAAAAATGTCGGAGTTATTCAATGTGGGAATAGAATTCACGGAGAGAAATCCGTTACTGCTATCATGATTAGAAAATCATGAAACCAATCATTTCAACTTCTTATGAAACCATGAGTAATAAGTCTTCTCCCATGAAAATTAATCATGATCCGGAAATGCTTTACTTGAAGAATCTGTTTCATTCAAAACTCGTAACTCCAATCGGGTAGAAACGTATATCACTTTGCACCCTCTGTATCAAGTGATGTGATCGATTGTTCAATAGATCAAAAGGCAAAAAGAAGTCATTGAAAAGCAAGAACTCCTGAGAATGTTTACTTGATCCTGAGGCCTATTCATTTCTTAATTGTGTTGTTTTACCCAACGACTGACAGAGAATTGACAACATAAAGATAATTAATCGAAAATTGACACTATAAGAGATTAAGCACGGTTACGCTTTTCATTTGGCAAACATAAATGTTACATTTTGAATGAATAAAGACTGTCCCAGAAAGTATGGACGCAACCAAAAACCGCTGCCATTTCACAACGGTTCAGAATCTGTCAATTTTTATGGCTGCGTACTGTTGTTTACACTTTTCTCTAACCACTTGTGCAGTTGTTTATTCGTTTTCATCGACGTCGATAGTTGTTTATTCGTTTTCATCGACGTCGATAGTTGTTTATTCGTTTTCAACAACGTCGATAAATTGTGTACAAATGCTGCACAGAACGCGGACTGTCACTAAGAAAGATAGCAAAAATGGAAGGAGTAAGTGAAAAAGCCGTGCGAAATGCAATCAGGAAGTTCGGTGAGGATAAACCGAAAACGGGTCGTAAAAAAGGTCCCGCTAACCCTCAGTTGGATAAACGTATACTGAAGGCGTTAAGGCAAAAGAAGGAGGTTTCAGTTCGGGATGTGGCCAAAAAAGTGGGCACTTTGAAGTCAAATGTTCTTCGTGCTAAAGAACGTTTGAATCTTCGAACCTATAAGAAGCAGAAACAACCAAAACCTAGTCCGAAACAAGAAGCATCGATCAGGCCGAGGGTTCGAAAGCTGTACAATACGATTCTTGCTGGAAATTTGAACTGCCTAATCATGGACGACGAAACCTACGCGAAACTCGATTGCAAACCCTTGCTGGGACTACAACATATACGGTGCGAGAAGGGCAAGTGTTAAACCAGTCTGAGACGTCGATTGAATTCGCAAAATTTGGTAAGAAAGCTGTGGTCTGGCAATCAATTTGTAGCTGCGGTAAGATTTCGAAACCCTTCATCACCACCGCTTCAATAAACAGCGAAATATACATGAAGCAATGTTTACAAAAACGACTTCTACCCATGATTCGAAGCCACAAGGATCCTGTTGTCTTCTGGCCAGATCTTGCTTCTAGCTTCTAGCTTCAACGGTAGAATGGTATACTACCAAAAATGTCACTTTCGTCCCAAAAGACATGAATCCACCAAATAGCCCACAACTTCGACCAATTGAGGAATTTTTAGCATTGACGAAGGCACATCTTAGGAAACATGTCTCGGCAGCCGAAACCATTCAACAGTTCTGAAAAGATTGGAAAAAAGTGTCAAAACTTGTCGCCAAGAAGTCTGTACGGAATTTAATGAGAAACGTTCGCAATAAGGTGCGCCAGCTAGTCTATAATGGCTGACTAGCAAATGTTGAGAATAATATTCTGTTGTTGTAGTCTAATATTATCAATATATCGAATAAAATTTGAATATCTAACACATGTGAATTATCTACAGCGAAATCAAAGTGCGTCCATACTTTCTGGGACAGTCTTTATATCTGAATGTATTCCCACAAATTTAATGTGACTATTGTTGTTTGAATAATATTACAAGAGCTAGCGTAAACCGAACAATTAATTGGACTGTGGATTTGGAACGTCAACTAACGAAAATCAGAAAACTTTAAACTTTTTGGTCAATCACTTTGATTAATTTGTTTCATAGATATAGCAACATAAGCTGTATTGATTCACCTAAATATTTTAAATAAGGCGATTTTGCAAACGATGTTTTGAAAAGGTAAAAGGAAATATCAATCCGAGGCATTTGCAAGAATTCGACATTCTTTTGGGAGGTTTGACTCACACATGTGTTTTCATGCAGTTCGTTTAAGTGTATAAATTCTGGAACACAAAACTGAAGCAATTAACGCAAGTAAACACGTTATTTTAAGCGTTAATTTTAATTGTTAATGATTATTTAAAATCGCGTACAAAACACGTTCATCGCACCATCCCATTTAATTCATATTTGAAATCTTCACATTTTAAAACATAACGCCTGAATTTATATTGCAAAGATTACCTTCGTAGCAGAAACACGCCTAAAGTTATACCCAACAACGTCAAGTGCGTTACGTTTAAATTTCAGCGAAATCAGTCCGAATGGATCATGATCCGAGAACTTTTCATCATGGTGTATTATCATAACATGAAAATATACTCTTTTCCCCAAATCATGACTCGTTCTGCTCATTTCTAGAATCGGAATTTTTCCGTGAATGCATCCAGATGGGGCATCGTGTAATATTTTGTAAATTTTCATTTCTGTTATTAGTTTGATTCTTTTTTTTGCATTTTTCTGTTGCGTTAGCCACTGATAAAAGCTAAGACTAAGCTCAAGAAAACTTGCGCCTCAAAAAAACAAAGTGAAAAAAACAGAAACTATTATAATATTTAAAAAAAAACGGGGCCCAGAAAAATTTGAAGAACAACGAAACCGCCTTCAACAAAAAAAAATTCAAAAATTTAGTATGCAGAATGTGTTAATTCTCTTCAACTTTTACTGGCATCATAAAAAATTTGTTTGCGAAAGGTGTCGTTTCACAACGACCTATTTCGAATGCTTGTAAGTCGGTCACTTACATTCAACGGACATCTCCGGCGTATTGGGCTCACGGAGAGCGGCCTCTGCACCTGTGGCGAGGGTTATCAGGACATCGAGCATGTCGTGTGGCCGTGCGTAGAGTATCGCGACGCCAGGTCGAAGCTACTGGAACCCTTAGGGCCCGAGGTAAACCACCTGAGGTTCCGGTCCGAGATGTGATGACGAGTCGGGATAGTTCATATATGTTTCTCATATATCAGTACCTTAAACACATTATTATCCAAGTGTATTCTGTTATACCTCGCTCAGAAAGTATAATCTCCACCTACAGGTTCGACACTAATATCCGCCCGATTCTTTCGATCCCCGTTCCTGTCCACCATCTTAATTCGAACTAACAAGATCTTTGTTTTGTCACTAACTTTTCGTTCCCCCTTTCCTCTTCTCTTCACCATCTCGATGGCAACTAATTGGATCTCTGTAGTTTTCAGACATTTTGTTTCCATACCCCCTTTTTACCACGGTTTCCACAATATTTACTACTACGGTTCTACGTGTTTTCCGCGGACCCACACGAACCGAAAGGAAGCGGCCATAGATAGTGCCATCTGGAAGACTCATGCAATATTGAATTCACCGACCACTGCCGAACACCAGCTGAAAGCTGGATTTTCGAAAATCCGAGACGACATATTCTAATGATACTAGTGTCAAGTTAGTCGTTAATTAAGATTAGAAAATACCCTTGGCAACGTAGAGCTTAAGCAGTGTGCCTAAAAATATATTATATTATTGAATAAAAAAAATCCGGTCACTTGTTAAAAGATTTATATACAGTAGTGACCGATCGATTCGGCTCCTGTTAGTGCTAGCGTGATTCATGTCAGATACGGCAGAAACAGCGAACTTTTATGCGTAGCATTTCCATTTATGGCGGCTCATCAAATGCTGGTACTAAATTAATTCATTGGTTGGCAACAGTAAAGTGCTTAAAAATTTGTCCATCCACGGATGGAAATTATTCACTCTTCATTTGACATATTTGACTTTTTCATTTTCACTTAGTAATCGAAAAATACCACATACATTTGCCTGGAAGATACACCTATGTAATTGCTTTGATGCTTAGTAGCAACAAGTTTTCTTGGGGAACTCTGTTCTGAGATTCATTTATTTATTTATTTATTTATTCATTTGGAGCAGGGAAAAGCCCTTTGGAGTTGATACTTATTAAGTCTCTACCAACAGATAATCACATCCAAATGATACATTAATTATAATTGACAAACAAACATACATAATATACTTAGCACTCACAAACTTAAATACAAACATACTAATTATACGTAATGTCTTTCTTAGGTCAAGTACTTAAAAAATACTATAAATGAGCGTCTGAGAGTAGTACGAGACAGATTAAAATAAAAAATAGTATAACAACGATTAAATATACGAATCATGCTTGATACAGGATCGTTCTTCGCATAATTCATTATAGCAAACTGTGGGACAAGAAGAGGGTTATTCCGGAAAGTTCTACATCTGATATTCATATCGAGTTGTCCGAGAAGGCTGAAGCAGTCGATGTTTCCCAGAATTAAATCGGAAACAAACATTGCTTTCGAAACATTGCGTCGATCACTAATCAACTCAAGTCCAATTAGATTACATCTAAGTTCGAATCTAGGGAGGTTATGGGGGTCTCTCCAAGGCAGTCGACGTAAGGCAAAACGGACGAATTTATGCTGCACAGATTCAATGCGTTTTACCCCTTTATGGTAATAAGGTGACAACACAACTGCAGAAAACTCAAGAACAGAGCGAACCAGGGCAATATATAATGCTTTCAAACAGTGTATATTACTGAATGATTTCGTCATTCGGAAGATGAATCCGAGATGTTTGGAAGCCTTAGAAACGATATGTGATATATGATCGCAAAAAGTTAATTTGCTATCAAGTAGGACTCCTAGATATTTAATGCAGCTTACTCTATTTAACTCGGTCCCAAGAAGCGAATAGTTGAAAATTATCGGTTTTCTTTTGCGACTGAACGTTATAATAGAACAATTTGGAGCATTTAGTACCATCCTGTTGTCCTGAAACCAAATTCCGAATAATATCAAGTTGTTGTTGAAGAAATTTAGCATCGCTTCGGCTATCAATTTTTAGAAACAGTTTGAAGTTGTCTGCGTACGAGAGCTTCAAGCACTTCAGGGAGAGATTAACGTCGTCGATGTAAAGCAGGAACAGGAGAGATCCAAGGTGACTACCAGGTGACACCAGAGGTAATGGAAAACGAATTAGAAATAGTGTCACCAATTTTTACCAACATTTTGCGGTCAACGAGATAGGACTTTATCCAGTCTAAAAATCTACCATGGAATCCAAGGTGGTTGAGTTTCGCTAGAGCGCTGATAAATCGGTATAGATAGAGTCAGTTTGATTACCCTTCTCTAAACAAACGAGATTTGTGTTTGTTGAACGCTTGGGAACGAATACATGTTGGTCGGTAGATATGTACTGTGAGCTACAACAGTGCATGAAATCCATGACAATCAGCTCAAATAATTTAGAAGGTGCACTTAATGACGCAATACCACGATAGTTGAAGATTATATGTTTATCACCTTTCTTGTGAACGGGGAATAATAGCGAGTTCATGAATTAATCTTTATTCAAGAAGTGCAATTGTAGGTCAACAAAATGGGCGTTAACGCTACCATCTTTCATTTGTGTTTATTTTAAATCAATTTCAATTACGATATTAAGACGATTTCAGGATTGGGTGAAATGACCCTTTCGGCGAAATGGCATTCGACGAAACGTCATTCGGCGAAATAACCCCTCCGGCGAAATGGCTTTCGGCGAAATGACCCTGATCCGTATTCAATAGTAAAGCGCCGTCTTAAGAACTCGGAATGATGAATCCTATGAATCAAACGGTTTCTTCCAGGTGCCATTATTATGGCAAAGAAACTATTTAGAAAATTCAAAATATCTGCAACAGAAACATGATTTATATCAAACTACTGAGCTTTCATACATAACTCGAAGTCCTAAACTAATTCCGCGGTTATGTCTCTGCCCTACTTCCAGGTTTTCAATGAAATCAATACCTACGTTGGAAAATCATGAAAAACAAAATGGTAACACCAAAAGGTTTTCTCAATTGATTTGATTCGCTGGTGTTATCGGCTCCAGCGTCAATTGCAAAATATGTCGATTTCATGATTTAATAGCTTAACTAAAAAAACACACAAAAAATTGAAACCTTGTGTGTGACATCGTTGAATTGGTTTCAACATATATTCAATACTCACATTGAAACAAGTCCCTCGGCGGTGGAGTTGGAACCGTTTCCGCTGCATGATGATGTGTAGGTTGGCAGATAAAGGAAGAAAAAAATTGTGAAAGCAAAATTAGCAGTTTTCCGATTTTTACACTCACATGGCACCCGTTGGAACCTTCTATGTTAAGTGGGTTAGTACATATTGTTTAGGCATGCAATTAGCGAACAATTATTGTTAGTGTTTTGAGGCGCACATACACACATACAAAAACGAACATGCAATGTAGCGATTAAAGGAGAACATACCTGCGGGATCCGTACAACCAATTTCGTGCACAGCTCTAAAAAATTTTAAAACAATGAGAAATCTTATGAATCAATAGTGATCCGTTGTGACGTGGATTTTTGCATAACACAATTAAATTCAATTCTCTTCATTTCAGAGCATTATGCTATGCTATGCTATGTTTTATAAAATCTACTGCTTTAATCTGTCCGATTAAAGGAGAAAGACGATTGAAAGGCAGTAGCATTGGATTACGGAAATTCAACAACGAAATTAATCATTCAGTAAAAACCATTCAAGCGAAGAGGTTGTGTTTCGATTGTACTGGCTCGTGAGTTAACGGCTGCTACCGAGACAATTCTAAGCTTCAGGTAGTTAAACTGCCCATAGCAAACGCAATATTCGGGGCGTTTCCCGACTGGAAAGCTAGCAACGAAGGCCATCCCGTTCATACGCACAGAGGTGTAGAGACACAGAGGTGCGAGAGCATAGAAGTGACGAGTCACAGAGGTGCCATCGCATAAAGGTGCGAAGACGAAGGGGTGCAAAGGCACAGAGGTGCTAAAGCAACCCAGTGCTGATCTACCAGGTACCAGAATTTGTACGCTGCGTAGGATCAAAAGAGACGGCATATATCGCGAGGTGCTACACTGCAAGCATCGCATTTGATCGCCACCAAGAGCAAAAGCACTGTACCTGGGGTCAGGTACAGCAAGTGCAGTGGTGTTCACAACGACGGCAGAGCAACTGAGATAGCAGTAAACGACAGAAGACTGCCAATTGGAAACAGCAAAAGACTGCCAATTGGAAATCGTTGGAAGAGCTTCACGTCGTTCTTCACGATAAAGGAACAGAGACATCAGCTACAAGGTAGATTTAATTTAATTTATTTTTTATTTCTTATATCTGAAATTTTACTAAACATAAGTTTTTATTTTGGTATTATTAATTTACAAAAAAAATTTAATGTAATGGATGATCTCATGGAAGATCATCCGAATCCGATTCCGGATACTAGTAAAAGTTTAAATACTCCGAGGGCTAAACATTATCCACAGGGTACCACTGGGCCATGGATAGTCTATCTTCGAAAAAAAGAAAAGATTTTAAACTTGATGCAAATTACAAAGGATTTGACATCACATTTCTCTGAAGTTAAAGAAATCTGTAAGGTTAATAGAGATAAAATTCGAGTTGTAGTTAACGACTTGAAACAGGCAAACGATATTGTAACCTGTAAATTATTTGCTATTGAATATCGAGTTTACATTCCATCGAAGGAGGTAGAAATTGACGGTGTTGTGACTGAAGCAAGTCTGACAGCAGATGATTTACTTAAAAATGGAGTTGGCCGTTTTAAAAACTCCATGCTTGAGGGAGTTAAGATACTCGAGTGCAAACGATTGTACTCAGCATCTATTGTCGATGGAAAAAAGTCTTATCGTCCCTCAGATTCGTTTCGCGTAACATTTGCCGGATCTGCATTGCCTAGCCATGTCTATATCGATAAAATTCGTCTTCCTGTTCGGCTTTTCGTACCGCATGTTATGAATTGCACGAACTGTAAAAAATTCGGACATACAGCTACTTACTGTAGTAATAAGTCCAAATGTATCAAATGTCAAGGGCCTCATAAGGATAATCTTTGCGATAAAGATGTTGAAAAATGTGTTTATTGTGGGGAAAGCCCTCATGATGATCTTTCAGTGTGCGCTGCATTTAAGCTGCGTAAAGACAAAATGAAGCTTTCTTTAAAAGCACGGTCTAAGCGCACATATGCAGAAATGCTCAAAACGGTCATACATGTCTCCCCTTTGGAAACCGAAAACGGTTTTTCAAATCTTGCGGAGCCAGAGGAATCTGACTCTGACGGAAATAGTGAAGATACCTCGTTTGTCACTCCTCAAGGGTCTGTTAAGAGGAGATTAACAAACCACAAAATACCAAAAAAGACACCTAAAATTATACCTTCAAAAAAAGATCCCCGTGTTAAAGCTAAAAAGCCAAATTTAAAACCAAAAACTGTGCCTCCTGGTTTGTCAAATTCACAAACCAATCCAGGAACTAGCTCAAGAAAAGACAATAATCCAGTGGGCTCCATTTCACATTCACCAACAGGATTACTGAAATTTTCGGAAATTGTAGAATGGATTTTCGCTGCATTCAATATTTCTGAACCTCTAAAGACCATCATAACAGCATTCCTTCCAATAGCTAGAACTTTTTTGAAACAGTTATCAGCTCAATGGCCAGCTCTTTCAGGTTTTGTATCATTTGATGGATAATTTATCATCCGCCGCAAATGATTCAATCACTGTCCTGCAGTGGAATTGTCGAAGCATCATGCCAAAACTTGATTCATTTAAAGTTTTGTTGCATAGTCAAAAATGTGATGTATTTGCTTTGTGCGAAACATGGCTTACATCAAACATAGCCTTAAATTTTAATGACTTTAACATTATACGTCTCGACAGAGACTCCCCGTATGGTGGAGTGCTTTTAGGAATTAAGAAATGTTATTCCTTTTATAGATTAAACATTCCTTCGACTTCTAGTATAGAAGTTGTTGCTTGTCAAATAAACATTAAAGGAAAGGACATTTGCATTGCTTCGGTATATATTCCTCCAAGAGCTCAAGTTGGACAACGACAGCTTAATGAAATTGTCGAAGCCCTTCCTGCTCCACGTTTGATTTTAGGAGATTTCAATTCGCACGGAATGATGTGGGGTTCCGTTTACAATGATAGCAGATCATCTCTAATATATAATATTTGCGACAATTTTAGCATGACGGTACTAAATATGGGTAGCATGACACGGATCCCAAGACCTCCTGCACGTCCAAGTGCATTAGATTTATCTCTTTGTTCGACTTCAATTCGACTAGATTGCACCTGGAAAGTATTTCCTGATTTACATGGTAGCGATCATTTACCAATCATCATCTCAATTAGCAGTAACAAAGGCATTGCTAATTCAGTTAATATTCCATATGATTTGACAAAAAATATTGACTGGATTAAATACCAAAGTAATATTTCAAGTGTCTTAACTTCAATGGAAGAGCTTCCCCCACTTGAAGAATATGACTTCCTCGTTTGTTCGATTCTGGAGGCCGCAGAACAAGCCCAAACCAAACGATTTCTTGGTCCATCGTCTAACAGAAGACCTCCAAATCCTTGGTGGGACAAAGAGTGCTCAGATGCTAAACACGCGAAACAAAATGCTTTCAAGACGTTTTTAAAACGAGGAGGAGGAACTCCTCAGAATTTTGAAAAATTCTTGGTTTTAGAAACCAAGTACAAGAACATACTTCGGGTTAAGAAATGCAGCTATTGGAGACATTTTGTGGAAGGTTTGTCAAGAGAAACCTCAATGAGCACTCTTTGGAATACGGCCAGACGAATGAGGAATCGTAACGTAGGAAATGAGAGTGAGGAGTACTCGAATCGATGGATATTTGATTTTGCGAGGAAAGTTTGTCCAGATTCCGTTCCTACGCATAGCATTGTTAGGGAGTCTTCTTCAAATGATGATTCCATTGATAGCCCCTTTTCAATGATGGAATTTTCCATAGCACTCATGTCTTGTAACAATAACGCTCCTGGATTGGACAGAATTAAATTCAACTTGGTGAAGAATCTGCCCGACCTCGCAAAAAGACGTTTGTTGGAATTGTTCAACAAGTTTCTTGAGCAAAATATTGTTCCACCTGACTGGAGACAAGTGAAAGTTATCGCCATTCAAAAGCCGGGGAAACCAGCTTCCAATCACAACTCATATAGACCCATTGCGATGTTGTCCTGCATCAGAAAATTGTTCGAAAAAATTATTCTACGACGTCTCGACACTTGGGTCGAGACGAACGGTTTGTTGTCAGATACTCAGTTTGGCTTCCGTAGAAATAAAGGGACGAATGATTGCCTTGCATTACTTTCGTCTGACATCCAAATTGCCTTCGCTCAAAAGCAACAAATGGCATCTGTATTTTTAGACATTAAAGGAGCATTTGATTCAGTTTCCATTGATGTTCTTTCAGACAAGCTCCACCAACATGGACTCCCAGCGGTTATAAATAATTATTTGCACAACCTTTTGTCAGAGAAACGCATGCATTTTTCACATGGCGATTTGGCAACAATCAGAATTAGCTACATGGGTCTCCCGCAAGGCTCATGCCTCAGTCCGCTCCTCTATAATTTTTACGTGAATGACATTGACAGCTGTCTAGTAACCCCATGTACACTAAGACAATTGGCAGATGATGGCGTGGTTTCAGTTACTGGATCCAAAGCTATTGATCTGCAAAAACCATTGCAAGATACCTTAGATAAATTGTCCGTTTGGGCTGTTCATCTTGGTATCGAATTCTCTGCGGAGAAAACAGAGCTGGTCGTCTTTTCAAAAAAGCATGATCCCGCGCAACTTCAGCTTCATATGATGGGAAGAATAATCGAACAGGTTTTGACTTTCAAATACCTCGGGGTGTGGTTTGATTCCAAATGCACGTGGGGAGGACACATTAGGTATCTGATAACGAAATGCCAACAAAGAGTAAATTTTCTTCGAACAATAACAGGGTCTTGGTGGGGTGCTCATCCGCAAGATCTAATAAAATTGTATCAGACAACGATACTTTCAGTGATGGAATATGGATGCGTTTGTTTTCGTTCCGCTGCAAATTCTCATATTATCAAACTTGAGCGAATTCAGTACCGTTGTTTGCGAATTGCTTTAGGCTGCATGCATTCGACACATACAATGAGTCTTGAAGTTCTGGCGGGAGTTCTTCCATTAAAAGATCGATTTTGGGAGCTTTCATCACGCCTGCTAATAAGATGTGATGTGCTGAATCCCATGGTAATTAATAATTTCGAACGACTAGTCGCGCTTCGATCTCAAACAAAATTCATGACAGTATATTTTAACCATATGTCACAGGAAATCAACCCTTCAAGATATATTCCTATCCGTGTCAGCCTCCTAAATGTACCTGACTCAACTTTATTTTTCGACACATCCATGCAGCGCGAAGTGCGTGGAATCCCGGACCACCTACGCTCTATGGAAATCCCAAAAATATTTTCAAGTAAGTTCAGGCATATTAACTCTGAGAAAATGTTTTACACGGACGGATCGCGAATGGAAGAAGCGACAGGGTTTGGTATGTTCAACAATAATGTTTCGGCCTCATTCAAGCTTCAAGAACCTGCATCTGTTTATATAGCAGAGTTAGCAGCAGTTCATTATAGCTTGAATGTAATCGTCACATTATCTCCAAACCATTATTTCCTCTTCACAGATAGTCTGAGTGCAATTGAAGCCATTCGCTCAAACGCTGCTGGCAAAAATGAACCGTTTTTCTTGGGTAAAATAAAACAGTGTCTGAACGACATATTGAATAATAATTATCTAATCACAATAGTTTGGGTTCCGGCTCATTGCTCCATTCCAGGCAATGAAAGAGCCGATATTTTAGCCAAACGTGGTGCTATTGAGGGTGAAATTTATGAGAGACCGATTGCTTTCAACGAATTCTATAGCGCGTCTCGCCAAAGAACACTTGCCAGCTGGCAAGCTTCTTGGGATAAAGATGATCTGGGTCGGTGGATGCACTCAATTATTCCTAAAATATCGACAAAGGCATGGTTCAGGGGACTGGATGTGAGTAGAGATTTCATTCGTGTGATGTCCAGACTCATGTCCAATCACTACACGTTAGATGCACATCTCCTTCGAATTGGACTTTCCGAGACTAATCATTGTGCTTGCGGCGAAGGTTACCGCGATATTGACCATGTTGTTTGGACATGCGTGGAGTTTCGTGATGTCAGATCTCAACTAATAAATTCCTTGCGTACCCAAGGTAGACTATCCAATGTCCCAGTTCGCGACATTCTTGCTTGTCGTGACCTTCCATACATGAAACTTCTTTATCATTTCATTAAATCCATTGGAGTTCCAATTTAAATTTTATTTTATGTTAAACTGTTTTCTCTTCCATGAGTTCAACCAATAGCCAACTATAGGATATTGAATATAAGTGGTGAACTGATACAAACAATCCTGAAATAGTTATAAGATCATGTACAAAATAAATGTATTTTATTTAATGTAATTTAAAATAGCAACTCGCTTGATAAAAACAGTGTTTAGATTAACTAATGAGTACCAACATACTAATATGATATTCGAAATGTATTAGGTTTAAACTACTATGTATTGTGGATGCCACGGCGAAGAAAAACTTATGTATATTGCCTATGAAATAAACGTATTTATGAAAAAAAAAAAAACGAAATTAATCGTAATCGTTTTCATCTGTGAGAAAGAATCTTACATATGAAATAAGAGTTGAAAGCTTTCTGTTTACTTTATATTTTTCTCAACAGCAGTTACGGTGAAAGGATAGAGAGGTTATTATTATAAAATAGAAAAACTTTAGCAATGTATGTTTGTGCAAATTGAATAAACACATTTATGGAAATGCCATTCGAATAGTTTTAAAACGGATAAGATCAAAGGAATTAGAAGCCATGCCAGTCATCTGTTGTTTAATGTTAAATTTTCTAACCTATCATGACCCACGAATAGCTTTCGGAAATTACTATTAATTAAATACACAAGAAATATAAAAATCGATTATAACCGTTTCACACAACTATCTGTAATGATAAAAGTTCCAACATAATTTATTTCACTTCCCCGATAGTCTAACAAGAGAAATCGTTTCCTTCGGACTTTTCTTGCAGACTGAATGTGACAACAACATTGATACCTTCGTTTGGTTTGAAGGTACAGCATTCCGAGCGAGATTCAAATGCCAGAACACCGTGTTTTACGTCTCCTACAATGTCAGCATTTTCTTAGACGCGAATGAAATTACAAATGCCATGAGCGAAGTGGAATCGTCTTCCATCTGCATCCGCATCCGCACAAAAAAAGGCGAGTCTCGTCACTTCAGAGATAGCTTCATTCGAATGGTAGGATCCTAGAATCATGAATTCAAGCGGATGGGAGGTGGAAACAAAATCGTTCATTTTCATCCTATTAGACGGACGAAAACATTATTGCATTGTTTTCTCGCCTTACAATGAAAGGATTGTGAATGAATCGTGTGTCTACAAGACTTAGATGATTTTGAATTAATGTATTGATTATAAAGTATAAAAATATAAATAAAAATAGATTCAAAAAATTACTAAATGCGACCGTACCGTATAATCGTATAATACATGCACGATACTTTTAGATTCCCTAAATAAAATACTTATGGTTACGCGTAATTCGGTTGTCGAATGCGAAAATCACTCAACGCTCACAAGTTCCTAATCATGCCGTGAGTTTATGGTAACATTTGATAAATAGGCTTCAAATGGGTGATTGAAAAAATGTGAACTAGATAATGTACTTTTGCTCATCTTTAATCGAGAAATACATAGATAGTTCTTAAAATAGTCAAATTCCACAGATTACAGGTTTATTACTGTAATATATTCAACATGATTTAATTTACATCATTGTCGTGGATAATTGCAGATGTAGAACAACTTCAAACATTGATCAAATCCATTAAACCGGAATCTGTTTAGTAGTACAATTGATTCACGAAAAGTTGATTAAGTATGTTTCAAATTGGCCCGGGTCAGCGCTTTTTGATATATTATATAAAAACCCCAACCGTATTGCTCTGTACTTGATTCATTCTATCTACAGCATCGTACAGGAATCAGCCGCATCCTATAGGAATCGAAAAAGAAATGGAATAAAGTAGCCCTGAGGGAGTTTAAGTTTTTCAATACGTTTGCTGAAAACCAGTTCCGTATACAGTAGAGCCCCTCTGAAAATGACTCTTCCGAAATGGTTATGTTACTTTCATCTGAAATATTTTTGATAGGATTTCAAAAATTCAAGTCATTTTCAAATCATTTAAAATTTAAATCCCAGAAAGTATGAACGCAACCAAAAAACCGCTGCTATTTCGCAATGGTTCAGAATCTGTCAATTTTTATGGCTGCGTCCTGTTGTTTACACTCTTCTCTAACCACTTGTGCAGTTGTTTATTCGTTTTCATTAGTTTGTTTCGAAACGCGTGGACTTTCAGCAGAAAAACGTCGAAAAATTGTGTACAAATGGTGCACAGAGCGCGGATTGTCACTGAGAAAGATAGCAAAAATGGAAGGAGTAAATGAAAAAGCCGTGCGAAATGCAATCAGAAAGTTCGGTGAGGATAACACCTTTGAGGATAAACCGAAAACGGGTCGAAAAAAGGTGCTCCTAACCCTCAGTTGGATAAACGTATACTGAAGACGATCGTGCAAAAGAAGGAGGTTTCAGTTCGGGATGTGGCCAAAAAAGTGGGCACTTCGTGCTAAAAAACGTTTGAATCTTCGAACTCTTGTAGGAAACAACCAAAACGTAGTCCGAAACAAGAAGCATCGATCAGGTCGAGGGTTCGAAAGCTGTACAATACGATTCTTGCTGGAAATTTGAACTGCATAATCATGGACGACGAAACCTACGTGAAACTCGATTACAAATCCTTTGCCGGGACCACAATATTATACGGTGCGAGAAGGACAAGTGTTAAACCAGTCCGAGACATCTATTGAAGTCGAAAAATTTGGTAAGAAAGCTATGGTTTGGCAAGCAATTTGTAGCTGCGGTAAGATTTCGAAACCCTTCATCACCACTGCTTCAATGAACAGCGAAATATATATCAAGGAATGTTTACAAAAACGACTTCTACCCATGATTCGAAGCCACAAGGATCCTGTTGTCTTCTGGCCAGATCTTGCTTCTTACCACTACTCGAAATCAACGGTAGAATGGTATACTACCAAAAATGTCACATTCGTCCCAAAAGACGTGAATCCACCAAATTATCCATAAAGAAAACCGTGTAATTCTGAAAATTCGCATAAAAAAACCGCATAACTCTGAACAGTGGCATCTCGTCCTTATGTGCACCTCGTGCACTGCACAACCGATCAAATTGAAGGAATTAATTGCATTCCCATCCACATTAAATTATATTTTTAAGATTTCTATTTAATCGATTAAAGCAGGTCGGATGGTACCGAATATAATATAATATGCGATTTTGTTCACAGCACAATATGCCCAAATTCACCGTAAGCCACTTGCGCTTGCAGGTCAATGACAGCCAAACGATCTTTTCATATCGCATTACCGTAGCCAATACGTGGCACTCTAAACTCGAGCCCAAAATCCAGCCTTGTGCACCGAAATCCAAAATCAAACACATCTCATATACATCCAACTAAGATTTTAAAGTATCTCTTGTCGCTGTGTGTCTTTTCCGTGCACATTAGTTACTGCACAGATTCTAGAAGAAAAGGAATTAGTTGGATTTGTTGTACTCTCTACCACGTATAGTGGCTTAAGTGGCTTATGCTTATGGCAGTTGAAAACAAATTGCTGTCTTAGTTGCAAGATCGAAGCTGTTGCATTGAAAAAGTTATCGACAGATTTGATCGACGTACAGAGTGCCGAATTCTTCTATTTATCGATAAGTTAGTTAAATTTAAAAAAGGTTCATATAAAATTCCCATCTAAAAGTGTACCATTATTTCATTGTATTGAAAAACACTAGCGAATATTCATTTTTCAATCTTTAGTTTTCACTTACAACGAACTGTTACACCTGATATCATATCACATGAGCAGTGCACAACCAGGAAATTTTGTTACGAGACCCACTGACTCTGAAACTTCGCATAAAAAAAACCGCATAACTCTGAAAGTCCATACTTTCTGGGACAGTCTTTATATATTAGAGCGGTAAAAAATAACGTGTTTTGTCGGTTACGTCACTTATTTTATCATATCTCCGGAAGCAGAAGTTGCAGTCATTTAATCTTCAAACCGGATCAATGGCCCAATAGTAGCTTTCAAAGGAGCCTTAGCATGTTAAAAACGGTTACGATCCGAGAAACTTGAGCGGTAAAAAAAACAATGTGTTTTGTCGGTTACGTCACTTATACCATTATATCTTCGGAACCAGAAGTCGCAGCCATTTGATCTTTGAATTTGATTAATGACCCGACAGTAGCTATTAAACGAGCCTAAGTTTGTTAAAATCGGTTCAGCCGTCGCTGAAAAAATTGAGCGATAAAAATGTCTTCTAAAAGTGCACACATACACATACATACACACACACACATACATACACACACGCAGACATTTTCCGATCTCGTCGAACTGAATCGAATGGTAAATAACACTATAGGTCTCCGAGGCTCCGTTCGATTGTCGGTTTTCCAGCAATTCTAATACCTTTCTATAGACAGGGGCTGGGGTCCACTAGGAGATTGATAGTACCTATTAGCTCTCTACGGACTGTACCAGCCTAGATGCCGTGTGGAATCCGGCGGAAAAAAAATGAACCAAGAATAGATCCACTGGGTTCCTGCTTCCATGTCGTAAAAGGCGACAATTGCAGGAGTTTCGTTTTCCTTTCAGTTATCAGATATTTTCAATGTTTTACTTCTGATTACTCTATTTTACTAAATCATCTCTTTATTCAACCTATCAATTTCCGTCTAGCTTCGGAGAAAATTTTTCTTAGGAATGATTTCTTCTTCCATGTTATTGATTGTCTTTCAGGATTATAAAATGAATGATAAAAATAAACCATTGCGCAAATCCGTTTATATTACAAAGTTAATAACAGAGATAACATATATCGGTATATTGAATACATAGTAAAAAAACACTTGATATTAATATTTCAAACAGTAAATTAATATTTTTCTCGGTAGCCGGCTGCCCAGATCAACTAATATAACCAATTAATAATTTTAATAAATAATTAAAATTATAAAGCGGAAATAATAAAGAATCAAGACGCGTGTGAAATCTGTTGACCTTTGTTTGGTGATTTAAAATGATTTTATAATAACTGTTTAGAATAGTTCAATGCAATGAAATAACTTTTTTGTCTAAATCCTATTCGCTCGTTTATTTTGTATCACGTAGTTTCATTTATAAAAACGTGCTTAATCCACCTAGCAGTGAGATGATACCTTTTTTTATCAATCCGCATGTGTTTTTTTTTGCATGACTAAAAAAAACGCGAAAGGTAGATGCATAAACGAGTGACTGCATACTTGACAGCCGGCTGTCCGGAGTTTTGTCAATTTCGGAGATTGTTTGTTTCGTGCATTATATTGCCAGCATAAAGTAACACATAAAACCATAATACTTTAAAACATTCTTGGTAGCCGGCTACCCAGAGCAATAAACACATGATAACATTATTAAAACATTTACTAACAAAGTATCCTATCCTGTGATGCATGTGGGAATGCAGAGGATTCCTCGGTTCCTAGTAGCAACATGCATCGAACTAACAATCCTTTCCCTCCCAAGTAGATCTGCATTCGGACGTGGCCGGCGTCGGTATTGATCAGCATGCATGGTTCAATACAGTTTGCACAGTGTGAAACAATGTGTTATTCCCAAACATGTTACTTCAAAAAATCATTTTGCAATCTCAATTGGTCCAGATCAATAACGGAGTAGCAACACACGGGCGGTCTCTAATGCTAATGCTAATGCTAATTCTAATACCTTTCTATAGAGAAATAAAAGACGATGTAAAAAGCAGTATACACTTAAACCTCCATTTACGTAACTTATATATGTATATATGCATCAATATACGTACGCATGTGTGAAAATATTTGTATTTCTTAATACATATAAATATTGGTGAAGTAGAAGCGATCATTTATATGCACGGAACGACCGAAATTAGCTCTGCGCCTAATTCGTATTACTGTTTTTGAATTAGTTGATTCTAACAACAAAATTTCCAAAATAACTATAAAATTAGTTAAAATGTAGAATTTACTGTGCTGAAAAAAACTCTTATTTTTAGAGAATGTGTTTAGTTGGCGAATATTCTGGACACAAACCAGCAATATTTCAATCCAACACGAAATTCTCATTGACAACTAATTTCGTTATTAAAATCAGAAACTTTGATTCTATTTATCTATCACCGTCATTACTGAAGGACAGCAGTGTCAAAGCAAAACAATCCATTAAAAAGCTAAAAGGGACAGTCTTGTTGAAACTGCTCGCAAATTGTTTAGATGTTTTTCGCATGTGTTACGTAAACTGTTAGTGGAAAGTGTATTTATTCAGAATTTGTGCGCACTTGAAGCGATTGTGCGTAATAATGTTTTTACGCGGAACAGTGATGTGAATTTCGAATGTTTCACTCTAATTGTGATGAAGGTTTTTTGTATCTTCAAACCTTCCGAGCTGCGCCGTCCGGTGTACTATTTGTATTCGGTTTTTGTTTTCCGAGTGCTCAAAGTTTTCAGTGAGAATGAAGAAACAGTGATTTAGAAGAAAAAAAATTCAAAAAGATGTTTACGTTTCGTTTATGTCTTTTTCTCCAACACAACATCGTATTTATACCTGCCAATATAGAAAAGACAACCGCGTCTGAATTTTTTTCGGCAGTAGTGTGCCATCTAGTGGCTAGTAGTCATTAAGGTGTTACCGTTTCGGTGACAGGGCGCCATATAGCTGCAGATTGCAGAAGCCAATTCAACCATTCATATTGGTTGAAAACAACATTATATTTCTTTAATTCAACTAAAAAATTAGTTGACTGGATATGAAGTGTGCCTTAGCTAAGAAATGACAGTACGTTTAATTTGTGAATTCAACTAAAAAAAATAGTCATTTCAACAAATATTTTATTATTATTAAGGGAATGAGAATAAAAAATCTAAATCAGCAAAAGTAAGATTTTTTTAGTTGTCTCAAAAAATAACTAACTAAAATCAGCAAATCAACTAAATTTTTCGCGAAAATGCTGATTTCGGTCGTTCCGTGTGTATAAATATATACACATATATGCACACGGGTGCGTGTGTAAGCATACATACATACATATATAAGGTTCGTAAATGGAGGTTTGGGTGTATAGTTTAAAACTAGTTTGGAAAGTTTGCAGATTTTGTTAGTTATTCACAAAGTGAACTCACTTCGTCTATACTGATTCCAAGTTTCCGGTTCAGGAAGCGTCAGAAGTAGTTATTAAAAACATTAAAATGAAATTATCATCGACTTCTTAGAGATAACTAAACCAACTTCCACAAACTCATTTTAAGAGTTTTATGATCCCATAAGTACATATTCGAAATCAAGAAGATACCACCTTCAGTTTCGGAATTACAGGGCGATGAGTGTTGAAAATTTCAAACCATCATTTAAACTGACGATCATATAGGTACACGGAGAACCCGCAGATCACAAAATTACAACATTGCAATTGTTGTTTCACGCCCTGGTTGTTTAAACTAAAATGTTGTTGATTTAACTAACATATCTGTTGATTTTGACATAACCATTCAGGTAACCGAAATTGTATTTAAATGCTGTCACTTGGCGGAGAACGAAGACAGCAAAAGGCAGAACAAAAAACCTCTTCATTTCACCAGAAGCGTTTCATATTGAAAATTTTCAATGGTAAATGAACGTCATTTATGTTAGTTACGTAGTGGTCGTTTTACGTAAGTGAAAGTATGCAGAAGAATATAACAGTTAATTGTAAAACAAGTTTTCCATGTGTTAAATAGATATTCCTACAGTATAAATGTTTTAATTTCATCTGAGAGTAATGTATTCTAAGACAGTTCATGTCAATGTTATTAAAACCGCTTAACGCTTAAAAATTTGCTGCTAAAGTGAAGTGGTACTATTTGTATTTTCTTGAAAGTGCATCTGTAGTATTAGGTTTACCAGCGAGCCATTCTGCAAGTGAAGGAAAAATTTCCTAATTCCCTGTAACCATTTTTCTGGTGAGTTCCCTTTTGAGAATTGTAATCTTTTGGTTCATTTCTATATCCTTTGTGAGTTTAGTGATAAAGATATAAGCAGTTAATTAGGTAAAATTTCGTTGTTCAAGCAGTGAACGATTAGCTGCCCCCGAAGAGGCTAACAGTAAAAAATATTTATTGCAATTGGCGTTTTAAGTTCAAATAACTGAATAATTGGTTGAAGCAACTGAGACATTTTTTTGCTTTCATGCATACAAGTAACTTTGCTGGGATTGTGTCTTTGCTCAATTGCACAAGTGACATCTCATTGAAACGTTTCATTGTTCGCTCAGGGTGTTTGGCATTGCTCAACTGAAACGTTTCATTACTTGTTGGGTGTCGTTGCTAAGCTGCCAGCACGATAAATCAAAAATGACAGATTAGTTAAAACAACAGTCGATTAGTTGTACCAAATTTTAACCAATCAAAATCAGAAAAACAACTAATATTTTAGTTGTTTTGCGATCGCTGGCTTTTCCGTGTAGCAATGAAAAGCTATGTAGAATTGAAGGATGATGGTTGAGAAATCTCGATACAGTTTTCATTGCGTTGTCTTTCTTTTTAGAAAGGATGTAGAACTGTGGGAGAATCGACTTTTAATTTGATTATTTTTCTCTCCGTTCAATTTTATCGAGGACTGATAATCCTTTTCTTACAATCTTAAGCTCGTTTGAAAGTTAGTTTTGGGTTGTGAACCAAGTTCGAAGTTCTAATTGCTTTCACTTTCGGTTCCGGAGATATAACGATATGAGTAACGTAACGTAATTATCTCGAATATGAATGCATTAGGCTCGTTTGGGACTAATATTGAGCTGTGGATCAAGCTATCAATTCCGGTTCCGAAGTGACATAATCGATAAATCGCATTTTTCCTATTTGCACAATATCAAAGTTTAAACATGTTATTGCTTATACCGGGATTGCTGCCGAATATGCGAGGTGAGCACTGAAGCGCTTTTGAGAATTTGTATAAAAAAAAACATCCCAAATTCGTGTCGAAAATTATCCTAATGAGCAATTCCAGAAATGAGTAGACGAAAAAGTGACAAAATCAGAATCGACCTTCTCCGATTTGGATGAAACTGCACATGGCAAACCATAAGTTTTGAACCGATTGAGAGGTCAATCCGACTTACGACTGAATTTTAAAAAAGGGCATATGAATTTTTGCATTTCACAAAAATTGCCTTTTTCAAATCGTTGTAACTCGGAAACCGTTAATTGTACAAAAATGGCGTTCAGGAAGAAATTGTAGGTAATCGATTGAGCACTCTAAAAAAATTTACACTGAAAAAAAAATTTTGATTTTTTTCTCAATAATTACAAATTTAATTTTTTTTTGATAATTTTTATTTTAAAGCTGTTATTAAAACCTACAAACTGATTAGTTCTTTTCGTTGTAATTCGGAAACCGTTCATCGTACAAAAACGGCGTCCAGGAAGAAGTTGTAGGGAATCAATAGGGCAATCAAAACAAAATACACACTAAAAATAAATTTGTTTTTTTTTTCTCAATAATTTCAAAATGAACCAAAAAAATAAATTAAAAAAAATCAGGGTTTCGAATTTTTTTGATAATTTTTATTTTAAAGCTGTTATTAAAACCTACGAATTGATGGCTATCCCATCCGTGATAGCTATATGAACACATTTATTGATTTTAACCTGTATAATAATATTCTACTGTTTAAATGCTTATCTTTCAACGAAGAACTTGAAATTTCGAACATATCTGTAAATTATTTTAGCTGTAACTTCTTCATTTTTCAAAAGGCACGGATGGGATAGCCATAAATCTGTAGGTTTTAATAAGAGTTTTAAAATAAAAATTATCAAAAAAAATCGAAACCCTGAATTTTAATTTAATTTTTTTGGTTCATTTTGAAATTATTAAGAATAAGAATCAAAATTTTCTTCCAGTGTAAATTTTTTAGAATGCCCCCCCCCCCCCTCCATTACAACTTCTTCCTGAACGCCATTTTTGTACAATTAACGGTTTCCGAGTTACAACGATTTGAAAAAGGCAATTTTTGTGAAATGTAAAAATACATACGCCCTTTTTTAATATCAGTCGTAAGTCGGATTGATCTCCATTGGTTCAAAACTTATGGTTTGCCATACTGAAGCTATGTGCAAAGTTTCATCCAAATTGGAGAAGGTCGAGTCTGACGATCTGCTAAGCATTTCTGGAATTGCTCACCTGTTTTTGCCTTTCTCATATAGAAAGGTTATGCAATCACTTGAAAAACCGACCAGTGAAAATTGGCCCGGAGGGCCAAGTGTCATATACCATTCGACTCAGTTCATCGAGCTGAGCAATGTCTGTGTGTGTGTGTGTGTGTGTGTGTGTGTGTGTGTGTGTGTGTGTGTGTGTGTGTGTGTGTGTGTGTGTGTGTGTGTGTGTGTGTGTGTGTGTGTGTGTGTGTGTGTGTGTGTGTGTGTGTGTGTGTGTGTGTGTGTGTGTGTGTGTGTGTGTGTGTGTGTGTGTGTGTGTGTGTGTGTGTGTGTGTGTGTGTGTGTGTATGTGTCAAATAATCTCACTAGGTTTTATCGGAGATGGCTGAACCGATTTTGACAAACTAGGATTCAAATGAAAGGTCTCGTGGTCCCATACGGAATTCCTGAATTTCATCCGGATCCGACTTCCGGTTCCGGAATTATAGGGTAAAGTGTGTTCAATATTGTACACCGTCACTTAAACCGGCGAAACAAAAAACGTAAAAAATTTTCTAAACTGGTCTCAAAACTACACAAATCGATAGTCATTATTAGTAGGCAACTAAACAACCGATTCCGGCTATCCTGGTTCCCGGTATCCGGTTCCGGAAGTACCGGAAATAGTGGTCATATATACCAAAATGGCTCTCACTCACTTTTCTCAGCGATGGTTTGACCGATTTCCACAAACTTAGATTCAAATGAAAGGTCTTCCGGTCCCATACGGAATTCCTGAGTTTCATCCGGATCCGACTTCCGGTTCCGGAATTATAGGGTAAAGTGTGTTCAATATTGTACACCGTCACTTAAACCGGCGAAACAAAAAACGTAAAAAATTTTCTAAACTGGTCTCAAAACTACACAAATCGATAGTCATTATCAGTAGGCAACTAAACAAACTGTTTCCGGCTATCCTGGTTTCCGGTATCCGGTTCCGGATTCCGGAAAGTGCATATAATAGTGAACCCATTTCGTTTTCTTAAGGATGGCTTACGCAATCAAAGCAGTTTTATTCTGTATGTTATGCATAAACAATCTCTTGGTTTCTTTCAAAACTCGAAGAGATTTTTTTTTTAATAGAATAGAATGTACATGAGAAAGGCATCATTACACCACTAGGTGGATTAAAACAGGTTTTTGTTGGCAGAATTAAAAGGAAACATTCGGCTAAAGATGGAACTTAACCATTCTCCATTCCATGAAACGGCACTACTATTACTACCTCAGAATGTAGTAACAAAGTAAAAAATAATTGTAATATTTAAATTTTTAAGCTCAGTTTGCTAAAAACAGTTCACTTTAAAGAACCGTTCTGAGCTTGAAGCTGTACCGAACAATCTAATTTTTCTTTTCATTCTCTTAGTTCATCTCAATTTTTTTATCAATTCATGAAAGAAAAATGAAAGCAACTAGCAATGTTTAACGGGTTGACATGTGAATAATTTATTCCTAAAACCTAACTAATATAATTTCTAAAACTTGTTCTATACTTTTACAAAGAACAAATATCATCCCTTTAAAAAAAAGAGCTCCTGTTCATTAATTCTTCCGGAAGAATCAATTCTTTTGAAACGAAATGTCTACCTCTATCATGCAAATCGTCATCAGCTACAACAATAGAACATCAATTGGCTGTCGACAATAGAACAACCGGTTAAGAAGAATAAAACCGGTAGTAGAAAAAACCTATCATTTCGATCGATGATGAGCAAACACTTTCACCCTGCAATCTGATGAAACGAGATCCTGTCACCGCCGGTAGCATTGTAAAATCAATACTCGTGCAAAGAGCAATCTCCTGCTTCAATTTTGCAACTCTCGCAACATCAGCGTAATGATAACTTTCCTTTCCTACCATTGAAATAGATAGGGCTACATCCGCCAACCAGCTGATGATATCCTTTATCGTGCTACAGAGTATGAGTGGCGCCAAGCTTCGACTTGGCCGTTATAAAGCTGATAAGCTTTGGGTAAAACGGCGGAACACTCAACAAAAGGGTAGATTGGGGCAAATAGAAAACAAAATAATTATATTAGTACCACCATTAAAAAATTCATTTCAAGTTTTATTAAGGTTGTTCCAGCTCGAGATAAATTGAAACAGTTTTTATCCGACGAGGTAATCTGTGAAACCGACTAAAGGATACTCCCTCGAAGCTCTAGAGGGGTGCAAAATAGATAATGGCCTCACGTCGTTATCATCATCCTCAATCATCAAAGGGATGCGGCATTGAAGGGTAAGATGTAATGTGAGAAAATCATAATAAAAATGGTTTCAAGGCGGCATTCAAAACAAAATGATCATATTACGTGTGATGCAGAGGAACAAGATTTTGGAATGATTGAAAAAAAAACTCGATATCAGCACGGGTTTTTAACTTGCCCCGATTTTCCTTGGGAAAACTCCGACAGAATAAAATTGTTGGTAGCTTCTATTAAACGAGAACGTAGCGTACACAACCCAAGATGTCTGGTCCTTGTATTCTGGGTGATTGTACAATTTATTGTTCTTTTAGGCAAAATGTTGATATACTTTCTGGCCCGTACTGGTGCGTGTAAGAGGAAACTAAGCAATCAAGATGTTTATTGGAGCAATCATCCGACATATTAATTTTGTTTCAACAGCATTTCTAAATTGCACGGATTAACGCTTCTTTAAGCTTGTTTACCTTGTGCTAGCACCAGTCTCACGAAACTTGTGGGCAGATAATTGGAATACTGGAATCCAAGTGAATTTTGTTATATCGTTTTTTTATATTTTCCCAAAACCACAAAAAATTCAGAGAGACAGTACACATTTTCAATGATAGAATTGAGAGAAAACATTGAGGAGGAATAAATTATATTTAATATCATCGCTTTTTGTACCTCTACAGCTATTCTGTAGAGTCTGTCAATCTTCAAAAGTATTTTTCTCGCTCGTCAGACTGGAGAACACCGGAAGCCGTAGAAAACTTTCCTTTTCCTAAAATAATACTTTCAACTGAAAATAATTGCATGTGGACAGATACAATAATGTCAGGCTGCTGAAAGCAGCTAGTAGACTGTAAACTAATTAAAATAATAGAAAACCCTTCTCCGGGTTAATTTGCCACCGTATGCTTAATATGTTCATTATGCTAAATCGAAGCCATGTTTTTATAGGCCATTAACTTTTTACTCAAAGGATTCGGCTTGAATAAAATATTTGCTCATTAGCCAAAAATTTGATTCTCCTCAGTCAAGCACACCGAGAACGGACATGACTTACTCGTTTTGTATTATTTCATTAATCATGTTTGAAGCTGCAGGCGGCAGAAGAAGGATTTGTTCGACGAACTGTTGCCTTTAGACCAGTGAAACGGAACAAACAAATCGTATGGATCAGGTGGCCGGATTGGAGAAATCTGGCAAACAAACAGTAAGCCGGAGTAGTCAAGAATCGAAAAGACAATCCCGTTTACCGGCTAAAAGCATAGCAACATGATACCAGCTGACGTTTTTACTTTTTTTCTCTCTGGCATCTTTCAACGTGTCAGTCTGCTCGTTTCCCGGAAACGGCAGCGTATCGCTGACAATCTTTTTCACCGGGTGAATAACATAATTTTTTTAATGTTTTGGGAGGGGTTGGAAACCTCAAAATCCTCCCTTGCATACGCACCTGGTGCAATGGCATTTCCCGCAATATAGCAATATGATTTTGTTTATAATTCACAATGGGCTACTATAAATCGAATATACTCAATAACGATTACGATTAATACAATCTTGAAATCATCGGAAGTAAAAAAACGATTCCTAATTGCTTCCTAACTCACCTAGTGGTTGTGATAATGTCCTTTACCGTGCCATCCAAACATTTTCTCCATGGAGCTTATTTTTGGCATAGATTTAGGAAGTATATTGATTCATGTTACGGATAAAAGTGTACTTCGAAGCTTACGTTGCTTATTCGGTACCATTACTGAATCTTGCAATTTTCAAACGAACCCAAAAAAGCTGAGATCGATTCCGCTCAATTCTAGAAATTTGAGCGGATAGAAAAGATTGCGATTTGTCGGTTGCGTCTATTATACGGTTTTATTTCCCAAATCGAAAAGAATACTGGACTCACCATAGGTGCCTAAATGTAGGTTTTATAAAACCTACAATCCTCGAAAGAAAATCGAAGTTATTCTACATCTCGGCTATATGCCAAACCATCTGACTGTTGTGTGACCAGAGATAAATTTGACACCTACATAATATTCTGTAATCACTTTTTAAGATCAACGTGGAAAAACAGGAAAACGGCAGTCTCAGTATTATAATACACACAAATGTTGTATACTCTCCGACGTTTCGGCCTTTGGTGTAGGCCTTCTCCAAGGAAAACTGGAAAATTTAATTGTGTTACATTGACAAAAATATGAAGCGTTGAACAAATGATACAATGTAAAAACTTACTAAAGTCTATCGTTTATAGTCAAAATGTCGATGTCTGACGCTACGTTGTCTGGTCAATTTTAGAACATGCTTTAAGATACTATGAAAACAAATGATCATTTACATAAATTCTGAATCAAAAATTATTTAAAAACAACTCTTACTACTGACTGCATAACAAATAAATGAATTACATACAGTGTCACAACTACTTAATTTAACAACTATTCTAAAGTTTTAATCATGGTGATCAAAAACAATGAGCTTATCTACGTTATTAAGTAACATTATCGTTGAAAAGTTCAGCAAAGTGCTGTGTAGAGTACAGTAGTATTGGTGTTCATCGGAGAGTTGTCATTTCTTATCGTATTTGATGGATTTGATAGAATGTAGACGACCAGCGTAAGTGGTGTGGAGGCCTTGTACATCGGTGGATGATTAACTATTTTGTTAGTATTGGAAATATGACACATTTCCAACATAGGTAATGCTGTAGATCGCAAAGATCGATCTATGATTTTTGTTTTCTCCAATGCAAAATTGTTTCCTTCGTTTATGGTGTAAAGAATGAGTGCTGTTTTGATTTTTTGATCAATGAAACACAATAAAATTTTCCAGTTTTCCTTGAAAAAAACCTACACCAAAGGCCGAAACGTCGGACAGTAAAAAACATTCGTTTGTATGATAAGACTGAGACAGCAGTTTTCCTTTTTTTACGATTATCTTCCCAGTCGAGGTCGAGTATAGCCTTTAAGATCCACTGTAGCAAAAATTCATTTACCTTACGCAGAATAATGAACGCTTCTAACCATCTATAGAAATTTGTGGTGAGCAATTCAGATTGTATCCACAAAATCTAGGGGTTCATTTCAAAGAACCGTTTAGAACTTGATAGTTCAACAGAAAGAACTAGTTCGCCTGCACCGTTAATTCGTTCTTCAGAAATTTTGAATGTTTCTGCATTAACCGTAAGAGAGCAAATAATTATATTTCGTTAGAAATTTACTTTTTAATGGAAATGCAGGAACTTTGCTGCGTATATTTAAAAAAAAAACAAACGTGCAGTTTTTCAGAGGTCGCTAATATATACAATTTCTACAGCATTGTTAGAAACTACGACCGTTTCAAAATATACAATTGGTAATACATTTTCTAATAGAATTCAATCACTTTTATCGATTTTGAAAAGATTAGAGAACTATCATACTTCAAAAAAGAACTGTAGCTTACTCATTTTTTCCAGAAGAACTAGTTCTTTTGAACCGTTCGCGAACAGCTTGCTCTAATACTAATGTACGACGAACTGATGATTTTTCTAGAAAACATCTGACAAGCGATTCACAGATGCGCACCAAACAAAAAATTCAAAGTTCTTCATATGTTCAGGAGTCTTCTCAGGTTGAATGTTGTAATTTGTGTAAAAATATAAATTATCAGTTAGATTGCTTGTTTAGCTCACACCTTTCTAGAGGTACGTGGTGGGGCCAAAGAATATTAGTGCCATTATTGATATCTTGTGATATTGTAGTTAAACTTTCGAATGCAGTGGCGTCTCGTGGGAATATCTTCGTGTTGTGCACTGATTATATTAGATGTAACAGTTCGCAGTAAGTGAAAACTAACGATAGAGGAATTAATATTCGCTTGTATTTTTCAATACAATGGAATGGATGGGATTTATTGGACTCATTTCGTATCATCGATACATTAGAAGAAATCTGCAAGCTGCACGTCGAGCAAATCTGTCAATAATGCTTCGGCGTTGCAACTGAGACAGCCAAGAATGCCACATCAAAAAAAGGTCCCGTTACTTTCAAACGCTCTGTAGGAAACTTTGCAAACTAGCAATGTGAAGGCTTTTAGAGGCCCATTATCAGTATGTGATTTATTTCAGAAATCTGTGAGAATCTGTTTCATTTTTAAAATTTGTGCTTTTTGTTAAAAATACTCAGATTAATCTGTGAACCTTGCATCTCTGAAGACAGCAATTTGTTTTCAACTGCCATAAGCATAAGCCACTGAAACCTCTACTGAAAGTGTGCATACAAGTTCTCAGTGAGCCAAACGTTACAGAGAGAAGACCAAATCTCAGAACTGAGCTCCCTCTCGTCTTGAATCAGTGCAGTAACTCATGTGCACAGAAAAGACACTAATACTGCGACAAGAGAGACTTGAAATTTTAGGTTGGATGTATATGAGATGTGTGTAAATGCACGCAATTTCGGTACAAAAGGCAAATTGCTAGAGTTCAGAGCGCCACGTATTGGCTATGGCAATAAGATATGAGAAGCGTTTAATGAATTTATGCATATTTCGTGCTGCGAACAAAAACTCTCATTATTTCCTATTCGATACCATCCGACCTGATTTCATCGAATAAATAGAGAATCTAAGAAATAATAGAATGCGGACGGGGATGCAGTTAATTCCTTCAATTTAAGCGGTTGTGCAGTGCACGAGATGCACATAAGGACGAGACGCCACTGTTCAAACGGAAAAAAATACAAATGATAATATTTTTTTTTTAATATTAAATTATTATTACTTATTTTTTTGATGACTATTGTATTCAAGCTTTTATCAAAAAGAATCAAATTAATTGTTTGTACACCACAAAATCCAATTCCTTAAATCAGTTTTATCATAGAGCAATGAGAATCCAGGTGAGTGATGGAGCCGTTCAGCAGACATAGCCCTTTCCGTCTATTATACTATTATGTTTCGCATGGTTCATTGAAGCGAACTATTTTATTCATCTCTACAACATGTCACAAAACCACATATTCTATCCGTTGCACAAATTGTTTCGTTTGTTCGATATTCAAATTGAGTTAATTAATATTCAAACTATGTAAGGTACATACACATAAGACTACTAAGCATTTCTTCTGCTAATTAGTTATTGGTCTGGGAGAAAACTAATTACTGGTTTATCGTTTGAAGCATGGTTAATCAGATACCAGCTGTAGATCACTCGAACAGACCGATTCCCGGAATTCAGTTCAAGAAATACCGAAAACAGTGCGCAAAATTAAACTACTCTGAGATATCCCAATCGATTTTTTATTTTTTTTTTCAAATGAAAGATATTTGATCCGATCCAACTTTCAGTCCAGGAATTATCGGGCGATGAGTGTTTAAAATTTCAAACGACCGTTCAAGATAATGATTCCAATACGTGAGAAAACTTCTAATAACTTGTTGATGACCAAACGATGGCAAAACCAATCGACTTCTACCACATCGGTCCCCGGGTTCCGATTCCGGAAGTGTCGGAAATTCTGATCAAAAACTCTCATGTTTCTCATGAATGACCTAGCCGATTAGCATGAACTGATATCGGAATGAAAGGTCCTAGAAGGTCATAGGCTACTGTTGAATGTTATCCGTATCCGATGCGGAATACTTAACAGGAAGAATGGTGTCAAAAATTTCATACCGTTGCTGAAAATTTACAGAAAGCATAGCTGTAAAACTTTTCTGGTAATTGACTGACCTTGATCGCAAGCAAACAGAAACAAATCCTACTGAACTATGAATCGTTTTGTTTCGCATTTTTCGTTCGGTGAAGACATTTAAAAGAGTGTATTTTAGGACACTTGGATGACTTTTAGCAAAGGCATCATACCCCTGAAAGACTACAATCTGTTGGCGGCCAGCATACCGTCAATTTGTTTTGCTTTTTCGGCACGTCAAGATAGACATGGCACTTCGGTGCAAAAAAGTGATTTGCGAATAACAAATATTTTACGTCTGCTCAGCGGTGTATGTTGAACCATTAGGTGACATTAGCATTCAACATAAACTGCTGACGCACTGATGGTGATGAATGTAAAACATTAAAATGAAAATTAGTCATGTGCACTTTAGCACAAACCGGTATACATGAGATACCAAACCCCTGAATGACAGTTAATACTTGTCAAAGAAAAATATTCCTCAAGTATATTCATTGAAGCCCCTAATATGTTTATCAAGTACAAAATCCAGTTATTATCTAAGAAAGTGCCTTTCTCATTAGCATTTCGTTAGAAATCGATGCAAATTTAAAATTGAAGTTTTTGATAATCTGTTTCCGAAACCAGAGCCCGGAGTTCGCAAGAGTCGTTTCATTATTTTTTGGTATACATATGGTTGAAAATAATTAAATAAAGAAATTAAACCAACAAGGAATAACAATTCCTAAAATGGACGCTCTCTCTAGACAGGTATTAGAATTGCTGGAAAACCGACTTTCGAACGAAGCCTCGGAGACCCATAGTGTTATATACCATTCGACGAGATCGGAAAATCTCTCTCTCTCTCTCTCTTTATGTGTATGTGTGTGTGTGTGTGTGTGTGTGTGTGTGTGTGTGTGTGTGTGTGTGTGTGTGTGTGTGTGTGTGTGTGTGTGTGTGTGTGTGTGTGTGTGTGTGTGTGTGTGTGTGTGTGTGTGTGTGTGTGTGTGTGTGTGTCGAAGATATTTGAACGCGCTCAATTTTTTCAGAGATGGCTGAACCGAATTCAACAAACTTGGGCTCGTTTGAAAGCTACAGTCGGGCAACTGATCAAGTTCGAAGATCAAATGGCTGTGACTTTTGGTTCCAGAGATATGATGGTATAAGTGAAGTAACCGACAAAACACGTTGATTTTCACCGCTCTCATATATGAAGGTGCCAATATTTTGGGATCACCTCTAATTTCTAATTTTAAATTCTCTCTAGTGCTCAAAAGTTTAAGCACCTCGAAAAATGTCCCCATGCAAAAATTGAGCCAAATCGGACATGCGTAAGAGGTGCTGCCCGGCGGTTAAGGTTTGAAAATTTTCGATCTTGAAAAAGCACCATAGGGGGGAGTACATGAAATTTCCAAAATCGAAAAATTTTTTTTTTGATTCCGAAACCCTTAAAACTACATGAAACGTCGAGATTTAGTGTCATCTAAAAAAAATTTTTTTTTGAAAAAATCAACTTTCTGGAACTTGGAAAAATTTTGATATTTTTTCTAATCAAATGGATGACACTAAATCTCTACGTTTCATGCAATTGAAAGCCTTTTGACATCAAATTTTTTTTTGATTTCGGAAATTTAATTCTCCTACATCTAATCTACATCAATATCAACGTTCTTGTGATTCTACTATGGTACAGTTGACCTTTAACCCTTTCACGACCATAAGATGTGTAGGACGAAATACTGACATATTTCGACAATATTTTAGTTATTGGGGTGTAAATTAAGAGAATATCACCAGAAAAACATAGCAGGGTGCATAAGTTTCCTATAATTTCATGGGAAATGTTTTTCCCTATGATTCTTAGAAATAAATAAAAGAACAGTTGGGTTTATTATATCGTAATTTAATTTATTGCTTTAATTGCTTTTATTATCAGAATAGTAAAATAAATAGTTAGTTATGGCATTCTACGGAACGATTTCATGGGGACGGGTATAGCGTGATGGGTTAGTCGATGCCTTTCACGCAGCACACCTGGGTTCGATTCCCAACCCCGTACATAGAGTCAGAAAGTTTTTATAACTCGAAGAGGCGAATGACATTATGGTCATCTATAATCAAAACAAAAAAAAACGATTTCATGTACTTGTGGACGTTGCACACAACACATTTACTATGTGTTCTATTTTCTATACGTCATTTTGCACAAACTTTTTAAGTGCAATAAAGATTGATAGTTCTTTTCACTTATTCGAAACACATTTGTCGTCTTGAAAATATGTTTTCTTTAACATTCAGTAACAAAAAACATCGATTTAATAGTCATTGAATTAGCTATAACGATTTTTATAGAAGGGAAACATATTTCCCTTGAGCGTTAAGGGGTTAAAAGAAAATCAAACAGATTCACTGAACAAATCAAACCATATACTACATATCTTTCTAAGATTCTATACTGGTCCTCAGAAACCTGTTTCAGCTTTCAAAGAAGGAACTCAAATACTCCCTGCAAACGGTGGATAACATCGAAGTCCACAACTTTTCCAATTTTGTGAGCCTCACACAAATATGAGCATAATTTCAAGTATTGTCTCAATATGACATTACTGAGACAAATCATGACTAAATAAGGGTAGCAAATTTAAAAGCATGAAGGCTCTTAAGAATTTTTAATAATATAACTAAAACTTTTCCCGAGGTCGTTAAATGGTGAAATAACTAAGTCCTCACAAGTTCCTATCTCATGTCTCCCCGAGCGTCTATGATGACATTTGGTCACTAGAACGGCGTCGACTGGGTGCTATCGCCTTCTGCGTTAGTAGCAGAATGAGAGGGTGCGAAATGGCTTGTAGTTTGAAGTCCATCCTAAAGTGCAATATTTATCATAGTATATTGCAACATGTGGTTCTGTTGTTTGTTGCATTATTTGTTATATATTGAATTGAATTATATTAAATTGTATTATACACTGTTGTTATTATTATTATTATCATTATTATTATTATCATTATTATTATTATCATTATTATTATTATTATTATTATTATTATTATTATTATTATTATTATTATTATTATTATTATTATTAAAAAAAAATTATATTTTGTTATGTTATAAAGGGTGATTTTTTAAGAGCTTGAGAACTTTTTTAAACAATAAAACGCATAAAATTTGCAAAATCTCATCGGTTCTTTATTTTAAACGTTAGATTGGTACATGACATTTACTTTTTGAAGATAATTTCATCTGCCACAACGTCGAATTTTCAGTGAATGGGCCCTAGAAAAGTTGGCAGAAAATCCGCTTTTTTATCGACAAATTTTGTTCAGCGATGAGGCTCATTTCTGGTTGAATGGCTACGTAAATAAGCAAAATTGCCGCATTTGGAGTGAAGAGCAACCAGAAGCCGTTCAAGAACTGCCCATGCATCCCGAAAAATGCACTGTTTGGTGTGGTTTGTACGCTGGTGGAATCATTGGACCGTATTTTTTCAAAGATGCTGTTGGACGCAACGTTACAGTGAATGGCGATCGCTATCGTTCGATGCTAACAAACTTTTTGTTGCCAAAAATGGAAGAACTGAACTTGGTTGACATGTGGTTTCAACAAGATGGCGCTACATGCCACACAGCTCGCGATTCTATGGCCATTTTGAGGGAAAACTTCGGAGAACAATTCATCTCAAGAAATGGACCGGTAAGTTGGCCACCAAGATCATGCGATTTGACGCCTTTAGACTATTTTTTGTGGGGCTACGTCAAGTCTAAAGTCTACAGAAATAAGCCAGTAACTATTCCAGCTTTGGAAGACAACATTTCCGAAGAAATTCGGGCTATTCCGGCCGAAATGCTCGAAAAAGTTGCCCAAAATTGGACTTTCCGAATGGACCACCTAAGACGCAGCCGCGGTCAACATTTAAATGAAATTATCTTCAAAAAGTAAATGTCATGTACCAATCTAACGTTTAAAATAAAGAACCGATGAGATTTTGCAAATTTTATGCGTTTTATTGTTTAAAAAAGTTCTCAAGCTCTTAAAAAATCACCCTTTATTATGTTGTATGGTATTATACTCCATTACACTATATCATATTATATTGTATTGTATTGTATTATATTATATTATTCTATATTATGTTATATCACAGAGAACAGATATACAACAGACATTTATACGTGCAAAGTCGTGTGCAACGGTAATTTTTAACAGATTTTCACTTGTATGCTTTTCACAGCTTTTTAAAAAAGTTTGTCCTAAAGCTGTTATATTGAATTATATTATATTATATTGTAGTATACTGTATTGCATTATATTATGTAATATTCACCCCTATTCTGTACGTCGATCGATTCGAAATATTCCGATCGAATGTGCAATTTCCATTCTGCATTCCGTTCGAGTTGAGTATGAACTCGAATATCATTCGTTCGAGTTGTTAAATTCTCGAACATTAATCGATAGACTTGCGTACATACGTATTATTTCTGTTCGGTTTAGAATCGTTCTAATTTGTTTATACAAGTGTGACGGTTTCGTTTACTAAGAAATGAATAATGTAAATAATATAGAACGTGTAAGTAGTGTTGACAGCTTTGATGGTTAGTGTTTGAAATTTCAAGTGCTCCCGAACGAGAGTCGATCGAATCATACAAGTCGAACGGAATAAAGAATGCAAAATTCGAACTCGAACGAAAGTGTAGATTCATTCGTATCACAAATCCGTCGGATTGCAGAATCGGGGTGATTATATTATATTGTTATATTGTATTGTATTATATTACATTTATTTTATATTAATTTATATTATATTATATTATATTATGCTCAACTATATCGACAAAGGAGAGGGGCAGGGAGCGCATCAGGGTATCTTACAAGTGAATGACTGGATGATGGAGTGGATAGCCAACCTGAGTCACGTGGGTAATTGATTTATATAGAGTAAAAATCCTATTGGGCGTAAGCAATTACATTACAATTACATTATCGAATTTCGAACGTTATGAACTTGAAGAAAAAGGGAATATATAAACAAAAATTTATCAAAATCAGCTCGAACACTGCAAAGTTTTAGAATGACGAAAAATTCATCTTCATTGTTTTCAATTGCAAATACAGCTTAGTTAATGATTATTAATAATACTGACTATTCATGCGGCGGTTTGTAGGTTTTACTATAACAAGCGTACCGTTAAATGTTACCATTCTCCAACACCATACCAATACCGTACCGAAAATCAAATTTGTTAGTATAATTTGTTAATGCTAGGTTAATCTAATTCAGCAACTGTCACAAAACAAAAGCAAGATAAATAAAAGCCAAAACTCATACCAAATTTCTTCGCCAGCCAATCATCCGGTACCGCACAGTATGAACCGGTAGGATCTACATCCCCGAGTACCGGTTTCAACTTCGAAGGTCGCCCAAATCTACTTCGCCAAACCGTAGCCGCCAACTGTCCTGCACGTGGATGTGTACGATTTGATGCAATAGGTTTCATGCAAGCAAAGAACAGAACATTAGAACACTGCCCAGCTGGCGAGAGTTACGCGGGATAAAAACATGACGGCGACTAACGAAGATTGATGAAAAACTCAGTACCTCTTGCACCTGATAGCGGAGTTCCCTTTTTCTTCTGCTGGGACTAAGAACAAACGCAGCTCATTAAGTTAGCAAGCACACGGAGAACCCTTCGATCATAAAATTGCGATATCGCAGTTTTTAATTTTTGCGATAGTTGATTTAACTAATTTCTTTTTGATTCAACCAAAATGGTTTTTGATTTGCATATATTCAAGTAGTTGAAAAATATGTTGTTTTGAATGCTGTCAAATGCCGGAGACAGTTGAAAGCAAAACAATAATCGCAATGCAAAATCAACAACTTTTTTGTTGAAATCTGTTCGCGTCGCTTCAAAATGTCAATGAAAACAACATCGATGGTTAAAGCGTTTGGTGAAATTGTGTTCATTCGATTTGAGAATTTTATGATAACAAGTGTTTATCTAACAGCGGTGTTGTGATAAAGTTAACCTCGTTTGAGATGAAAAAGATTTGGTGACAAATTAGAAAATGTTAATGAATGATCATCTCGTAATCTTTCAGGTATGCGCAAAAATTTTATGCATCAAAAATTCGATCATTATTTACTTCCAGCAGACTGTTTTATTTCCAACTGTTTGTTAACGATGATGATGTTCATGCATTAGCAATAAAACGCTTTTTGACATGAATTTAATCTATAAAAGTAACAGGAGCGAAGGGTTTCAAACGCACAGAACGCGCTGCGATTGAATGGCGCGTTTGAATTGCCGTCGCAAAATTCCAATTCCCAGCGGTTGATGCACCCAAGCTCATATAAATTGACTAAAATTATCAGTGCAAACATTAGTTAAACCGTTTGAAGGCATCATTTTAGGTAAATTTAATAATTTCGCTAATTTACTCGCCCCTCCGGGCACTTTTGCTGATTAAAAACGTTTTTCTACATCAATCATTTCCGATCGAATCAGAAGTATTTTTTTTAGAATTTAGATCTTTACTCATCTCAAAACAAACAAACAAATAAAACCGATTTATTTTTCAACTAACAGAGTTTTGTTTCAATAACAACACCAGTTATTTCAACTAAAATATTTGTTGAAATTGAAAGGTATGTGTCCTCACTAATTGACAGCATTTTTTTTCAAACAGTTGAATTCGTTGTTTCAACCATCGTTTCTACTAATCGAAAAACAAAAATGACAGTTTAGTTAAAACAACAATCGATTAGTTGTACCAAATTTTAACCAATCGAATTCAGAAAATCAACTAATATTCTGGTTGAAATGGGATCACGGGTGGTTCCGTGCATAGCCAACAATGAAATACAAATTAAGAAATCATGAGGCAGAATACACAATTCACTGGAATTAGAATTTATTTGAACATTTAAACAATGAAGGGATCTTCTTCTGCTTGAGTGCAGGCAGCTAGCAGCACAACGAGTTTCCATTAGTAGCACATCAAAAAGCAGTTTTGAGCTTCAAGCATCAATTCGACATTTTGTTTTCGTTTTACAGTGGGTGAACACAATCGGCGAAGAACAATCCCAGATATTTAAATTTTTGAAACATCTTACAGATTTTGAAAGTAGCGTTCATTTTTTCCTTTCATTGGCAGTCATTTCTCGGATACCTGTTTTGAATTTCCCATCGACCTATTGCTAAACAAACGCTCGTGAAGAGTAAAACAAACAGTAAACAAACTCTTTGGCCGTTCGATTATGCCCGGGAAAGTCAATAATGATGTTTGCTTTTCTTTTTTTTTAGGGAAGGAAAACCATTGCTGTGGAAAAATTTGTGCAAAACTTAACATGCCATCCTCTTGAGTCTTCGACAGCGATGTGCTCAAGTTCAAGTTCTTTTGAATATTTTACGACTCGTTAGAGGAATTTTTGCTGAAAAGTAAATATATTTATTTATATCTAATTGGAATACGAAACCTCATTGATTGATTTTTCCTCAACATGAACATTTTACACGGCTATGAATTCTACTGAACAAAAAGACCGTACAACTTGCCAAGAAATTATTTAGTACTATAAGGATCGAATACGAATAATGCATTTCGTGTAGTTTTTCAACCTGGTTAATAAGATGTTATTTAATTATTTTCTAGGCCAGCTAATAATATTAGAAATGAAATATGAAAAGGAGTTCAATAAAAGGAAAAGAATCACAAGAACAAAACTTCAATAAAAACAATAAGTGTTAAAGTAGATTTAGAAACTATCATTAATAGAAGAATTCATTCCTCTTAGTAGCGTAAAGTAAGTTGTTCATAAGTTTAATACTGAAAGTCGATGGCATTTTTTAACATAAGATTTTGCGACAAATTTGCAGCAACAATCTACAACTCAAGACGGACGGTCTCATACATTCACGAATTTATTGTAAATTTTAACGAACGTCAGTTGAGTGGTGAACAGGCAGATTTATGTTCAGTGAAATTTTATTAAACTGATTACTGAAGCTTCAGTTGTTTGAAAGTCAGCAAACATTCTTTCGACATTCGTGAAAATAGTTAAACGTGTATACGGAAAGCATTTCCATGCAAAATACACGTTTTATCAGTTTACTATTAGGGGTATAAATAAGTTAACAAGTGTCGTTTTTCTTCGAAATTTGAAACTTTATTGGTCTTCATCATGAATGGACAAGTGCTGATCAGCCAGACCATGCTGCATCGATCGAAACAAATAGTAATCGGAAGGAGCAATATCTAAGTTATAATGCGCGTAGGGTAGAAAATCTCATTTGAGCATTTCTAAATATGTTTTTACCGACTGTGCAACATGTGGGTGCGAATTGGCATTCGCACGTGAAGAAACGGCGTTCGACGTGCATTGGTTTCAATTCGTACGGTACCCAATTACCTACCTTTCGGTTCATTCCCATTGTTTCTAAACACTGGCAAATCGCTGGCTGAGTAACTCCGAGTGATTTTGCAAGTTCTTTATACGTTTGCGACTGGTTTTGATCCACTAATTTCTCCAATTTTTCATCTTCAAAGTTTAAAGACGCTCCGGATCGTTTTTCGTCTTACAAAACAAAATTGTCACTTTCAAACCGTTCGACCCACTTCCGACAGTCTCGATCAGCTAGAGCTTGCTCACCATACACTTCCACCAAACTACGATTCCTTTCGGCAGGCGTTTTGTTCATTTTGAAATAATGTAGAAGAACTTCCCGCAAGAAAACACTTTATTCTCCAAAAAATTCGACATAGTAAAATATGTACTGTTTATGCTAAAGCTAAATGACACATACTGATTCTAAAACTGTATAACAGTGGCTTTCCTATGCGTTGCGAATCAAAATGGTAAATCAATAACTTAGTTACACCAATTGTTAGAAAACGACACGAACTTATTTGTACACGTATTACTTAAACCTCTTTTCAAATAAATATATAATAAATACTTAATAGACACTAAACACCAAATAGACCAATTTAGCGCCAAATCGTACACAGATGAAAATATTTTGTGAATTTACATCAATTTTCATGCACATATTTGGAGCAGGCAATTGAATGAAAAGTTACTATACAGTTCTAAAAACTTTTTGAAATATATATTCATTGAAAAATCTATGCAGTCCAATTTAATTTTACATCAAATTTTTAATTCAACTTATGTCTATTTCATCATATTATTGATTTACATGTCGAGTAAATTTCATTATTTTTTTCTGTGTTTTCGGATTTTCAGATTTTATTGAAACTTTCTGAACATGTAAACTTTGTTACAAAAAATCACATAGCATACTTTTTTTTCCAAAATTGATCCAGGCTACCTTTTAAAAAGGTCCACATTTTTACCAATTTTTTTTCTCGAGTGGCTTAGTCGAAAAATGGTAAACTCTGTGTTGTATTAATGATTTTCACGAAATGAGTCAAATTTTCGAAGAAAAAAATACTCTTCGCAGAAAAAAAAAATTTTCACTTTTAATTTGACTGAAATTTTGTTCCGAGATAGGAATTTATATTCCAAGATAATAAAAAAAAAACCATTGTAGAATTGGCTCTTACACTTTATAGTCCAATTCGAACCTTTTTTACATTGTCTTTTCAACAGAAACTTATCTAAACTGCCCACACTGGTCATCATCATCTCTGAAATCAATTTTGGAAAAACAAAGTATGCGAAGTGATTATTTTGTAACAAAGTCTACATATCCAGAAAGTTTCAATGAAATCTGAGCGGGTGCTGCCAACAGTTGTTCGATTTGGTGCGACGTGCGTCAAAACTAATTACAGAGTGATATTTCTATAGAAATTTGAATAGCTAGAAACTTTTCTGATTTCAAAAAAAAAAATCAGTAGATTTTAACGAAACTTAAATGGTTTCAATGAGCTACAATAACCAAACTTCCTGCAAATTTTTAAAGACCACACCACCAGTAGATTAGAGATGGGCAACTCGCTCCTGAGCTGTTACGGTGAATCGAATCATTGAAGTGAGGTGACAGCTCACAGCTCTTTTCAAAAGAACCGCAGCTCACCAGCTCACTCATTTGCTATCCAGTTCACCGCATTATGACGAAGGGAACTTGCTACGAGCTGAACGGATCTTCGGCTCTTGAAGAGAATCAATTTAGTCGACATCAATTGAAGATAAATTAATTCGCATTGCATTCATTGCATCATTGCAAATCAATGATTCAACTTCGATCATACATATGAAAGAAAACTGGTGTATAAGAAAAACGGCGCACAAAATGAACCTTCAGTTCAAACTAAAAGAGCTAATGAGCTGATACATCGAATCGGTTCACTTTGGTGAGCTGATCGGTTCGGAGCTGCTCACCAAAATGAGCTGTTTTGCACAACTCTACAGTAGATTCCTAAAAGTAATATTTCTGTATAAAATGTTCAAAGCGACGAATGTAACAATGAGAGATTCTCTTTGTTTACTTTCTCTCTCTTAGCTATTGGCGTATTGTCGCAAAACTGAAATGTAGAGGCGTTGCTTGTTTAGAGATGATACTTTCAGCAAGAGCTGTCAAATCGGTAGGAAAATTTCTAATTACTCCACCTTTTCAACGATTTCTTATGAAAACGGGCAAATTCATTCGAAAAATCATAGTAGAAGTTGAAGAAAAAGTTTTTACTTTGAGGTGGTAATGTTGATCTTAGTTCATTGTGCGAAATCTACCGTTTATTCAGAACAGAGCATTAAACTTGGTTCGGTACCATTTTTCAAATGCCTGGAAATAACAAATAAAGTATCCGATATAAATAGTACTCGATCGCTATACATTCTAGTACTCAAGAAATCAACATTACAATGGTTTCTGTTTAAAAAATATTGATCCGAAAAAAACCTAACCTTACCCAATTTCACACATTTCCGAAGATTTTCCATGTTTAATCGTAGTTACACTAAAAAAAAGTAGTAGTAATCACTTTGAAATCGATTTTCTTCTACTCCGAGTGTAGTTTTATTGCTAATATCTATTTGTACTCTTGAATAAACGATCAAAATGTTGCAAATCACTACTGCCGATATGAAAATTTCCGGAAGAATCCTCCTTTTGTTGGTTCCATTTTTCATTGGCAGGTGTCGCTACCGGTAAATCAGCTTTGCGACAATTTGCCAATTGTGCGTTCAGTGGTGTTGAAAATTAGAAATAATACAGAAAAAAAGTATTACAAAATTTTTTTATCGAAAAATAAAATTGTGTAAGCAAAGAAATGGCTTGATAAGCAATATCTGGTATGCTCAGTTTTGCGTTTTCCCGAAAACCTATTTTTCGAAGGCCGTGAACACGATCCTGCAAAATCTACTAAGAGCAAATTCAGCAGCTAGAAGTTCAATATGGAAGATCTATAATAGAACAGAAACTAGAACAAACAAGCAAGCTGTTCTAGTTTGATTTATTCAACCAGTTCTTCTGTCAAATTTAAAACTGGTCTACGATGCCGTTCTATTTTTTGTATATTTGAAACACGAGTAAAACAGTGCTGGGGCTGCAGTTTTTCTTTTTATAAAATCCAGATTTAAATTTTGTAACTGACATAAATTATGCATCTAGAACTAAAACACTACTGAATATGCCCTAAGGTTGTGAAACACGTCGCGGTTAATTTTAACTTTTGGTTGAAATCTGACACTCGAGCGGTTATTTTGATGTTGTCAAAAATAACCCTGCTCGAAAGCATGGTTATTTTTGACAGATCGATGGTTATTTTCCGACACTGAAAAAAATCTTGTAAAGAAAATTCTAATATCAATTCTTTAGTTGAAATTATTTCCAGTGCATAATAAACCCAAATAACTTTCCATCCGTCAAACTTTGAAATGGGCCGCAGTTTTAGTTAAATTTAACTACTCGACACTAAGGCTGTGAACCATTTCGCGGTTAATTTTAACTTTTGGTTAAAATCTGACACTCGAGTGGTTAATTTGATGTTGTCAAAAATAACCCTGCTCAAGAGCATGTTATTTTTGACAGATCGATAGTTATTTTCCAACACTGAAAAAAATCTCGCAATGAAAATTCTAATACTAATTCTTTAGTTGAAATTATTTTCAGTGGAAAATAAACCCAAATAACTTTCCGTCCGTCAAATTTTGAAATGGGCCACAGTTTTAGTCAAATTTTACTACTCGACACCAAATAACCACTCAAGTGTCAGATTTCAACCAAAAGTTAAAATTAACCGTGAAATGGTTCACAGCCTAAATATCCGCTGAATTGTCAGATTTTAATCAAAAGTTAAAATTAACCGCGAAATGATACATACATTCTTGGTATAAAATGCTTCCTCCCTACATTTTTGAAATTTTTACATTTTCATATTATGGTAGTTTTTCACCTCAAAATTGACGGAAAATTTAGCGTAAGATTGCGTTTTTTTGCTTAAATATGCCACAAATTGTTAAATACTCAAAGTAATAACTAGAGAACGACGGATGCGGGAGAAATAACTCGTACTTTAAGTAAATTTAAGAACATTTTTGATTTCAGATAATTCTACGCCGAGTTATCGTGATCCCCGCGCTACGTGATTCTCAAAAGAGGTTTTGGGGAATGCTCTGTTACCGGCTTATTTTGCAATGTTAATATACGGAAATTGACCTAAATATTCTTTAAATGATGCTCTAAATGTAAAAAAAAAGTTGAATTAATTTGCTTAAGCTGTATCTTCGAAAAAAATTACAAAAAAGTGACATTGCGTTTAGACACAACATCAGAAAGTGTTTCGCGAGTATCGTTTAGTGAACATCTGCTTAGCAGTTTATGTTGACTTGCTAAGTTACACTAGTATTTCAATATAAACTGCTAACATGTCGATAAGTTGAAGACGATAAAAAAGCCTTCTAATATCCCCTAATCACCTAATTCATCCATCATCTTTTTCTTCGATGCTGCTCTATGAAAACTCGTTGAAACGTGACTAGTACAAGAATCGAAACTGAGCTGCGTTATGACATTCCGTACCACATCTTCCAATTGATTATCATTATCTTTACCAAAGACGAAACATGACCAATTTCACTTGAGCGAAAACAGATTTGTGTTTACCGTCTAGATATAAACAGATTCATCATCTAGATTCTTCGTCGCTCGATATCGAAACACGCTTGGTAGACCGGCTTGCTAGCAATAGAAGATAAACCAGAAGATTGACACTGAAGATAATTAAGTACGCTCGATACAGACGGTAAGATAGCAGAACGTGCAAATTTCATACTGCAGTGCGTATAAGATGAGTAACTTGTGGCTCGAACTGATAATGGTATACAATATAAGAGGGGATAGAGTTTACGTCAACGTTTCAGTTGCTGAAAATGCAAAACAATCAAATAAGCGAATGGTACAATCTTGGGGAGTACAATCAAAATACAGCACTTTTTCTGAACAACACTGGATTTTTGGTTATGCGATGTTTCGTATATTTAAAACTCAATTATTCCTCTTGAAAAAAAAATTTTTTTTTCTGGTTCGAAAAATTCCAAATGTTTCTTTTCAATATGCAGCTGAATATTTGAGATGAAATGAGAAATGTCCTAATGAATTACCGTGCACCCAACTCGCATCGAGTATGTATCGATAGGTAAGCAAATCAATAAACCACCGCCATACAGTGTACCAAAAGAGCATGTATTCTCGTTCGGGATACGAGTGAGTATATCAAACCAAATCAAACATTTGCTGATATTATTTTTAGCCGAAGCTCTGAGATTGATACACTGCCGGTCACATTTCTTCACCAAATGGACCGGATCTGGTATTGTCTAGTTAAAGGTAGATTTTTCTTGTTTTACTTGTTCATCGATTTCTATCTAAAATTATTTTCAATAATGACAAACTAAATAGATCTATTTATTCACCAGCGAAACAAGTCGAAAAGCATAATTAGGATAATCTCTTTTTTATATTCAAGCTGTTATATGTGCTATTGGTATTAGTTTAATGGATTAAACCTTACTTGTTCGTGTATTGTATACGCGAAGCAATGCTACGAGTACTGTCTGTAATATGTCATCGCTTAAACAAAGTTTGCGCTTGAAACAGAAGACAAGCAACAAAATACAGACACGGAGAATGTTTTTTTTTTCGTCAGGAACAGGAAAAGAGTAAACATAACGAATGCACCGCTTAAAACCAAGTTAGGTCGGTATTAACTGGTTGACTCATAACAATAATTCAGGTAACGCTTCAGGAATGTTTTGCCTCTATTGAGTAAAGGTATCTATGTAAATCTATTTTCCTTTGAGAGATTATCTTTTAAAATCTCAGTAAACATCTCTCGTGTCGACTAATTTGAATTGTCCTACATGTAAATCACAGAGGAAAGAGTCATAGTCACGAAACATCGCTAAACCATTTCCACTTCCCATCTAATTCCAATATAATTCATACTTTACAGATAGAGAGTTAAAAAGAGCAAAGTGTGGAACCAACTACAGCGACAGTCCTGTTGAGAAGCATTCGGGTAAGATGTTGGGGAAGTAACCGAAGGAGGCAGCAGAAATTTCACCTTCAAACTGAGCCTTCTGTTTGTTCGATTCGAACTGTTTGAGCGTGTTCATCAGCAATTCCCTTTCATCTTCGTTGAGGCGGTAGACCAAATCGTGGAGCTGTTCGCGCGTCAGCGTGGAGGCAGCCTGGGTGTAGCACCGAGTGCCATTCACTCCCACGAATATGAGCGGACGGCCCCTATGACTGTTGATACTGCTGAGACTGATCAGTTTACTCCTACAAGTGTTTCTACTGCTACATCTGCTTCTTTGAACCGTCGCGCTACCAGTCTTGCTCGGTGACGCTGGGCCGAACCCCAATGCTCCTTGTGGGTTTTTATCATGATTCAACACGGTTAAAACTTTAGGAACTGCTACCACGGTTGAATTCCAGGTGCACTGTTGAATCACTAATGTGGACAACCGAGATAATGGCATACTGGCACTCATTATTACTTCCTTTTCACTAACCGCTTTAGTTTCACAACTTGCACGCAGAAAATTGGGCTTCCGTTCGCTGGTATAAATTTCGCAGATATTGGCAAAATCACATAACACTTTAAACTAAACGACACTGGTTTTTTCACCTGATGTTCTTCGTTCTACTCTCATACAGCCACAACGATCCGACAGGTTTTTTTTCTTATCACACCACACAGGCTCTTCTGATAACACAATCCACAACGCACATAACACTCACGCGCCGCAAGCGAGAGAACCAACTCAACACCGCGAGAACCAGAACACTACTAATGGTGGGCTTGATTTTCCTCTCGGATTTTCCACGAGCAGGATCGTTTCTGTTTAAACCTAGGACTTTGAACAAAAGTGCCAGATTTATCGTGTTTTTGTTTTGATACACAACGCAAGTTAACTTAAGCACCCACACTTCTACAGTTTTTACTGTCAAAAAGTAATTCAAGCTGCTCTGGTGGTCACTAGATGTACTAGTAGCCTTCTTCGTTAACTTGCAAAGAAAAGTGACGAAAAATAAACCCGGTGCCCAGAGATGCAATTTATTCTGATTTATCTATAGGGACCGTGCACGAGGGCGTGGTTTAGTGGCCGGCGACGACAGCGCAAAAATAATGCTACCATAGCGACAGTGGAAAAAATAATGCTACCATAGCAAAACTTGTAAACTGAGTTTGAAAATACTTTCTAGCGTATATTCTCTGCGGATTTTTTTCCGAACCCTATGGAATTATTCGCGTGTGGTGCGAACGATTATTTAACATCGACTGACTATTACATTTTGAATCGAATTAATCATTCTGTATCCAAATACGGCCACGTCATTTTCTGTCATTGCAGTTGGATTTGTGTCTAATATTTGTCAAATTCACTCAAATTCAAACACTCAAACGATAATCTCAGCACATTAAATAATTTTTTAATGAAATTGACCGGAAACAGTGAAAAATATCTTGCTAAAACATTCTAATTTCAGACCATTAGTAAAAATTACTTCTGTGTAATTTCTTTTTATACTTTCACTCAAAGAAAATACCCCAATAAAAAGTTTAAATATTATTTAAATGAAGTAAGCTTATCTCGAAGTTATTCTTACTTTCGCTGAATTGCAATTATTACACCACTTGCTATTACTTTATTTTCAGAGCAAAATAGACCCAAATAATTTTCCATCCGTCAAACTTTGAAATGGGCCACAGTTTTAGATAAATTTAACTACTCGATAAAAAATAACTGCCCGACTGTCAAATTTTAACTAAAAGTTCAAAAATTTCGCAGGATGGTCCATACTCTTAGAATGGAGGAAGAAAATAAATTGTAATCGTAAAAAAGCTAGCAATCTCGCGAGTAGCCAGTTTGACGTATATTGAAAATACGAGTCACGAAGCTAACAACAAATAATCATTTTATTGAAACGCTGAACTGTTTTGCCTTTCTCATATGGAAAGGTTATACAATCACTTGAAAATCGAATAGTAAAAATTGACCAAGTGTCATATGCCATTCCACTCAGTTCGTCGAGCTGAGCAATCTATCTTTGTGTGTGTGTTTCTCGAAAATGACTTAATCGATGTTGACCAACTTAGATTCAAATGAAAGGTTCTACACGGAATTCTTGAATTTCATCCGGATCCGACTTCCGGTTCCGGAATGATACAGCAAAGTGTGTTAAAAATTGTGTACGTCACTTAAAGAGTCGAAACAAAAAAAGTAAAAAGTTTTCTAAATTGGTCTCGAAAGTATTCCCGGTTTTCGAATAACGACGGCAGATAATAGTCATACACTCAAAAAAGGATCTCACTTACTTTTACACTTAGTCCGGTATTCCTAATCTTAGGTTCAAATGAATGATCTTATGCTCCTACCGAAAATTAAACATATTTTTCGGTTGCAATTAAAATCATGTTAGTTGATGGCCATACGAACCAACTTCGATTATACGTTCTCGGGTTCTAGTGCCCGAAATACTTACAATAGTGGAACTCACTTCGTTTTCTCATCGATGTCAGAGAACTGTTCCATTCTGTAGGTTATACTAGTTATTGCACAAATAATCTCTTTGGTTTATTTTAAGAATCGGAGAGAAATGTTTTTAATAGTATACCAAAGTATTATATATGAGAATATGATTGATGTGAGAAAAGGATCATTACACCACTATGTTGTATTAAAACAGGTTTTTGACTGTTTTATTCAGTGTGAACATATGGTAACAGTGTAAAGCTATGGTAGAGTTTTTTCGCCTATTCGCCACTAATGGCGCTACTTGTAATCGTGCACGGTCCCTATATCGTTAAAGATTTTGAAACGCACACACACCCACTCGTTCGCGGCTTCCCACTTTATCAGATCTCAATGAATTTCGACGAGCAATTTTCATGTGGAAATCATAATGAATTCCGAATAAACTCCAACACCAGTGCAATAACCAATTCCGAATAAATTTCGCCTCCAACCGCTTGGTTCGGAAATTTATCGGAATTGAGTGAGAACAAGGGGCAAATCACTCTAAACTCTAGACAATCTCATACTAATAAACTCATGTCATTCCAAAATAATTTTCTCTAATCTCATTTAATCCCAACTAGTCTAGATAAGTTTGGGTAATTTAAAACTAATCCAACCTAGTTTTGCCTAATCTTGTTTGAAGTGTATCTGTCATTCGAGCTCCCACGCAGAGATGCCATTTATACAGATTTATCTGTATTATACAGATTTTTACATGCGTATACAGATTTAATACAGAGTACAGATTTTATACAGATTTCTCAAATTAAATACAGATTTATACAGATACCACAAAAAGTAAGAAAGAAATAATGAAACTTTTCCGTCTGAGCGTGTTTGATTGCACATATTAAAATGAAAATTTTTTCGTGCAGCGTCATGAAACTTTATTGTCAGACTGAAAAGTTGTATAACCTGACTTGACGTTGCGTATTGGGCGTTTGAATTCCAAGTCATCATTTTCAAACGAAAAAAGTATATGGATTTACAATTCAATTGTGGTTGATACCAAAAACAATTAAATTTCGTCGTTGAATGTTCTTGTCAGTGCGGCAAGGACTTACGATATAAAGGAATGCTCCTTGCATCTGCCATTCTATAACAATAATCTAATGGAACAACATCTTTAAACATCATTTTATTTCCGAAATTTCCTTCCTTTAGTGAATACAGATAAATACAGATTTTTTATATAAAGCAATGCAGATTTTCTATGAAAATATCTGTCATCTCTGCTCCCACGTTTACAGCTTCTTATGTCAAAATATTGCATTTCCAGATCTCGGCTAAACTTCTCTAATCCCATTCTAATCCAGCGAGATCCCTGCTAAACTTTTTTACTCCCGGTAGAACTTGTTTGAGTTCAGACAAAGTTTAGAGTGATTTGCCCCTTGAGTGAGAAGATGCGGACTGCATTGTCAGTTCGTTTTCATCTCATTCTTTTCCAATTTTGCACGTTTTCATGCTGATTTGCAGTTTATTTCTAAATGAAAAAAATATATATAACTGAATACATAAATTTAAGTCTTCAAGTTTTCAGGATATACATAACTAGTAAACATCACGTAATTCTTAGAATTCCAGCATAAACTGTTGAAATTCGGTAGAAATTAACCAAAAAGGCCTACTCAGCATCATCCATTTCTCTAGCTGGAGTGTAATGAAATCACGTAAGTCGCTTAACGTTTACACTAACACATTCATACGATAAATTTTCATTTGGTATTAATGAAAATCATCGCATTATGTAATTTTATTGTTAAATTGAAAGTATGAGCCCAAAGAACAGACATTTAAGCTGCGCATGATTTTGCACGCATGAAGAAGGGGAGAGAAATGTCAAAGTCGTTCGCGCCAAAATAGCAGCACTGCGCACCCATACAATTGACATGATATGTTGAATGTGATGCCGTGCGAAGGCGTTGCTGAACTTAAGATTGATTTCGCTCCAAGCTGACAGGGTCTGACGCAGATCAACTCTTTGTTTATATGTCATACACTTTTTTGCAAGCTCAAATGACAGATACACTTCAAACAAGATTAGGCAAAACTAGGTTGTATTAGTTCAAAACTACCCAAACTTATCTAGACTAGTTGGGATTAAATGAGATTAGAGAAGATTAGCGGCCCTTACACGATCATTAAAAGTGTCATTACTAAGTAATGACACTTCTGCTCAAACGCTCGTCATTACTGCATTACTGTACATCATTACTTTTTAGCATTACACGTTCATTATTAATGATGAGTATTTGTAACTATTCCAGCACGGGGCTTGTAACCAGAATAGCTTTCCCTCAGCAATTAAAGAATATTAGCAATATTCTTTATCTTCGTTTAGCCGAAAATAAATATTATTTGCCATTGAAACGTTAAGGTTTGTCATTTCCAGATTTTTTTTTAACGTACAGTTTTGAAGAGAATGTTTACTTCATGGCTGCCAAATTCTCTCATCTAATACAACTGATGATTTCAGCACTTCTACAAAAAATAAGAAAAAGAAATAATGTTGGTAATGATGGAAAATCCGGAATTCCATCATTACTCGTGTCATTACTCAACTCGCAGACCTTACACGATCATTAAAAGTGGCATTACTTTTTAGTAATGACACTTTTAATGATCGTGTAAGGGACGCTATTATTATGGAATGAAATGAAGACAAACACGAGAAAAGGTCCTAAGTGCAAATGATAATTTCTCTTTGTTTACTTTCTCTTTCGAGTATTACGGTCCAATCATCAATCTTACCATCTAACACTTCACATAGGATAATATCAAAAACCATCAACTTTTGATATGCACTGTAGAATTTGTTGGAAATTACTGGAATTTTCCGTAATAATTGAAAGAGAAAGTAAACCAAGAGAAACTGTCATTTGCACTTGGGACCTTTTCTAATGTTCATCGAGAGATGAGTTTATTAGTATGAGATTTGTTTAGAGTGATTTGCCCCTAGGTAAAACCTTTTGAATATCGGTGAAAATATGATTATTCACGTGTTTTCATCAACCGTATGATTAAAAAAAATTATATACTTGAATCGAATAGTAACATACAAAATCATATGAAAATTTGGTAAAAAATAGAACCACTGCGCATCCATACAATAGCGCTACGATCAGGCTGATGTCATGCTCATTCGATTAGATAATCGGATAGATAATTGGACCGATTATAACGCTGCGATCGGGCCGGCATCGGACAATTTTGCATCATTTATCAACCGCGTCAACCTTAAATATTGGCATTACCTGCGGCATCATCGGGCTGACATTCGATGTTCTGGAATTTACTAGGTTTAGTATGAATTTTGAATCAAAGCGCACTTCGACAAAACAACTCCGATCTGTCAAAAATGAATGAGAAACAGCAATTTTCGTTCGATTTTACTTTATACATCGAATGCGCGTTTTCGATCACTTAAGATTTGATTACGCATTTGGTATTCTAATGCTTTATTTTGACATTAACTTAATGATGCATTTTAGTCGAATTTTTATCAATACGCATTTGTGATGTATTGATACACACCGAATCTCGGCAAAACTTTATCAAGATTTGAACATCCGAGTGCTAGGCAAACATTAAAACAACTGAAATTCTCGGTATTTTTATTTGACAGATAATATACTTCTACCGAGATTTTCGGTTTTGAGAAAACTGTAAACTACCGAGATCTTCGTCGCTTTCGGAAAAAAATTACCAAAATTATCGGTGTTCAAGCATGTGAGCTAATGCCGAGATTTTAAGCAATTAATTAAAACAAAATTTCAAATATAAAATAAACATTCCAGTTAAAACTTGTTATCATTGATTTATTTATTTCAACATTATGTTGGCTGTTGAACTAATAGGCTAGGAAATGTAAATTAAGAAAAACTATGTCCCATGAATAAAATATTGCCAAAAATATACGCCGTAGAATGGGTGCACTTCCATGTTATTCACAGTAGAGAACAAAATTCGATTTTCCGCAGAAAATCAGATTCCGACTACAATGAAAGTAATGGCTCAATGAAACATTGAATATTCAAAGAAATATATCATACCGGATTACAATCAATTTCATGCAGTAGATTAGCGTTGCAAGTAAAAATGCTCTGGGGAATATGCACTAGGTAGTATTTAGTAAGTGTTCTTTTTTCATCGTTCATAAACGTTTTCCAGACCCTACCTATTCTTCACTTTCAATTTCTGTTTAAGTATAATTTGAAACAAAACAACAAGCGTGTAATTACTACATGTGTCATTACTATGACATTATTGGTTTATGTATAAATTAACACAAGTCACGATATCATAGATATTGAGGATTTTTGCAGCTTATTAGATTTTTTATCGTGACGTCACAAATGAACAAGAATTTATTCTTGACAGCTCAGCAGTTCTGTTTACAAAAAAGCTTTAAAAAAATCGAGGAACACACCCGAATAAAAAATATTGTAGAAAAACATTACGATTTGCTGTTACAAAACTTTACACAATTTTGCTTTGACCATTGAATAATATTTTAATGTTTTGTTATACACTATTCAATAATTTGTGAATATTCTTTTTACAATAGAATGTACATGTTGTCATAAAATTTTCTCATGCATGTTTTCTTGGAAAACCATCAAATATACAGTTTGCATATTGTTTGAAACACCACGTGTACAATAAATACAATTATAGAATCGTAGAAACAATATATTGAATCGTAGGAAATGAAAAAAAACTACAATAAAATGTATTGTAAGAAATAGATCTATTTGTGAATCAATTCTTTTTGTTGTAAAATCAATGGTTTATTTTTTTACGGGCATCTCAAACAGAAAAAAAGATTCCAGAAAATGCTCTTCTTATTCAGTGAATTTCTGGTAGCGTGTAGGTGCATCGCCATTGAACTGAATATATATCAAATTGTGTTCAAACCAAAGTTGCCAAACATTTTTAGTGTGTTTCTATATTTCTTATTTTTACATTCTGTATTTTTATTAAACAAAATTATTAAAGTTTATCACTTTAACGAATTCCCTAAACATAACCATGTTTTAAGAATGAAAATGAAATATGCCTTTGATCATTAAAATTGCTTTCAACATGCGATGACAACATATATGAAAAGCTATCATCTCTACTCAGCATACGCTTCCAGGTAAACCTGGAAATATGGCAACGCTGAATTTAACGTTAACAATCTGGAAGGAAAAAATTGAAAAAGTGAACACGACGTTTTCTTTTCATTGTGGTGTCATTTAATGGACGACTAAGAACAAACACGACTTTTGTTAGGCATTGTCTTTTTAAATTATTACAAAAGGTTAGTTTGAGCATGATTAATATTCCAAATTAACAAATATATTTGATTGCTATTACAGTATATAATATACAGTCGTAAACATGGCGGATTTCCTCGATTCTGAAGCTGAGGAAAGCGAGCAAGAGGATGAATTAGATCGTAAAACTTCACGAAAAAATAAAGCACTGAGTGATAGCGAAGATGAAGAAGAGGATGATGAGGATCGACTACGCGAAGAACTAAAGGATCTTATAGACGATAATCCCATCGAAGAAGATGATAGCGGTGGTGATTCCGACGCTTCTGGTGGTAAAACCAAGAGGAAGAAAAGTGACGACGAAGACGAACTTGATGATCGGCTGGAAGATGAGGATTATGATCTAATCGAAGAAAATCTTGGCGTAAAAGTGGAACGGAAACGTTTTAAAAGGTTGAAAAAGATTACGGACGAAGCAAGCGACGATGAGGAACAGATTGATAGCGGATTCAACCGAGAAGTAATTGCTGAGCAGTTGTTTGAAGGCTCCGCGGATGAGGAGGAAGACGTTCAGTCGGTTGAAAATCGTGATGTGATATTGGCAACAGCAGACAATCAAGACGACGAAGAAGATGAGGAATCGGACGCCGATGATTTCATTGTTGACGACGACGGAGTTCCCATAAGTGATAAACGAAAGAAAAAGAAACACATCTTCACTGATGCGTCTCTTCAGGAAGGTCAAGATATTTTTGGCGTTGATTTCGATTACGAAGAATTTGATAAATATGATGACGACGAATATGAGTACGAATCGGAAGTCGATGACGATTTCGAGGAAGATGGAGAAGTTAGCGAACGACCAAGGAAACCCAAAAAACAAAGTCGCAAAAAATCAACTAAAAAAACCATTTTTGATATCTTCGAACCGAGTGAATTGAAGCGGGGCCATTTCACTGATTTAGACATTGAAATTCGTAAAACTGACATACCTGAGCGAATGCAGTTACGAGATGTTCCTCTCACGATGGTACCGGAGGGAACCAATGAATTGGAAGATGAAGCCCAATGGATTTATAAGCAAGCATTCTGCAAGGCTCCGATCTCAAATCAAGAAACATTTACTCGGAAGACGTCATCTGCTATTCCCAAAATAAAACAAGCCTTAGATTTTATGCGAAACCAAAACTTGGAAGTTCCATTCATTGCATTCTATCGTAAGGAATATGTTCAGCCAGATTTGAACATCAATGATTTATGGAAAGTGTACAAATATGACGCAAAATGGTGTCAACTGGCAGCGAGAAAGAAAAACTTGCTGAAACTGTTTGAAAATATGCGAAAGTATCAGTTGGATTTACTAATGGCTACACCTGATGATGCGATTCCGGAAGACATGAGAATCATTAGAGACGATGACATTGAAAGATTGAAGTATGCTCAATCGCAAGAAGAACTGAAAGACGTGCATAATCAGTTTTTGTTGTACTATTCACATGCCATTCCGCCTATGTATAAGCATATCAGACAAACTGAAAGGAATCGTATTCAACAAATGAACGAGGCTCGAAAAATCGCAATGGAAGAAACCGATGACACGGACGATCCGAAAATCATAGACGAATATGTCCCGGATGATAATGTCAAACTCACTATTGGATCCGGTCCGTATGCCATGTGCAGAAAAGGTGGCCTTTGTGGATTGGCAAAACGATTTGGGTTAACACCAGAGCATTTCGCAGAAAACGTTCGCGATAGCTACCAACGACATGATGTCCAACAAGAGCCAGGTGATCCGACAGATACTGCTAAAGAATACGTAAATAATCGTTTTACTTCTGTGGAGGATGTATTGCATGCGGGGAAGTTTATGGTGGCGCGACAAATTGCAAAGGAACCGTTGCTCCGGAAATGTTTGAGAGAGCTGTACTTCGAACGAGCAAAAATTTCAGTTCGACCCACGAAGAAAGGAATCAAGGAGGTAGATGAAAATCATCCCTGTTATGCAATGAAATATTTAAAAAACAAACCTGTCCGAGATTTTGTTGGAGATCAGTATTTAAAATTAAAGATTGCTCAAGACGATAAGCTATTAACAATAACGATGTCCGAGCATGCTGAACTAATAGACGAGATGAAAACTCTGTACTACAAAGACGAATTTTCTAAAAATGTTCAGGAGTGGAACAAATTACGATCGGAATGTGTAGAGCTGGCTTTGAAAGCAATGGTATTTCCGGAACTGAGCAGAGAATTGCAATCCATTCTGCTGCAGGAATCGAAGGAAGCAGTAATGAAAATATGTTGCCGTAAACTTTACAACTGGATAAAAGTAGCGCCTTTTAATCCGGGATTCGAGAACGATGACAACGACGATTATGAATGGGACACATCGCGTGGAATTCGTGCTATGGGAATCGCGTTCGTTCCGGACTTTTCGCAAGCCGCGTTCGGTGCCGTGACTACTCCAGAGGGCGATGTGAATGATTATTTGCGAATTCCGCATCTATTGAAACGGAAATTTGCCCACAGAGAGGAAGAGAAATCAATGAAACAATCAGACCTGCAATCAATAATCGATTTCTTAAAAAATAAGAAACCACATGTAATTGTGATCGGTGGTGAGTCAAAAGAAGCTTTGATGGTTCAGAAAGATCTGCAAGAGTGTGTCAAGATTCTCACAGATGAAGAACAATTTCCCGAGATCCCCGTTGAAATCATCGATAATGAACTAGCAAAGATTTATTCTAATTCTATCAAAGGCTCTTCTGATTTTCGTGAATACCCTTTACTACTACGACAAGCAATTTCGTTGGCAAGAAGAATTCAAGATCCGCTAATTGAATTTTCTCAGCTTTGCACCGCTGATGATGAAATATTATGTTTACGTTATCACAGCTTGCAAGATCATCTGATAAAGGAAGAGCTTCTGGAGAATCTATACATTGAGTTCATCAATCGAACTAACGAAGTGGGAGTCGACATTAACCTTACGGTGCAGAATTCACGTACGATCAATTTGATGCAATTTATATGCGGTTTAGGACCGAGAAAAGGGTTGGCGCTTATCAAAGTGCTGAAGCAAACGAACCAGCGGTTAGAAAATCGTACTCAGCTTGTCACCGCTTGTCACATGGGTCCCAAGGTGTTCATCAATTGTTCAGGATTTATTAAAATAGATACGAACTCGCTAGGCGATAGCACCGAAGCGTACGTGGAGGTGTTAGATGGTTCGCGTGTACATCCTGAAACATATGAGTGGGCCCGTAAAATGGCAGTAGATGCACTGGAGTATGACGATGAAGATGCCAATCCGGCAGGAGCGTTAGAAGAAATTTTGGAATCACCAGAACGTTTAAAAGATTTGGACTTGGACGCGTTTGCAGTCGAACTTGAGCGGCAAGGTTTTGGCAATAAGAGTATCACGTTATATGATATTCGGGCGGAGCTGAATTCCAGGTATAAAGATCTTCGCACCCCATTCCGTACACTAACCCCGGAAGAGCTCTTCGATCATTTAACAAAAGAGACACCGGAAACTTTGTACGTTGGTAGAATAATGCTTGCTACTGTGATTGGCATTAGTCACCGTAAACCGCAGGGCGATCAATTGGATCAGGCAAATCCCGTCAGAAACGATGAAACTGGTCTCTGGCAATGTCCATTTTGTATGCAAAACGAATTTCCCGAGCTGTCGGAAGTGTGGAACCATTTTGATGCTGGAGAATGTCCCGGACAAGCAACTGGTGTCCGTCTGAGATTCGATAATGGTCTTTCTGGGTTCATACACATCAAAAATATTTCGGATAAACATGTTAAAAATCCGGAAGAACGCGTACAAATCGGTCAAACTATCCACGTACGTGTGATTAAAATAGATGTCGAAAAATTTTCCTTGGACTGTTCCTCAAAGACTTCCGATTTAACAGACAGAAATAACGAATGGCGACCGCGCAGAGATCAATTTTATGATCAAGATGCTGACAACGTCGATAGCAAAGCAGACACTGGTGCAAGAACGAAACCGCCAAGGCAGCAATATACAAAACGAGTTATTGTGCACCCATCGTTCCATAACATTTCGTATGCTGAAGCGTTGAAAATTTTGGATAAGCTAGATCAGGGCGAGGTAATTGTAAGACCTTCCAGTAAAGGCACTGATCACATTACAGCAACTTGGAAAGTGACAACCGACATCTATCAGCACATTGACATTCGCGAGGAATCCAAGGAAAATGTTTTCAGCTTAGGGCAGTCACTGTGGATTGGCAATGAAGAATTTGAAGATTTGGATGAAATTATCGCTAGATATATAAATCCGATGGCATCCTTCGTAAGAGACATCCTGGGTTATAAATATTACAAGGATACCAATGGTGGCATGAAGGACAAAGCGGAGGAAATCATTAAAGAGGAAAAGGCTAAAAATCCAAATAAAATACATTATGTTTTGTCCGTAGCCAAAAACTACCCTGGCAAGTTTCTGCTGTCGTACTTACCGCGAACAAAATTCAAGCACGAGTACATAACGGTTACTCCTGAAGGGTACAGATTCAGACAGCAGTGTTTTGATTCCATTAACTTTCTAATAAAGTGGTTCAAGGAACATTTCCGAGATCCGATACCTTCTCCGGTTAGCACTCCCCGGGATAATACGGCATCCGTACGTACCCCGTACTTTGGAACACCGAAATATCATGGCGACACTGGTAAAAAAAATACCCAGAACATGCACCAGATGTCGAGTGCGTTATCACAAACGTCAGGCAAGAGTCCACACTACGCATACACACCGGGCGACTTTGGAAGTGTCAGCAACCACGTGACTACGCCATATACTCCGAGTGGTCAAACGCCGTATATGACACCATATCAGCAAACTCCTTCTTCCCACACTCCACAGTTTGGAGCTACTCCACACAAATACCCACATGAAAATCGGTTCAGCAAAGGAGAATATGATAATTCATCTGCGCAAAATAAAACAACTCCACTGTCGCCATATTCTGAGAGCAGCATGGGTTCGTCGCAAAAACGGAATAACAATTGGAAGAAGGTAGTGAATTCCTGGACACCGAAGGAAAACCAAAGCAATCCTTTGGCTGGTTCACATAAAAGTGCTGAACAACGCCCTTCGAACGAACATCACATTGCTAGTAATTCTGGTAATCGTCGCCGTTTCAACAAACAAGAAGATTTTGCTAATCCTCGTATGGCCCGTACTGTTCCGAAATCAATCGATAACTCACACAGCACAACATTAGGTGATTCAACGCCGCTTTGGGATGAATAAAATGTGCATTATTGTTATGGATATGTCGGCGCGTTTCTAATAAAACTAAAGTTTTATGATACATAACATAATAAAAACCTGTTTTAATTCAACTATTGGTGTAATGATGTCTTTCTCCAATTCGTTCATCTTAACAGAGATTCTTTAAAAAGAATGGAACAACTTTCACATAATCTTATATGTTTGATATTATTCGATTAATTTTATAATGTTTTTCTCTTTCATATTGGGATATAGCGCTTTGAAGTAAAATCAGTTGTTAGGATGCATTACTGTTTCAAACATGCAATCAAAGTCTCACTCTTACAATTCAATGGAATCTAAACGGTTTGCGCAATTGCTTAGGTGACTTACAGCTAATGATTGTCAAATTTCGACCCATATGCCTTGCGCTACAGGAAACACATGTTAGAAACGGCACATGTCCTGGACAGTGGTTTGGGATAGATTATACCTGGGATGCTGCGAGCGGTAGCAATTTGTACCAAACTGTTGGTCTTGGAATCAGATCAGACATCCCATCGACGCCAATCAAATTGAATACTGAACTCATCGTTGCCGCAAGAATTATTCACTATCCGATAAGAATTACCGTCGTCTCTATATATGTCCCCCAAAATGTCCGAGACTTTCGTAACAAACTCGAAGCACTAGAAAACAACAATGCTGTAATCCTCAATGATGGTAGGATAACCTTCATTCGAGGACATACTACTTCGGCACTCGATCTCTCAATAGTATCAAATGACATAGTGGGGGTTTGTGGGTGGTCAGTTTTGGATGACATTGGAAGCAGTGATCACCTCCCTATACAAATTTCTTTCGACAAGCAACCAATCAACGTGTCTCGCCGACGTCGATGGGTTTTTGAGCGTGCCGACTGGAATGCATATGAACAAAGTATCGAGAATTCTCTTAACCCGGAATGCACATACTCACCAGATGCCATCGGTAATATATTGACACAAGTCGCCAAAGAATGCATTCCCCGCACAAGCGGAGTTCCTCCGAAGCGCGCCGTGTATTGGTGGTGCCCCGAAGTTGAAAAAGCAATTAAATCCCGCCGTAAGGCCCTTCGTATTTTAAAAAAGACCCTTACTCATCACCCACTGTGGAATGCTAGAGCTACCGAATTTCGAAACAAACGTAACCAGGCTAGAAAAGCAATTGTGGACGCCAAAAGTATGAGCTGGGCCAAGTTCCTTGATGGGATTCATCCCGAGACTTCAACTAGTGAACTATGGAGACGCGTTAATGCTCTGAGTGGTAAAAGAAGACACACAGGTTTTTCGATGATGATGAATGATCTGGCTACCGTACAGCCAGATGAAATAGCGAAAGCATTGGGACAACATTTTGCTTCACTGTCTGCTACCGCATCTCTGCCACCTAAATTCCTTTCCATTAAAAGTCATGTTGAATTATCTCCAGTTTTATTTTCCCCCAATTCGAGCTCAGTAGAAAATCAACCTTTTTCGGCATATGAACTGACCGTGGCTCTTTCGAAAGGACGTGGTAAAGCAACCGGCATTGACAACATCGGGTATCCTCTACTTCGACATATGCCTCCCATAGCCAAAAAAAATTTACTAGACAGTTTCAATAGGATTTGGCAAGGTGATCCATTGCCAGAATCATGGAAAACAGCCTTAGTCATTCCTATCCCAAAAAGAACCCAAGGAACCAGAACAGCCAAAGATTTTCGCCCGATCAGTCTGCTACCATGTATAGGAAAGACTCTTGAGCGAATGGTCAATCATAGACTAATTACTTTTTTGGAAGACAAGCAATTGTTGGACTACCGACAACATGCATTCCGTAAAGGAATGGGATCCGGTTCTTATTTCGGATCTCTGGCTGAAATTCTTGCTCAGGCCATGGCGGATGGCCTTCACACTGACATGGCCGCCCTAGACATTGATAAGGCATACAATACTATGTGGCGCGAAGGCGTTCTCCGTCAACTACACAGTTGGGGGATCGAAGGTAACCTTGGATACTATATCAAACGTTTCTTAACAAATCGAAGCTTTCGTGTAGGTATTTGAGGGTATCAATCAGAGATTTTTACGGAAGAAAACGGTGTTCCCCAAGGATCAGTCTTATCCGTCACACTATTTCTAATAAGCATGCAAACGATCTTCAAAGTGCTTCCTAAAGGTGTATATATTTTCATTTATGCTGATGATATTGTTTTGTTAGTAACCGGTAAAACGACCGGTCGAATTCGTATCAAACTACAGGCAGCTGTCAACGCAGTCAGCAATTGGGCAACATCCGTTGGTTTCCGCATTTCATCTAGCAAGAGTTTTGTTTCGCACTTTTGTTCCTCTTTTCACCGCGCCACGGATAGGCGTTCACATCGATGGAATGGCTATTCCATTCATCAAAGAACCCCGAGTACTCGGAGTCACTTTTGATCGAAAATTATCTTTTATCCCCCACTTCAGAAAAATTAAAAAAGATTGTGACAGCCGCAAACGATTAGTACGTACTATCAGCTCTCGTCATCCAAGGTGTAACCGACAGCTCTCGATCAATATAAGCAAATCGATTATTTTCAGTCGTATCTATTACGGTATTGAGATTACTTGTACCAAGTTACAAGACCTAACAAATATTTTGGCCCCTACCTATCACGGCCCTATTCGTTCGGCTTCCAACCTTCTGCCTAGTACACCTGCGGAGAGCGCATGTGTGGAGGCTGGAGTCCTTCCGTTACGCTGGTCGGTGGCCTTGGTGGCTTTGCGAAGGGCTCTTAGCTTTCTCGCAAGGACAGCAGGGAATGGCGGGATTTTACACGATATAGCGCACTCTATTTACAGCGAGTTCACCGGACTATCCTTACCAAAACTAGCACGTCTTCATCGTACCCGAGACCGGTGTTGGTACGACACAGCTCCCGATACGGACTCTTCTCTATCTCGCTCAATTCGATCAGGAGCCTCACCGGCTCTTGCACAGATTGCGTACCATCAATTAGTCCATCGCCGATTTTCGAATCATGTCAAAATATTCACTGATGGTTCGAAGGCAAATGAAATGCAATTTGGTTGGCACTTATACGGAGACCACCTAACGTAGCGGTAGTCATTTTCTCGGATTCTTTATCTGTTATTTCCGCCTTGAATTCCGGTGTATCTAACCACCCTTATATACAAGCAATTGAAACCGTCTGTGATTCACTTACTACAATTTGCTGGTTGCTAGGACATTCGGGAATCCGGGGAAATGAAGAAGCTGATCATTTGGCCTCTCTCGGTCGAAATTCGCGATCATTCCTCACTACCGAGGTCCCAGCTGAAGATATCATCAAAAATTTCGATAGATGTATTCATAACCATTTCATATCACATTGGAGAAGTACACAAGGACATTTACAGAAGATCAAAGGAAACCTTGAAAAGTGGACAGATCGGGAATGCCGACTAGAACAACGGATTTTATCTCGATTACGTGTAGGACACACTAGAATTACACACCCTCATTGTATATCGAATTCAGATCCTCCTCACTGCACTGCATGTGATACGAAAATCTCGGTAGAACATATATTAATAAATTGTTCTGAATTTCACAACTTCCGCCTTCGGCATCATCTGCCATCCTCGATTCGAGATGTGCTATCTAACGATCCGGATAAAGAAAAAATACTAATTCAGTTCTTAAAGGAAGCGAACATTTATGATACCTTATAGTCATGATACAACTGGCACATCCGTTTTACCATACGCGGGCCCTCCGCCATCTCTTCGTGGGTTTTGGGGAGGTCGTCCGTAGCCCGAAATATCATTAACAAGCATAATAATAATTCTTGCTGAGTGGTACCATTTTACTGATCTAGACCCTTTAACATTACCGAAAACTAAGGCAAGCTCATTAATCCATAATCTCTCACTCTATTTTTTACAGTTACATGATACGCTGCCTTCGCTAAAAACTATTGGTTTCAACGTACACCCACGAACCTTTCGCCTGACTTCCGGAGGTGTCAAGGAAACATCGTTGCAATCCAGAACACGCCCAATGAAACAGCGATATAGATTAATATGGTGATTCTTCGGAATGTCATGATTCCGACGTACATAATATTTGGGACGAAATACCTTTTTAAAATCCAGTAAAACGACATCATAATCCTATATTTCTAACAATAACAAAGAAAAAAAAACGAATTGTATCGATTATTGGGAAATGACATGTTAAATACACACTCTTCTAATTTAAGTGCAGTGAATGACCGGAAGGTTAAACTGCTAATAAAACAACAACAACAACATTACTGTTTCACAGAGCGTATGGGAGCTTATATTTTGATAATATCATATGCAAGAATTGATTTGTACCAGACCTGTTCTTGGCAGCAAATATGTTTTTTTTTTCATTAGCTCCAGAAAACCTCGTATAAACAAAGTCAGGATTCAACATTCCAATGAAGATCTTGGCTTTCTGTTCCGACAGGCTTCGCAGTCAATTCAAGGCAATTAAAGGACAGTTGTATAGTTAGTGTTATAATCCTAACACAAAAAATCCTTCCAGATCGAGTTTCAAGTATACAACTGACTTTCGAGGCCATGTCCAAAGCGGTCTTGGCGATTTGTTTTTAATAGACTTTAAAAGTAATCCTTAGCGTATTACATGGCTAGTGTTACGATCATGTTGACGTATTTTCTGTTTTGATCCGATATTACTGATTGAGCACTTCTATTTATGCAACTTACACATTCACATTGTTTGTGTATCAAGGTGCAGCTTTGACGTATCGGAAGAGTTTTTGTCATTTGGTACTCCATCGACGTTGTTTGCAGCATACAACTCCATGATTTTTTTTTGTAATGGCCAAATTCAGTCCAAGCACTCTTGCACATAAGTGTCGCTATTCAAGCCACAGGAACAAAAGGCTTGCCACACGAGACATTTCTTTGTGAACATAGAATGCTCAATGTTTTTTAACATCCCAGCTTACCTATCCCAGTTGCCGTGTAATCTTCCTGAGTTTAATTTTTTTAAGTCGACATGGATCTTTATTTTTGAAATAAAATTTTCGATTTGGGAAAGGAATATTTCTCAAAAAAAAAATCTAGATAACACCAGATTCCAGACGTTTCTTGAATATGGCAAAAAAATCCTTAGTTTTACGTTTTCTTTATGCAAATTTTCCTCCCGATACAGTCTTCCTGGCTATCTTCAAATGTTCTCCGGGCATTTTCAATACATTGGCGGCAGTTGATTTGACCGTGTTTAACCCATTATGTCCTAGCGTATGATATATCATACGCAAAACTTCCAATACTTGAATGCATGTTTACTTTAGAAGTTTAATACCTAACATCTTTACTAGAGCACTAGTTGATAGTTTACACTTCTAATTTATTACATGTCAACCAAAGATGTGTTCATGTTATCGGCAATGTTGATTTACTCCTGCTATTTGGTTTAATTTATCTAGGATATTAATTATGTAATGATACAACTGAGTTAACTGTTTAAATGAACCGTATAAGTTTTATTTCTTATAAACCATAGCAATCTTTACCCGCGCGAATAAACCAGAGGATTTCTATCTCCCACGGATAACGTTTCAAATCATTGAATACTACTTAAAATATCACGGGTTGTTTGTGGTATGTGAAGAATTCGATCATCTCGCTACAAAAGGGCTGAATGTCTTGAATAGAACATGAAAATTAGCAATATCAATCAAAAACTTGGTTTTTATGAATTTGAGAATGAATATAATGTTATTGTCATCGAACCCCTCGTCACAGATAGCTGATAACACTGCCATCCTTCCCGGAAAGTCTACCCGTTAGATTAGTAGCGAACGATAACGGTCATACACAGCGAAGACAGGTATAAGAATGAAACAATCGTCAGTAGAGAGGACTATTGTTCTCAGTTGAAAGCACGTTTTGATGCTGCGCGAATTTAATCTTTATATTCATTTACGAAAAAATCTATACTGCAGTTCCTTTGTTGAGGTTTGTAATTGATTCAGGCATTTTCTATAATTCTAATTTGTTATAACCTATGTTTAGAGATACACTTACAATTAACGTAAATCTAAATCTTCACAAAAGAGTAGTGCGTCTCTTGAACTCTAAAAGCGAAGGTAATATTCACCACTATTCATGAATTATAATGCTAATCTATAAATTAATTTAGTGATCAAAGGTGGTACGCGACCGTTATACCGATCAGAATCTTGCCTGTATAAACGACGAGTAAGGGCACTAAACGTAAGAAATTATTATAACCTCAATTAAAAACTCAAATTGAACTCAATTATTATTATTAGGAAATTAAAGTTCGGCGTGAAACGAGTGAATCTACCCATTATTGCTCCGAACGGACATATAGGGCCGCCTGCTAAAAATTTCGGAAATAACGATCTCGAACTCTTGTTACCTGGAGTAACAAATCTTTAATTTCGTTTATCATATGCAAGATGTCGGATCAAGTTAACGATAAAAAGGCTATCACCGCAGTCACCGCAACCACACAAGGTAAGAGCTCAGCTATCCAATCTAAATGCGCAAGCACAGTAGGCCCCTTCCATGACCCCCCCTCTACAAGTGCTTATAAAGAAGATCTTTTGAATTTGAAAACGAGACAAATCGTTAGAAAAGCTCTTTCGCACAATGGTGATAAGAAGAGTCAGTTTCTTGCTGGGATGATAGCCAGTGATGATGGTATTGGACGTAGCTGTAAGATGTGCAATGCAATCGACACCAGCCAAATGGTTCAATGCGATGATTGTGATGGCTGGCACCACTTGCGTGGGCGTTTCATTCGAAGTAGAGAATAGAGACCAGAGCTGCTAAATGTCACTATCAACGAGCAACTTTGCACGACGAAGATTGGAAAGTTTATGTCACTGGACTGCTGCCGACCTGGCTCTACCAATCATCATATATTGAGTGTCTGAGAGCCGATCTGTCATAACTTAAATTCTCTTGACATTATACTCACCAGGACGCTCATTGATTGCCGATGCGATTGATATTATCTTCATTTCTCCTGTCACTGCTTGATTACGACGTGACTAAATATTAATCAAGCAGCATAAACATTGAATTAAATTCATGTACACCAATAAACTCCGAAATCCGATGACTTTTTACAAAGAACAATTAACTTTATCAATTTATGTTTATGTTAGTACTCTCATGGAATTTTTTTACTTCAACAGGGAATAGGAGAATGAGAGAGAGAACAAAATGCGTCACCTGTCTTTGACTGAGAATACTTCTACTTAGTCATTGAACTATCGAGTATCTCATTTGATAGACACATTGACCGTACCGATTACAGTTGATGATGATTTTAGTCAGTCTGTCAAGGTCATTTGACATGACTGACAATTTGCAGCTCTGATAGAGACTGGAGCTGTGCTAAGTGTGAGGCAAAGAAAAGGAAAAACAGGTCTACTAAGAAAATAGGTACGGGAAAGCGAATAAAGGAGCATCCAAAGAAGCTGAACGCGGTGCCTAACGAAAGGTTAATGAAAACTGATAAACAGGCAAGGAAACCTAAATTAACAAAAGTTCAACAGGAGACCGTGAACACGGCGAGCCAACAATCGAAACCTTCGATGGTGCGGCAGAATCCTCTTAACACTGCTATCATACCACCGAAGCCTGCCTCAGTGACGTCATCGATGTTAAAGAAATCTTCGAAAGCAGTGTCCAATGCATCTGAGCCGGAATCGGCAACGTCCGCGTCGGTCGAGTCTTCGGTCACGAAAAAATCTTCCACAATGCTGTCACATCCTTCTAAGTCGGCCTCAGCAATGTCATCAGTGTCAAGAAAATCTTCCAAAATGCGTTTGGAATTGAAATTACAAAAAATAGAAGCGGAACAGACCTTGTTAATCGAGATGAAAAGGCTAATTGAAAAACGGTATCAAATTTTAGAAGAATTAGCTGACGTCGATGGACCAAACGCAGACAGTGAGAAGCAGCAACACGGTGACGGTATAAATGGAAATACAAAAGTAACGGATTGGCTGCAAGACAACGCTGATGTAAATAGTTCGCAACCCTATTCCGCTGATGCAAAATCTGACGGCGAAGCGCAATCAAGTCAAGATTGTAGGGAATCATTCCGCGTGGGTGAAGAAGAAGCAGATACAGTGAAGTCCAATTTCGACCCAAAAGAGCGATCCACTCCGAAGACCGCGAAGAAACGGTTTACCAGTAACCAACTCGCCTGCAATCTTTCCCGTAATCAGATAGCAGCTCGCCAGGTTATTCCAAAGAAACTGCCGCTGTTTAATGGGAATCCTGAGCAATGGCCGATGTTTTTCGCTACCTATGAGAGCACGACGCGGATGTGCGGTCTAATAGATGAAGAGAACATGCTTCGTTTGAGAAATTGTTTGCGTGGAGATGCACTCACGGCAGTACAAAATTTCTTACTACATCCGTCAACGATCGACAAAGCGATAAAGGCCCTTAAGCTTCGTTTTGGGCATCCGCGATATATAATTCGAGTTTTGAAGAATAAGATCATGTCGCTTCCCCCTATTAAAGGCCGATTCAATTAATAAAATGATTGATTTTGCCTTTGCTGTTCAAAATCTTTCCGTTACAATTAGCGTTTGTGGCGACGAGGAATACACGCATGATATGTCAATGGTGGATAGCTTAGTGGAGAAATTACCAGCATCTATGAAGTTAGATTGGGCCAGACATAGTAAGCACTTACAGAAGGTAAATATCTTAGCATTCAGTGATTGGATCTTTGATATGGCGGAGGACGCTAGTATTGTTGCTGACCCCCCTACAGTGCAAGAACATTTCTCAAATAAGGAAATACGCAAAGGTGCGAGAGACTTCGTAAACACACATGACGAATTTCAGGTACGGAGAATGAATCCGTCCGGATCATTGAAAAGTGGACACTGCAGAGTAACCCCAGGTGCCACACCTAAGCTCAATTTTACGTCATGTGTCGTATGCAAAGGAAATTGTACATCATTTGCCAAATGTAAGCGTTTTTTGGATCTTTCCTATGATGGGAGATGGGCGGTGATTCGTGAAACAAGAACATGTCGTAAATGCTTGAAAAGGCACAAAGGAGGATGCGAGTCTAAAGACTGTGTTGTGAATCAGTGTACCTTTAAGCACCACCCATTGCTACATAAAGAACTAATATCGGATCCGTCTGTAGCATATAATCCACGACGTGATGAGCAATCATGCAATACTCACCGAGGTGGATCAAGCTCGGTTCTTTTTCGTTATATTCTGATAGTAGTTTACGGTAACGGCGTATTGGTTCATTGTTACGCTTTTCTAGACGATGGATCATCATTAACTCTTTTAAATCAAGATCTTGCGAATGAACTCAACCTTTCCGGGGAGCCTCGCCCTTTGTGTTTAAAACGGACTGGGGGTGCCCATCGACTTGAGGAGGATTCACATATCGTCAGTTTCGATATCTCCGGCCAAAACGGAAGACGGTTTTCGCTTGAAGGTGTCCGGACGGTCAAGGACCTTCAGTTACCATCGCAATCACTCGACGTTGAACAACTTCAAGCCGAGTATCGTTATCTTCAAAAAATTCCTTTACAGTCTTACCAAAACGTTAGACCACGACTTCTGATTGGGGTGAAACACGCTAATGCCACCCTCGTGAGAAAGAGTCGTGACAGTATGGCCAACCTATCGCGATTAAGACGAACCTCGGATGGACAGTTTATGGTGGAGCTACAACAGAGCAGACAATGAATATGCTTCACTACACGTATCACGTATGCCTATGTGACCATGAAAGCGATGATAGTTTACAACAATCTATGAAAAACTATTTCAATATCGATAGTCTAGGCATAACACGCCCTGCAAGGGAAACTCGTTCCTGTGATGATGAGCGAGCCGTCAAACTTCTACAAGATCTCACCCTATTCAACGGAAAGAGGTACGAAACCGGATTACTCTGGAGACGAGACGACATCAGACTGCCAGATAACAAGCAAATGGCTCTAAAACGTTTCTACAATCTGGAACACCGTATGAAAAAGGACCGTGACTTGGCTGGTGTTATGAAGAATAAGATGGCAGAATATTTAGTAAAAGGCTATATACGGAGACTCACAAACGATGAGCTAGCGGAAAGCCATCAACGTTCCTGGTATTTGCCAGTATTCCCAGTTTCTAATCCCAACAAACCTGGCAAAATAAGGCTGGTATGGGACGCTGCTGCCACGTCGAATGGAATTTCGTTAAATTCTGTCCTGTTAACAGGACCCGATTTACTTACCCTGTTAACATCGGTTCTGTGTAGATTCCGGGAGTATCGCTTCGCTATAGCCGGTGACATACGTGAAATGTTTCACCAGGTACGCATTCGCGGTGAAGACCAGCATAGTCAGAGATTTCTGTGGAGGGACAACGATGACCAGAATGAACCAAGTGTATACGTCATGGAAGTCATGACTTTTGGGGTGTGCTGTTCCCCGGCAAGTGCACAATTCACGAAAAACCTCAACGCGGAACGCTTTAGAGGATTATTTCCAGCTGCTACGACAGCAATAATCGAGAACACCTACGTTGATGACATGCTATGCAGCTCTGAAACTGAAAAAGATGTAATTGATCTAGTAAGAACAGTCTGCTTCGTCAACGAGCAAGGCGGATTCGAAATCCGAAATTGGGCGACAAACTCTCCAACGGTTCTCTCTGCAATTTGTGGCAAGGAATCAACAGAAAAAAGCCTTGACCTTTCTTCGGATTTGGCCACAGAAAAGGTGCTTGGCATGTGGTGGAACACCAGTAGCGATTGTTTCACATTCAAGTTGAATCGATTCAGACTGGGGCAAGACCTGTTGGAAGGAACTCGTTGCCCCACTAAGCGCGAGGTTTTACGCACTCTAATGTGCATCTATGATCCGCTTGGCCTAATATCACACTATCTGATGTTCCTAAAAGTGCTACTTCAGGAAATCTGGCGCACTGCCGTCGGCTGGGATGAGAAAATCAGCCTACCATGCTTTGAAAAATGGCGAATGTGGATAAAACTTCTTCCTCAAAACGAAAATCTTAGCATTCCGAGGTGCTATAGACAGGTCACTTCAACGCGTACTGAAACAGAGATCCAGCTTCACACCTTCGTTGATGCAGGAGAGAACGGTATGGCAGCCCTAGTATATCTCCGCTACGTCGAGGGGACAACGGTCGAATGTACGCTGGTTAGTGCCAAAACCCGCGTGGCACCACTTAAGTATTTATCAATCCCAAGATTAGAGCTCCAAGCGGCTCTCATCGGGGCAAGACTCGCGGTCTCTACAATCCGTGGGCTATCTATCGAGATCAAGCGACGTGTTTTCTGGTCCGACTCGCGAAACGTGCTATCTTGGTTACGATCGGAACACCGCAAATACAGCCAGTTCGTGGGAGCGCGAGTTAGCGAAATCCTTGAGCTGACGGACGTCTCCGATTGGAGATGGATTCCAACGAAATGGAACGTTGTTGACGAAAGCACAAAATGACAACGTCAGCCAACCTTATCCAGGGACAGTAGGTGGTACAAAGGTCCCGAGTTCTTATGGACATCTGAAATTGATTGGCCAAAAATGCCTGTTAAAATAGGGAGTACATCTGAAGAACTACGCGCCAGTGTACATGCGCATTTTGAGAGTTCGTATACTGTGTTGCCAGCTAAAAATTTTTCCAAATGGAGACACTTGGTCCGTGTAACAGCATACGTTTTGCGTTTTGCAAACATCCGTAAAATGCGAATGATCGGAGTCCTGACTAGTGAAGAAATTCTTCGGGCTGAAGAATTTCACTATCGCACAGCACAGTGGGATGCATATCGCGATGATTTCTCAATGCTCACATTAGAAGGCAGGAAAGGCGCTGTAGCTAAACGAAGTCCGCTATATAAATTAAATCCCTTTGTCGATGAAAAAGGTATCCTCAGAATGCGCGGCAGAATCATAAATTGTGAATATGTGCCAATGGAAGTTAAATGTCCCATTATCCTCCCACGAGACCATGCAGTTACTAGGCTAGTCGTGGAGAGTTATCATCAAAGATTCCATCACCGGAATAATGAGACAGTTATTATTGAAATACGACAAAAGTTCAGTATTCACCGTTTGCGCAGAGTATACGGCAAAATCAGAACCAACTGTCAGCGATGCAAGATCCGAACAGCTCTTCCACGTCCACCAGCTATGGCGGATCTTCCAATATGCAGACTAGCAGCATTTACTCATCCGTTCACCCATACAGGCGTGGACTATTTCGGACCGATGGAGGTGGCAGTGGGGAGACGGGTTGAGAAGAGATGGGGGGTCCTTTTGACATGCCTTACTGTGCGCGCAATTCACATAGAAGTAGCTAGCTCTTTAAATACCGCTTCGTGCATAATGGCTCTACGTAATTTTATGTCACGTCGTGGTACTCCGGCAGTTTTCTATAGTGACAGGGGGACCAACTTTATTGGCGCAGACCGTGAGTTGAAAGTAGCTCTGCGTGATGTCAACCAAAATGCGATGATAAAAGAGATGGTATCGTCAAGTACATCCTGGCGCTTTAACCCTCCAGCATCTCCCCATATGGGGGGGAGCTGGGAACGGCTAATTCAAAGCGTGAAGCGGAACCTGTCAGAGCTGAATCTATCTCGGCGACCGTCGGATGAGGAGCTAAGAAACGCGTTAATAGAGATCGAAGGAGTTATCAATGCGCGGCCATTAACTCACGTACAAGTATTGGCCAATCGATTCTGGCGCAGATGGCTCCAGGAGTATCTACCAGAGATCACCGATCGTTCCAAATTGCATCAAAGGGTGAATCCGATAAGAGAAGGCGACATTGTGCTGATTGTGGATCCAGATCTTCCGAGAAACTGCTGGCCAAAGGGACGCGTGATTGGGACAGTAAACAGCGGTGGCCAGGTACGCAGAGTAACGATCCAGACAAACACAGGTGTGTACGAGAGACCGGCAGTCAAAGTCGCGGTGCTCGATGTAAAGTCTAAGGAAGAGTTAGCCAACCCAGGGACAGAGTTGTCGAACTGGGGGGGGGGGTGTCATCGAACCCCTCGTCACAGATAGCTGATAACACTGCCTTCCTTCCCGGAAAGTCTACCCGTTAGATTTATAGCGAACGATAACGGTCATACACAGCGAAGACAGGTATAAGAATGAAACAATCGTCAGTAGAGAGGACTATTGTTCTCAGTTGAAAGCACGTTTTGATGCTGCGCGAATTTAATCTTTATATTCATTTACGAAAAAATCTATACTGCAGTTCCTTTGTTGAGGTTTGTAATTGATTCAGGCATTTTCTATAATTCTAATTTGTTATAACCTATGTTTAGAGATACACTTACAATTAACGTAAATCTAAATCTTCACAAAAGAGTAGTGCGTCTCTTGAACTCTAAAAGCGAAGGTAATATTCACCACTATTCATGAATTATAATGCTAATCTATAAATTAATTTAGTGATCAAAGGTGGTACGCGACCGTTATACCGATCAGAATCTTGCCTGTATAAACGACGAGTAAGGGCACTAAACGTAAGAAATTATTATAACCTCAATTAAAAACTCAAATTGAACTCAATTATTATTATTAGGAAATTAAAGTTCGGCGTGAAACGAGTGAATCTACCCATTATTGCTCCGAACGGACATATAGGGCCGCCTGCTAAAAATTTCGGAAATACCGATCTCGAACTCTTGTTACCTGGAGTAACAGTTATATAAAAGTAATATCCAAAATTACAGAAATGTATGATTATAACAAACGAAAACGTTAGTTGTAATAGCTGAATTTAAGTTCATTTATTCCAGCTGAAAAGTTTGTAAATTTAAAACACTACAATTATTATCTTTATCTAGAGTTCGTTCATTTAAAACTAATTTTTCAGGAATTTGACAGAAATGCACAAGTAAAATATTTGTTATTTTTATCAAAATATTGATTGAAACAAAGAAAAATGATTATCATGTTTTGTAGTTGCAAGCAGCAATATCTGCTATTTCAAATCTGATTTTCTTTTGTCACTATTTGATTTAGGCTGTGAACCATTTTGTGGTTAATTTTAACTTTTGGTTGAAATCTGACACTTGAGTGGTTATTTTGTGTCGAGTAGTTAAATTTAACTAAAACTGCGGCCCAGTTCAAAATTTGACGGACGGTAAGTTATTTGGGTTTATTTCCCATTGGAAATAATTTCAAATAAAGAAATAATATTAGAATTCGCCTTGCAAGATTTTTTTCAGTGTCGGAAAATAACTATCGATCTGTCAAAAGTAACCATGCTCTCGAGCAGGGTTATTTTTGACAACATCAAATTAACCGCTCGAGTATCAGATTTTAACCAAAAGTTAAAATTAATTGCGAAATGGTTCACAGCCTAAAAATATCGTTGTTTGAGTTTCAAATTTTATTACTTTTACAATTTTTTTCCTTGCGTGTTACTTTATCTTTAATCATGCACATTACGTCTTTGGAACATAAAAATTTGCCATTCCGGAAATACATTTTGTTTATGCTTTTCATTACATCTTCGACTTGTTTAGTTGCATGTTCATGTTCACCCCGTCAACTCGTCTGGAAATTAATTTGAAATTCAGTATGATTTCCCAATGGATCCCGAATCAGATGCAACAACCGATTACGACTTGAATTATACCAGACCCTGTCAGCTTGGAGCGATCTCAATCTTCAGTTCAGCAACGCCATCGCACGGCGTCTCATTCAACATGTCATGTCAATTGTATGGGTGCGCAGCCCTGCTATTTTGGCGCGTACGAATTTGACATTTCTTTCCCCTACTTCTATGTATGAGATTCGATGCGGACTCACCTGAGGCGACATGCTCGCAAAAAAGGATGTTGCCAATTATATGTTCGGGAAATGTGAGAGCTGGATATCTTGTTAATATGATGTCTTTGATTATACTGAGTTCTGAATCAAATTCCAGACAAGTTAACTGTGTAACTGTTATGCCACCTAGCAGTTGAACCGCTAAGCAGACGTAAAGCTAATGCTACTTTTTAATTTTGCACCGAAGTACAAAGTTTATTCTGACGTCTCAGATAAAAACTTATTACATATATAGGACGGTGTATAGGCATTCAAGGGAAAAAAACAATTTATGGTGTAAAGCTATATATGCTCATTGTTGTTTTCTTTATATATTTCGTCTTTGACTGTCATACACTGACAAATCAAAGACGAAAAGAAAATTAAAAAAAATTTAAATGTAGAAACTTGTACGTTTCCCAATTGTGTTAGAACGATAATTGTTGTTAGATAAGTAAATTCATTTTTTGCTCGCGCATGGCAAATTCTCAAAAAATTTCCACGCCAATTAGGCAAATTTCTCAACCCATTATAACTCAGGGGCTCCCAAATTTAAACCAAATGAGCAGATATCATCAATACAATACAATAGATGTTGGGCCGAATCCCTATTAAAAATCTGCACACAGCGTCAGAAGGTTTTCCTGGCCCAAAGTGGTGAATGACTTCAAGGTTAAAACCTGTCTAATTTAAAATATAAAAAAAAACAACTTCATTTGTCTCCATTCCTTCATTTTTAATTAATAATAAGTTTTGGAGGTATTCATACTTACTTTTCTAAGTTAACATTCTACTCCATATTCACGTGTTCGTCAAATCTTAAAGGGTCCCTATCCTTAGCACTATTTTTTTGCAGCCATGTTTTTGAATATTCCACATTTCGAAGATATAACCCAATGGATTTGATTTACTGATGGCAAAAGATTTCCGAAAGACTTCAACTAATCAAAAAAATTCTAATGCTGTTGATGTTTATCGGTTAACGATATTCTTTGGAAAAAATACTGCTGTATTATTGTTATGGCAGCACTGGCGGACTGACCACGACGAGATTGACAGCATGTGTCTTCACGCGGAGTGATTTCGTAGACTCTGAGTAGAATAAAACACGTTATTTTAACGCTCTGAATTAAATGTAGTTTATTAAAATTATATAAATGTTGTTCCGTTAACCGAGTTGTAATTCGTAAGACGCAACATAATTGGCGACGAGGATAGTCGGTTAAAATAATTTCGTCGGCGTGTCGAATTTTAATAGTTCTAACCTCACAATGGCGCAAGAAGCCAGTCTTGCTGACATCTTAGCACAGCTCAGCAGAATAATGGAAAACCAACAGTTGGCGCAGAAAACTCTCCTTGAGCAGCTAGTACGGCCGAAGGACAATGAATTTCTGATTAGAGATGGGCAATTCGCTCCTGAGCTGTTCCAGTGAATCGAATCATTGAAGTGAGCTGACAGCTCACAGCTCTTTTCAAAAGAACCGCAGCTCACCAGCTCACTCATTTGCTACCCAGTTCACTGCACTATGACGAAGGGAACACGCTACGAGCTGATCGGATCTTCGGCTCTTTAAGAGATTCAATTTAGTCGACATCAATTAAAGATAAGTTAATTCGCATTGCATTCATTGCATCATTGCAAATCAATGATTCAATTTCGATCATGCATATGAAAGAAAACCGGTGCATAAGAAAAACGGCGCACAAAATGAACCTTAAGTTTAAACTAAAAGAGCTGATGAGCTGATACATCGAATCGATTCACTTTGGTGAGCTGATCGGTTCGGAGCTGTTCACCAAAATGAGCTGTTTTGCACACCTCTATTTCTGATGGAAGCACTTTCAAACACCATTACAGAATTTTCCTACGATCCCCAAAACGGAGTGGTTTTCGATAAATGGTACGCGCGGCATGAGGAAGTTTTCACCAAGGGAGGAGAAAAACTGAATGATGCTGAAAAAGTGAGACTGTTACTGCAAAAGATGAGTTCCGTAAACCACGATAGATACGTAAATCTCATTTTGCCAAAAACGTCGCGAGAAGTTCCTTTTGCAGAAACAGTTGCCACACTGAAGGAAATGTTCGGGCATCAAACATCGGTTTTTTTTCGACGCTATCAGTGTTTGCAGACAGCCAAACGAGTTGCAGAAGATTTTGTCTCGTATGCAAGTTCCGTCAATCGAGCTTGTGAAGATTTTAATATCCGGGAAATCACAGCGGACCAGTTTAAATGTCTTGTGTTTGTGGCTGGACTTCATTCTGAAAAGCATAAGGACATCCGGACACTATTGCTTGCGAAAATGGAAAACGAATCGGAGACGGATCCAATGACACTCAAAAAGCTGTTACTGGAATGCCAACACTTAGATAATCTCAAACACGACACAGCTGTTATTGAGAATCCAATGGTGAACGTGAATGCAGTTTTCCGAGGTGAACAATCCAATTACACAAGAAAATCGGGAAAAATAGATACACCAAAAGTAGCCCCACGACGTCCATGCTGGCAGTGTGGTCAAATGCATTTTGTTGCTGATTGTACGTTTTCAAAACACATCTGTCGAAGCTGCGGTAAAGTGGGCCATAAAGAAGGATACTGTGGATGCTGTTCGAAACCAGCGGTTTCTGGATCAAACAAAACGGATCCATCAGCCTCAGAAAAAAGGAAGCCCTGGAAGAAAAAGCAATCCGGTAAAACTGGGAATGCGAACGGTGTGTATGCTGTACATGATACAAATCCCAGTGGTAGGCGCAAATTCGTGGAAGTTTTAATCAACAATAAATTGATTGAACTCCAGCTCGATTGTGGATCGGATTATACGATTATTTCGTCGAATTCATTACGCCAATTTGGCGATCTGAAGACAAATCCTACGAGTTTACGGGTGGTAACTGCTGCAGGCAAACCGCTTCCACTCGATTTAGAGTTTCGATGTGCAATAACATTCCGAAGCATCACGAAGCAGTCGGTGTGTTATGTGACATCAGTTGATGGATTTAATGTTCTCCGAAGTGATCTCATGGAAGCATTCGGGTTGTACGACATTCCGATCAACTCTTTTTGCAAGCATCTAAAAGCAGATATGGATCCGGAAGAGTACAAGCAAGTATTGAAGGCGGAATTTCCAGCTGTTTTTCAAGATGGACTTGGACTTTGTACGAAAGCAAAGATCCAACTGTTCCTGACAGCAGGAGCAAAACCAGTTTTCAAGCCAAAACGACCGGTACCGTTTCATTCACAGCGGCTCGTCGAAAAAGAACTTATCCGGTTGCAGAACATGGGAGTACTTGAACGAGTAGATTTTTCAGCCTGGGCCGCACCTATTGTTGCAGTTCGAAAGGCTCAACGAGACGCCGATGGAGATCCAATTGTTCGTATTTGTGCTGATTTTTCAACGGGACTGAATGCAGTATTAGAAGCGAATAAGTATCCACTTCCCACTCCTGATGACATCTTCGCAAATTTGTCAGGTAGTCAGTACTTTAGTGTTATCGATTTGTCGGATGCCTATTTGCAGATGGAAGTGAAGGAGGATTCACAAAAATTATTGACAGTAAATACTCACAAAGGATTATTCAAGTACAAGCGTCTTCCGCCAGGGGTCAAAGCAGCACCTGGGGCATTCCAAAAAGTCGTCGACAACATGCTTGGTGATCTGGAGGGAGCTGAAGCGTTTCTTGACGACGTACTCGTTTTTGGTCAAACGCAAGCGGAGCATGATAGCAACCTTAAACGAACACTGCAGCGAATTCTGGAATATGGTTTTCGGCTCAAGATCGAGAAGTGCAGTTTCAAAATGACGCAGGTGAAGTATCTGGGAGTTATCGTTGATCGCAACGGTATTCATGCAGATCCGGAGAAGGTTAAAGCTATCGCACAAATGTCTCCACCGAGAGATGTTTCACAGTTACGTTCATTCTTGGGTGCAGTGAATTATTATGCGAAATTCTTAAAAGAAATGCACCAGCTTCGTAGACCTCTTGATCAGCTGTTAAAGAAGGATATGAAGTGGAATTGGAGTGAAGAATGTCAAAATTCTTTCGATCGGTTCAAGGAATTGTTGAATTCAGATTTGATGTTAACACACTATAATCCATCGCTCGAGATAGTCGTGGCCGCTGATGCCTCCAGCACTGGCATTGGGGCCAACATCAGGCATAGATTTCCGGACGGCTCTGAGAAGGTGGTACAGCACGCTTCAAGATCGTTGACACCGACAGAACGAGGTTATGGACAAATCGATAAAGAAGCATTGGCACTTGTTTACGCCATTACAAAGTTTCATCGTATGCTTTTGGGACAACGTTTTGTTCTGGAGACTGATCACAAACCTCTTCTACGTATTTTCGGATCGCACAAAGGAATACCGGTTCACACATCAAATCGATTGCAGCGACTGGGTCTAACGTTACTATGCTACGATTTCAGTGTAGAATATGTACCTACTATGAAATTCGGGTATGTAGATGTACTTTCCGGGCTTATAAGTTCAGCAGTAAATACGAAAGAAGAATATATCATCGCTAGTGTTCGTCTGGAGGAAGACATGGCGACAGTCCTGGAGGATTCAATAGCTTCTACTCCAGTGACGGCTGTAATGATCGCCACAGCCACACTACGGGATAAAGTGCTAAAACAAGTGAAGAAGTTTTTGGAAACCGAATGGCCGGAATCGTTAGGGGTAATCAGTGATCCTGATGTAAAGACATTCTTCAATCGCAAAGACGGGCTGGGACTAGCTCAAGGCTGTATTCTGTTCGGAGAGCGAGTAGTAGTTCCAAAGATCTACCAAAAACGAATCTTGCAGCGGTTACATTACGGGCATCCCGGCATAGTCAGAATGAAGAGCCTCGCTCGGAGTTTTGTCTATTGGCCTTGTATCGACCGGCACATCGAAGAAGCAGTAAAGCAATGCACGGACTGTGCCGCTGCAGCAAAATCACCACCACATGTTGCACCTGTGGCATGGCCTGTTCCACCGGGACCTTGGCAACGCGTTCACATCGATTATGCGGGGCCAATTGATGGTTTATATTTCTTTGTCATAGTTGATGCATTTTCTCGATGGCCGGAGATATATTCATCGTCTACGATGACGGTGAAGGTAACGATCCAAAATCTACGAAACTCTTTTTCACGGCTTGGATTTCCGATGGTAATAGTGTCGGACGATGCAGCTCAATTTGTCTGTGATGAGTTTGAATCATTTTGCAAAAACAATGGTATCAAACATATGTTGACTGCTCCTTACCATCCGCAATCTAATGGACAGGCGGAACGTTTTGTAGAATCAATGAAAAGAGCTATGAAGAAAATAAACAAGGGAGAACCCCTCCAAGAAACACTCGAGGTTTTTCTAGCAACTTATCGTGCAACGCCAAGTGAAACCACTGGACAAAAATCTCCAAGTGAACTCAGATATTAGGCAGTCTGGAGAGAGATGCCGATGCGTCGGTTCTTACCTGGTGACTTGGTATATGCAAAGGTGTACAAACGAAATACCTGGTCCTGGGAACCCGGGAAAGTCGTTGAGAAGCTGGGAGTAGTGAACTATAATGTGTGGATAGTTGGGCAAAGGCCAAAGTTAATTCGTTCGCACATCAACCAACTTCGTACCCGTTTTGAAATGAAAGATGATTTGCACCGTGAGCGAACAGAGAGTGATCATCATTTTCCATTGAGCATTCTGCTAGACGAGTTTGGCATCAGTCAACCAGGAGTAATCGTTTCAGAGGAATCTGTTTCACCTATACTGACAGATAGCAATGATAAATCTGAACATCCGACGACTCCAAATACGAGTGGTTCAATAGTTTAAAAACCGAGTCGTATTCCAACACCTGTTTCATCCTGTACAACTAGGGGACGATCAGTGCGTCTTCCGCCGAGGTTCGAGCACTACGTGATGACTTAAAGGGGGAGATGTTATGGCAGCACTGGCGGACTGACCACGACGAGATTGACAGCATGTGTCTTCACACGGAGTGATTTCGTAGACTCTGAGTAGAATAAAACACGTTATTTTAACGCTCTGAATTAAATGTAGTTTATTAAAATTAAATAAATGTTGTTCCGTTAACCGAGTTGTAATTCGTAAGACACAACAATTATCACACCGTATGAAATATCATACTTTCAAATGTTAACAATAATTTTTTATTGTTTAACATATATTGTTGGAATTTCACTTCTGAAATAACTAATTTAAATCTTTGGCTATGGTTTGTAAGAAGATGGAACCAGTACCTATGGTTTCGAACATAAGATTAACACGAATATGTTGCTTACTTTCCTTTTATCATTTGTGTGAACTTTGCAAGGCTGGCAAAAATCTTGAAAATAAGTTTTTTACAGTGCTGTGGGACAAATGAAAATTGAATACATTTGAACAAACGTTGAATGATCGACACATACTAGCAAATGGTTTATTAAATCCATAGTTTGTTCTAGCACGAGGGATTCTGAAGAAAGAGTTTAACCGCAAGTTACGACGCAAGTTATTGAAGCTTAGCTGTGGAAGAAGATCCACACAATCAATTCGGGATTGGATCAAATCCGCAATAAAAAAGGCTTTGGAAGTATCCCGGCGAACTGATAACAAATCAAGGTTGATGAGTCTACAACGATTTTCGTAGCTTGGAATGTTGGCTGCATCTCTCCATGGCAGACGACGCAAAGCAGAACGGACGAATTTCGCAGCTTATCGGTTTGATAATATGGTGCCCAAACAACGACAGCGTACTCAAGGGTAGAGCGGACTAAAGCGCAATAAAGCGATTTCAGGCAATATACGTTGTTGAAGTTTTTTGAAACGCGGAACATAAGTCCTAGCATCTTAGAAGCTTTAGATATATTATACTCAATATGATGTTTGAAATTGAGCTTAGAACCTAATAACACTCCTAAATCCTTGATTGATGAAACTCGTTCCAAGACCGCTGTCGAAATAGAGTAGTCATACGTGATCGTGTTTCGTTTGCGAGAGATTCAGATGACGGAACGTTTTGAGGCGTTTAGTACCATCCTGTTAACATTGCACCAGTTATAGAATACTTTAAGAGCGGATTCGACCAGGAAGGATAAGTTGACTGTCGACGCGTCTTCTTCGGAACAAACTGATCGATTGAATTAAAAAATTTATTTTATAACTATTCTGTTCATTGCGATCTTGTCTGTAAACCAAGTAATCTTTACCAAAAATTTGTTTCGATAAGGTGTTAAAATTCAGCCAGGTTTCGATAAATACGTATATAGCTCTAGTAAAGCTGTTAGGTATTAAACTTCTAAAGTAAACATGCATTAAAATATAGGAAGTTTTGCGTATGATATATCATACGCTAGGACATAATGGGTTAAGAATTACACACACATTTACAGCATTAGAACAATTTTTAATGTTCCCAAGAACCCAAAATGATTTCAAAAGTGTCCTGGAAATTTCGTACTAATAAGAAATGCTTTGTAATTTTTGTTTGAATCAGTTCTTTTCTTCGATGTCGCATCTGAGCAGTTGGTAGTTTATTGTAAATCTAATTACTTAATATTAGGTACAGTTTTCGGGGCGTTTGGTTGTTATCCTACCCAATTCCTGGTTCATCGTCCTAAGCAAAGGATGTCTACCACATCCACAGCGCCCTCTGAAATCGTCTAAATCCAACGCCCAGACCATTCCACCGCCTAGATTCATTCGCTTCAAGTACTGTGTTTTCCGTCGAATCTCATCAACATCGTCGTAAGAAACCCATTGATTTCCACGGTAAGCATACGGACCAATTCTACCTTCCTCATCTCGTTGGACAGCCCATCCGTTTTGGTTAACTTTCTCACATATTTCATAATAGGCGAGAAATCCACCAGCTCGCGTAAATTCACCCGCTTCACCTGGTCCATAAGATTTTTCATTCAGTCCGTTACGGGTGGAATCGGCCAGTGAAAAAGATTGTCCATAAAGAGGCATTCCCATGACTAGTTTTTTGGAAGGCGCTCCTTTTTCGATCCAGTAATTGATAGAGAAGTTGGCATTGAAATAATCATAGGTATCTCCAGGGTAATAATATAATGGTGCCACGTGACCAGTTTGCTTATCCCAATTTCCATGAAAATCATACGTCATTACAGCAATCCAATCAAAATATTCCGCAAGAACAGGAACTTCGTAGCCCGCGTCAATAACCATTTTACTGGGAGAAACTGCGGCTGAAAGCAACCATTTTCTTGGGCGGAATTCTACCGCCAGTTCCTTTACTAGATCTGCAAACCCTTGTTTTTCATCTGGAAAACCTTTCTGACAGTCAACTTGCCAGCAAACTGGATATTCCCAATCCAAATCGAGTCCGTCGAAATTAAACTTCTCAATGAATTCAACCGCTTGTTTAACAAACCTCGCTCGAGCGGACGGATTTCTTACTAATTTACTGTATTTATCGCCCAAAGAATCGTTCCATCCACCCAAGGCAAGCGTTACTTTCGCTCCGTTACGTTTATGCTCCACAACTCGTTCGTAGAACTGATTATCAATATCAGCCCATGAGTCATGCGTTTTAATGGTTAAGCTTTCTCTATCGAGTACCGCGAATCCATATACTATATGAGTACATAGATTATCGTCGATATGGTCTGGTGTGTATTTCCCATCACCTTGCCGATACCATGCCCAGTTTGTGAAGTAGCAGACAACCTTATAATCGTTTCTCCCCGTCAACTGAGTATCGGGGTCCGTTATTGGGGGCCGCGTTGGTCTCTTGGAAGTTGTTTCAGGTGACCACCAAATCGTAGTGCTTCTAGTGGTAGTACGTTTTGGTGGGGCAGTAGTAGTTGTAGTTTTTCTTGTGGTAGTCTGGTTCGTAGTCGTAGGTTTTCGGGTGGTGGTCGATGGTCCGAATGGTTCCTTGATCTGACAATTGCTGTTCTGAGGCCAATCACAATGGCCATCGTTCCAGTACAAACCCCCCGGACAGCTAAAACGAAAAGCACGGGTTATTCAAACTGATAAAATCTGAGCAGTGATGTAACTTACGTTTGTTCATACAGCTTGCCATACTGACAGATGTAATACTTTCTACAATCTGATTGGTGAGGAACGAATAGGCGTCCATCGGTGCAGCTTTGTTGATTAGATATTTCATTGAACTCTTCGTACTCGAACGATTCCGTGGTTGTAGTTATGGGTCTCGTTGGTGTTGGTCGTCTAGTGGTAGTCGTAGGCTTTTTGGTGATAGCGGAAGTAGTTCTGGTGGTTGTAGTAAACGTTGGTCTGGTAGTGGTTTTTTGAGTTGTACTTGTTCCAGCCGTTGTGGGTCGAGTCGGTCCTGATTCTGTTTCCAGAAGACATCTTGGCCCAGGTCCTGGATAGTTTCTCAGTACTCTGTTGATAGTTCTTAGTAAAGTATACTCTTCACAGTCACAAGAGTTACGGAAATCGTCAAGATCCAATGCCCAAATCATAGCACCACCGAGACCCATTGCCTTGACATACTCACTTTTATGGCGTATCATAAATTGGTCATCAAACGACACCCATTGGTCACCTTTGTATGCATAAGGACCCATTCGTCCTTTACGATCTCGTACAACTGTCCACTTTTTGCTCCTAATGTTGGTACATATCTGAAATATAAATTTCTATAGTGTGCTATCTATTTTGGATGCCGGTAACCTACCTCATAATACGAAAGGAAACCCCGAGCTCTGGTATATTCTCCAGCTTCTCCACCGCCGTAGGTTTTTGCGTTAAGATCGTGGTTCTTCACATCTGCGAGAGAGAATGACTGTCCATACATTGGCATTCCCATAACTAACTTACGTGGGTCAGCTCCTTCGCCAATCCAATAATGAATCGTAAAATTGGCATTAAACGTTTTATCAAAATCATCAGGATGCTCGTACATTGGAGCAACGTGTCCAGTTTGCTTGTCCCACTGACCATGATAATCATATGCCATCACGGCAATCCAATCCATGTAGTCAGAAAGTGTCACCACATTGTAACCTGCATCAATGACCTTTTTGCTGGGAGAAACAGCAGATGATAGCAGTAATCCTTTCGGTTTAAATACTTCGGACAACTCAATGACCAAATTGGCAAAATTATCTTTCTCATCCGCGTGACCTTTAGTGCAGTCAACTTGCCAGCAAACTGGATACTCCCAATCGAGATCTAAACCATCGAATCCATATTTCTCGATGAATTCTACGACGTTGGAAATAAACTTGCTCCTTGCAACGGCACTTCGCACTAATCGGCTATACTTATCACCAGCCGAATCATTCCAACCTCCGATTGCTACAGTTACCTTTTTTCCTTTCTTCTTCCATTCTACAACACGCTCGTAAAAGCGATTGTCAATATCGGCCCACGAGTCATGAGGCTTTATTACCAATTTCTCACGGTCCAACACAGCGAAACCATACACGATGTGCGTACACAGGTCTGGATCAATATCTTCTGGAACATATTTCCCTTTGCCCTGGCGATACCATGCCCAATTGGTGAAATAACAAACAACTTTGTAGTTATAATCTAGTTCAAGGGCTATTTCTTCTTGCTCAGAATTATCTGTTGTTTCATGATGATGATGATGATGATGATGTTCGTGATTAGAATTTGTAGTTACTGGTGCAATACCCTCTTCCGGTTTGTTTGTTTCTGGGACTACGGAAGCTTCAAAATAATTTAACATTACCAAAAATTTACCCTGATAGAATAATTGAAAAAAAAACTTACGAACATCTTCCACCCCTTTTGGTGGATCTCTAAGCCCTTCTCGAATGGCTGTCAACAAAGGATGGTGACCCTGCCCGCAACGATTTTTGAAATCATCTAAATCTAGGGCCCAAATCATGCCACCACCAAGATTCATTGCCCGAATGAATTGAACTTTTCTTAGTAAGGCTTCTTTGTCATCGAAAGATACCCATTGGTTGCCTTTGTACGCAAACGGCCCCATTCGTTTCAGGTCGTCCTGAACAACGACCCACTCTTTGTTCTGAATTCGATCGCAGATCTATGAATCAGAAGAAACGAAAATTAATTAGTTGGTCTTTGGTGTCGATTCTTCACTAACCTCATAGTACGCTAGGAAACCCGCCGCACGAGTGAATTCTCCCGCCTGTCCAGGACCAGGAGCTTTCGCATTTAAACCATTTCTTTTGGTATCTGCCAATCCAAAGGACTGTCCATACAGCGGCATTCCCATGACCAATTTCCTAGCTGGTGCCCCCAATTCGATCCAGTAGTTGATAGAGTAGTTCTGAGGATAACCATTATTTAAACAATACATATTTATAATAAATCTCAATATTGGAACCGTTCAATAGCCAGAAATATTTGCTCATCAAGAAGCAAACTTTTCCGTCTGTTTTACGGTGAGTTTCATACCGCATTGAAGAACGAAATTTCATCTTCTGGATGGTAGTACAGCGGTGCCACATGGCCTGTCTTTTTATCCCACTGGCCGTGGAAGTCGTACGTCATAACAGCAATCCAGTCGAAGTACTCAGCTAAGGTCGGCACATCGTAACCAGCATCAATAACTGTTTTACTGGGTGATACTGCCGCAGAGAGAAGCCATCCCCTTGGTTTGAATTCCTCTGATAATTCCCGTACCAAGCTGGCAAATCCTTCTTTTTCATCAGCGTAACCTTTCTTACAGTCGACCTGCCAACAAACCGGATATTCCCAATCTAAATCCAATCCTTCGAATCCATACTTTTCCAGGAAACCAACCACGTGTTGGATAAACTTTGACCTAGATGCTGCACTTCTCACCAATCGGCTATATTTATCACCGGCGGAATCATTCCAGCCTCCAATTGCCAGCGTTACTTTGACCCCTTTCTCCTTTGCCGCTACGACTCGTGTGTAGAATTTGTTGTCGATATCAGCCCAAGAGTCATGTGTCTTGATTGTCAGAGAGGAATAATCAAGGACGGCAAAACCGTACACAATGTGGGTACAGAGATCCGTTCTTATGTGATCCGGTGTATACTTTCCGTAACCCTTCCGATACCAAGCCCAGTTGGTGAAGTAGCAAACCATTTTATAGTATCCCGAAAGCGGCTCAAGTATGGGCCTTTCTGTAGTCGTGGTGGATGTTGTCGTCGTTGTTGTTGTTGTTGTCGTGGTAGTTGTCGGCTTACTGGAAGGACGATCGATATCCTGATCCACCTCGTGATGATGATTACTTTCCTCTTCTGAACTGGTCTCTGTACTCTCAGATGTTGGATTTCGATGGCACTTCGCATTAATTGGCCAGTCACATATCATCTGCGCCTGATTCCAATGTAATCCATTTGCACAAGTTGCAGCTTCCAGCCGTCCCCAATTACAGATCAGATACTGTGTGCAGTCCCCGGGATAAGGAACAAAGTTTTCGTCTTCACACGGATCGTCTACAGAAAGTATTTTCAATTCTTCAAAATTGGCGTACTTTGCTAACAGCCTAAAGTACTGTGGTCGACTGATGCAATTTACATTGTCCTCCCAGTCGCAGCTCTTTTCGTTCTGGTTCCAGAACAGTCCTGGTCCACATTGCTGGGAGATCTTTTTCTCGTTAACACAAATATAGAAACTATCGCAACTTTTATGGGGATAATATTGTCCATTGACACATTTATCAGTCGGTTTTTGAACTGGTTTTTTGGTGGTCGTTACTGGCTTCTTTGTGGGTCTAGGTTTATTAGTAGTCGTTTGAGGTTGACTTGTTGTCCATCTGGAAGGATGCGTCGTATATCTAGTTGTCGTTGTCGGACGTGTGTATCTGGTGGTAGTGGTTGTTCGTCGTCGCGTGGTTGTTGGTGTTTCTGTTGTTGTGGTTGTAGTTGGTGTATCGGAAGGAATTGCGTCCACTGAATCCCTCGTGCATTTCGCAGATGACGGCCAATCGCACAGACTAGCAGCTTCATTCCAATGAAGCCCCCCTGCACAAAATTGTTGCCGGAATTCTCCGTACACACATCGATAATAAGAATTGCAACTACGTTGATGTGCTTTATATTGATTTGATTCACATGGTCCACCCTCGGTTAGTTCGGGTTGAACTAGTCCCGGAGCGGGAATAGTTGTTCCAACAGTAGTAGTTGGAGGAACGTATGTAGTCGTGGTAGTAGTTCTTCTAGTAGTTCTAGGTGTGGTAGTAGACCGACGAGTCGTTGTTGGTCTCTCAGTTGTGGTTGTTGTTGTTGTTGCCGTTGTAGTGCTTGTAGATCTGGTTGTCGTTCGCTTCGTAGTTGAAGGTTCCTGCCATGTTGGCCAGGATGTAGTAGAGACGGTCGGTCCACCACCATTGTCTACACCAATAGTCATTTCAGCGGGAGAAGGAGTTGTCGGTTGAACAGGCCGGGTACAGTCGCTTGCTGTAGGTTGAGGAGTTTTCAATCGTCCAAATGCCCGATTTATAGCACTTAATACAGGATATCGTTCCTCACAACATCTATTCTGGAAATCGTCTAAATCGATTGTCCAGGCAGAAATACCTCCATATCCCGCTTTCATCACATATTGAGCTTTAACTGTTACCGATACCGGATCATCATATCCTACCCATTGATCGATGTAAGTAGCGTACGGTCCGGACTTTAGTGAGGAGTCTCTTGCGGTCTTCCATTTTCGTTTTCTTACCCTTTGACATATTTCGGAATAGGCTAACATACCCGGCTGCTTGGTGTCCTCGCCGGCATTTCCAGGCCCGGAAGAAGGGGTATCAAAACCAGCGACTTCATTACGGTTCCTACTTCGTGTTAGCGTAAAAGTCTGGCCGTAAAGAGGAACACCCATGATCAGTTTATCTTTTTGAGCACCCATTTTAACCAGCAACTGCATGGTATAATCAACATTGTACTGAGGATACTTGTCTCCTGAATTCCCGTACAGGGGACTTACGTGCCCGGTTTGCGATTCCCATGATCCGTGGTAATCGTAGGTCATGACAGTCATGAAATCAACAATGTTCGATAGCTGAGCAATTTCATAAGCCTCGGTGATAACTTCTTTATATCCTGAAATACTCATGCTAACGATGAGTTGCTCTTTGGCGAATTGCTGTTGCATTTCCATCATCAATTTCGTGAGATTCGGTTTATCGCGGGATGGACCTTTGGAGCAATCACTTTGCCAACAAACCGGATAGTTCCAATCGAAATGCAAACCGGAGAATCCATATGTTTTCAGTAAATAAATAGCATTTTGAATGAAATTCCTGCGATTCTGGGGCGAGCTTACCATAGTAGAATACTTATTACCAACTGAATCAGTCCAACCACCTATTCCTAGTAGAACAGGAATTTCCGATTTACCTGCCCGAATAGTTCGTCTATACATATCTGTAATGAGTTTGAACGTGAAATTATTGTTTTTTGTACGTGACCAGCCAAATGCTTACCATTTTCGATATCCGCCCATGGATCAAACTCCTTCATGGTCAAACTGATTGGATCCAGAGATGCAAACGAGTAGACTATATGCGTGCATAATTTGGTGTCGATCTGCTCAGGTATGAACTGAGCTTCGTCCTTTCTGTAGAATGCCCAGTTGGTCATATGGCAAATAACCTTATAATCGTCTCTGCTTTGTTTGAGACTTGCAACCCTTTGAATATGATTGTACTCCACCATGGGTAATTGTTTCAGCGTGTTCACGTCCACAAGCTGTTGATACGGTGATCCGAATCTGAAGGGCTGTGGATTTTTCTTGTCGTATTGTGTAGGGAATGAATAAGCTGCATATTTGTTCTGAAAAAGCGGATTCGATGGCACTCGGAAGTCTAGAACTTCGGCAGAATCAATTCGTTGTTTCTCCTTTGCCACTACCGACATAACATCACTAACGACAACCTCAATGGTGTTATCCATATCCAAAATACGAAACTCAACTGCGTCACGCAGCGGTAGATGTTCATCAACTCTAGGGCGGGGAAATTTTAGTGATGTACATGATTAGCTATTACCGTAATGTTTAAAGAAATAACTTACAGGTTTGCCGGAATGCTCTCAACAGCGCTTCTTAGTGGTAGCGATTTCGTTCCGAAGATATCATCCTGTGTGAAGGCGGCCGTTTTTTGTAATCCATGTGATGGAACCGCTTCCACGCTGTCTCGCCGGAATGAAACGGCTTCCGGTTGTACATTCCTGTAGGCATTGGTACCGATCGCTGTCCAACAAACCACAAGGACAACGAGCGTCTATAAAAATTATTAATCATTGGTACGTGACAAAAATGAAAATCGTTTGACAAAGCATCTCACCGGCTTTAATTTCATCCACTTAGTCATGGTGTGCTACAGAAAATATGCAAGAAATTAGTCATTGTTGTCTGGTTGTATGTTTGGTGAAATGGATGTGTCGCAGTAAGCTGAAAATACGTTCTACGAACGCAACTGATAAGACAAATTCAGGGATCCAGTAACGAGTAATTATTATTCTAATGATGTAATGTCAGCTAAATTTTGAGACGTTATATAAATAAAGTTTGTCCACTGTACAATGCGAGCCTATAACCATTTTTTATTGCCTCCGTATTATTTACTCGAGCAAGTCCATTATATTCAAAAGCCGGTGATTCGATCAGCTGCCTACCCTTGATTTGAAACAGCATCTGAGAGCCCGCCTGTCGCTGCCGATAAAAGAAAAAACACAACCGCCAGTGCGAAACCAGTTTCGAGGAGCACGTGCTTGATCTTGAAGTTTTGTATAGAATGATCGACACATAAGCAACGCGGTGACAGCATATATAAGAAATTTGTAGTATATGGAAGGTAGGTCGTCAGTCTAGAGCTTCACAACCGGTACCGTTACGCGTCATCATAGATGAAAAAATGAAATGAAAACAAACACACCTCCCAGTGGATTCATTCATGCTTTCATGTTCATTCGCGTTCGAATAGCGAAGAATAAGTTGAGCATTGATACAATCTTATTACGTTTGATGAGAAAGGCGTAGGAACAGAATTAATTAAGCCGTTTTGATTTACAATTGGTTGACCCAAACAGCTTTTTTGCCAACTATTTTGGTAAAATATTTTATTTTTGTCAGAAGTATTTTTATAAATGAATGGATAAACACGATTTTGTTATGTGGATAATGTTTTTTATATATGAGTGCTTCACAAAAATCGAAAACAAATTCTAAGTAAACAAACACAGGTTTTGAACAAATTCGAAAAAAAGCTGTTGAACATTGCTAGCACACCCGTTGAAAAATTTAACGGCGATTTTGATATCATTTTTTGAGTAATACTTTCACAAGCATAATCCAACTCTTCAAAACCAGGGCCGGTGAAACATGTTAAGCCCAGGTGGATAAATTTGCACAGCGGGGGAAACGTGCCAGTATATCGAGGTATTCAATTCTAATGGCAATATTATTTAAATGCGACATAATAGTTTTTTAATGATTCTATTTATTATTCCGAGGTATACAAAATATTCGTATTTTTCTTTAATATTGATAACATTATTATTGTTTTCCATTCAAAATTTCAGGTGGGTAGTACTACCCATTGCTTCAAACTATGTATTTTGAATGATGAACGACAAAGAAGTTGGTTACTAGGTGTGTCAGTAAAAAAACGCAAGATTTTTAAATTGATATGCATGTTGAGTGTAAGCAATAGATTCAAAATACCTTATTCCAAGTAGTTACCTTTGGAAGCTATATTTTTACCATCTTTTCACCAACTTACGAATACCACGTTGAAATAACTGCTAATCTTTTAGTAGTGATCCCGTCGTAAAGCCATTTTTCCACATCCTTATAAATAGTGAAATACTGTTCAGAAAGTTCGCGAGATATTGATGAAAACAAATCATAGTCGGAAGGAGCCAAGTCTGGAGAGTATTACGTGTGGGATATGATTGTTTTCGACCGCTTTCGTTGTGTGGGCGGAGGATTTGTCGTGCTTCAAAATGTCTATCATTTCTTGTGGAGTATTCCAGTCGTTTTTAGTTTTACCTTTTTTTATAAATATAAAAAATAGGTATAGAATTCGCTCAAACTTTAGAAATTTTTTCCGAGGCCCGGAGCGCCAAGTGTCATATACCAATCGATTCAGCTCGACGAACTGAGCAAATGTCCGCGTGTGTATGTGTGTGTCTGTATGTGTGTTGTCAACTAAGAGGTCGAGATATCAGAGATGGCTGGACCGATTTTGATCAAACTAGTCCCAAATGCAAGGTCTTCCCGTCAACCTGAACGCTATTGAATGGTTTTGAGATCGGATGTTTACTGTTTGAGTTATACAAAGTTTTATGTCAAAATTTTCAGGTTTTTGACAGTATCTGTTACATTTGACTTTGAAAACAGAATATGTTTCCAGCAGAGCTAATAAAAGTCATTTTCATTGACTGAAAAATAAACGAAAATGACAAGAAATTATTGTCACTCTCAGTTTCGCTTGCAAACTATGAGAACGAAATCCATGTCCAGTCAATGACATAAGCGGGACAGTAGTTTCAAAATTGTGTTTTTTCTTTCATTTGCCCTTTCAGTCATTTGCAGTTTTCAGTGAAAATCCCATAGTATGCAGTGTCGATATTCAACCAAAGCTGTGAGAATTGAAAACGACAGAAAAAGGTTTCACAATAAGTTTTAACTGTTTATGCTCGAATTTGTAGTAGTTTTGGTTTCCAAAGAAGTTCTGGGATGTAATTACTTCGATTTGCCATATTTTAGTCACTTTTTATAGCCAAGCGTCACATATTTTCAATACACCGATGCAAGAATGAAAATTTCAATTCTGCTGTTGCTACCTGAAGACGTTAGTTTGGTTTCGTCTTGTCATAGAGGGAAGAGTGACGTTGGCAATTATGCTCTCTCATTTTTTCGATGAGAAACTAAAATGCTTCGTCTCTCTTCGTTTGTTCTGGTGTCGGTCATTTGCGAATGAGACAGTAAAACATTGAAAATGATACTGCTGAAATGGTTTCTTTCATTGAGAATGTGTGACAATTTTAAGCTCTGGTTTCCAGACTTAGATTCCACACGGTAATAGCTATCCAACAAGCCGTAGATTGGTAAAATCCGTCCATTTTAACGGAGATATCGATATCGACTTTTTCCCCTATTCCAGCAGTAGGAGTTTTGAGCGCTGTATGACAAAGCAATGCTTGGGAGTAACGTGAAACACGATTTTTTAATACTGTTACATACAATTGTTTCTAAGTATCAAAAAGACTGTGTACAGTATTCTTTTTCATGACATTTTGCCTCGGACCGATTTTAGCACGGTTCGTTTTTGGCAACATAATTGTTCGAATATGACATATGTAAACCAAATGATGGCAGCATTTTCCAGTTGAAAGCATTTCCATAATTATATTGATTTAAACTACTTACAGCAATAAATGCTGGAAGAACATAACCATATACCATTCGAATCAGTTCGTCGAGATCGGCAAATGCGTGTGTGACAAATAATTTCACTCATATTTTTTCGGAGATCACTCAACCGTTTTCTACAAACTCAGATTCATATGAAAAGTCGTATGCTCCTAAACAATGCTCCTGAATTAAGTTTGGATCCGATTTCTGGTTCCGGGATTACAGGATGATATGTGAAACGAAATTAAAATTCTGGACCCATTTTTCTCGTAGATGGCTGAACCGATCTAAAATTCAAATGAAAAGTTTTAAGATCCAGTAAAACATCTTGCTTTTTAGTCAGATCCAATTTCCGGTTTAGGGGATACAGGATGATTAGTATAAAAATGTCTATTTCACATAAATTAATCAGGTTTATCGGGTTTGCAGATTTGGATAGTCGAGAACCAAATAAACTTATTTCAGTTTTAGTGATATTCAGTTTTCGATTCGGATTTAATTCGCCCTACGATTTCTCAAAGATGTTTATACTGATTTTCAAACATTTTGAAACAAATGTAAACTAAACAGCTACTCAGGTGAATTCATCTGACTTCGGCTAGACCGATTTTCGAATTCCGGTTCCAGTATCGAATCGTTTCTCAACGCTCAATCGTTTTGTAAAAGAAAAGCCTGATCTACAAAGACAAAATTAATTAATATTATCCAATTCTGACTTCCGATTCTGGAATTACAGGATGATGATTTTTTAAAAATTCAAACCGGTATAGAAAATGACAATCCCGAAAAGCTTAAAGGTGGACTCAAAACTATTGCAATTTATTCGTCGTATATCCATACGAATCGGTTTGGGTTATGCTGGTTCCTGAATACCGGCCCTGGAAGTACCTTAAATTACCGTAAACTCTAAGTGGAACTTACTCCGACATATAATGGAATGTTTAATCGATTGTCACACTTTTAGATTCAAATTTGATCCGATTTGCAGTTTCGATATTACAGAGTTATGAGTGAATAAAATCTCAAATTGCCACTTAATTCGACGGTCATTAAAATAATGTCATGAGAACTGAAACACCGAAGAATATTTATGCAAAAAACACATGCGGATTGATAAAAAAAAGGTATCATCTCACTGCAAGATGGATTAAGCACGTTTTTGTGATAAGAATTGTAAATCTGCCTTAAGGCCAGGTTCCTAAAAAACCTGTTTACTCTTAATGCCACTTTTTGTTTGAACAGTATTTTAAAATATTATACTTTTTACATATAAAAGTACTTATAATCAACTTAATAAACTCTTTTTTTCTTCTTATTTTTCCAATATGACGGTTCTGAAAACAGCTGCTCAAACTCGTTCGATTTAATCAATGTTGACATCCATCTACTTCTCAGAAACCAATCATCGGAAAGCGAGAAGCAAAACAATTTCATATTCTGTATCAAATTGGCTATGGTCGAATCTAGGATGAAAAATTTTCTAAGAAAAACAAAATGGTACCCACTTTTCGATTTTCGATTCTTTCTTGCACTTTTAACGGGTAATAATGGTTTTTAAATAACAATGAATATATTTTGATTGTAGTTCCGACCATAGAGAGACATCTAACGAGTACAGTGCCGATTGGTTCACGTTGATACGTGCAATAGTTTTGGAATACGAGTAACATGCAGTTTAATAAACGTGGTTTCTAGGCAAAGCCGAACAAAGTTTTATTTGCAACTAATTGTGACACAGAAAATTTCATTTTTAGATTTTTTGAAAATTGTGTGGAGGAACCTGGTCTTAAAAAGCTCGTAGTTTAAGACACCTTCTTAATCCTAGCAAATGCGGGGGGTGGTGGTGGTGGCGCACTTTTCTTTATAATTTTTGAGCATTCTCCACCTTTTGAACCCCTACTTCCCCCCTTGAAGACCCCCCCCCCCCTCCGGCCTTTTGAACCGCACCCCTCCTAAATAATTCGTGCGCACAGGCCTGTTTAACCTCGTTTTCTTTCCGTAGCGATCAGGATTTGCAGTTGATGTTAATGGTTGGTCAGAATGACCCAAAGATTATTACTTTTCAAAATAAATTCATTTTTCAACCTTTGTTTCATATTTAGAAAGTGAAATTTCGCTCATCGTTTTCCACATTTCCAGCTGTCTATCATTCAGCTCATGAGAAACGCATTTTCTCACCTAATGATTTTTTTTCTTGAGGTGTAGATAATCAGAAATGGCATTGAGACTAATGTTTATTCTTTTCAGTATTTTTTTTTTCAATTTGGGTATAGTCTTTGTTTAACAAACCGTGCAGTTCTGCATCTTCAGAAATTTTTTATTGCTCCGTGTGTTCTATGTCTTTCACTCTGTAATCTCAAATATTAACTCATTTAAATCCACCTTCACACGTCGCGATCGATAGATCATGTTCCTCATGAGCTACAACAGGGTCTAAATGATGAAAAAAATCATCATTTTTGTGATGTTTTCCAGAATTATCATTCAAAAAAATAAATTCAAATGTTTTGCATGATAAATCATTCGAACAACATTTTGTTTTTTTTTCGTGAAAAAATATTGATAAAAAAGTCGATGAAGGGGTATTTTTGAGAACGCTTCTTAAAAATCATGATTTGCGGTGTCCACTGTATCTCAGCGCAGACTAATCAGAAGTGAACAAATGAACGCAGCATAATTAGAGTAGAAGTTTTTCTAGACCCCAACGTATCTGTTTGTTTTTAATTTTTTGAATTTTTGGTGTTTGTTCAAAGTGAAAACTACGATTTTTCACGAAAAAAATCCGCCATTTTGTAGCTGGTAAACCTCCTCAAAGTAACAAACAATGAAAAGGAAAACGTTGGGGTCTGGTCTGGTGTGTGCGAAATTTGAAAAAAATTGGTGCAGTAGTTTTTGAATGACGATGGACACGGACTTTCAAAACCTGCTTTCGAGGAAAGCGCGTTTCAAGTTTTTTGTCTATAAAATCAATGGAAACAATTAATTACTCCAAGGGAGCCCATAGGGTCTAACATTTTCAAAAAATCATATATTTTTTTTATAATTTATTATAAGGAAACATTTCAAGGATGTTTTGTCAAGTTTTGAAGACAATCGAAGTAAGTCTTGGGCCTGTGCGCCGAGCTCTTGCTTCTTCGTAGAATGAGATACCCATAGATAAAGGTCCATAACTTCCAGAGTTTCGTTCCAATAGGCTTGAAAGTTTCACAGGAAATTCTTGAAATGTTATAGTAAAATAAAAATATGAAGAAAATAATAAATGATTTTTCAAAAGTGTTAGACCCTACCCGCCCCTTAATCTACAGTCTGTTACATAAGAGCGTGGTCACGATTATTCGCGATCGGTAAAGTGGAATGATTAGATTTTTTTAACACAGAGGACAGTAGTTTCCTTGATGCAATACGATAATTAATCAGTTGGCTATTGTTTACAAATCGATTTCAGCATTTTTCCAGAATGAAGCAGTATTTTTGTGCTCGCACCCGAAAGGTCCAAAAATGACCCAAATTGCCGCAGCGAAATACATGAAAAAGTCGAAACAGTATGTGAGTAAGTGGGTGAATCGTATTAAAGAGGTAGAAAATGTCGACGACTTTCCAAATCGCGGTTCTGTCGGTGTATTGGCGGAAAAAGACGAAAAAGTGATTTGTTTTTGAAGAATCCGACATTAACTTTACGCGAAGCTGAAAAATATATTGACCAAAAAAGGATCAAATATATCGTACGGAACTGTTCGCAGACATTTGATCGCAAATAATTTGAAATTTCGAAGTACTTTGCAAAAACAGATGTTGAGTGAAAATCATATGGAAAAACGTCTTGAATGGGCAAAGGAGCAAAATGGTGTCGTGACCTTGGATTGGCCCTCTCAGTCGCCCGATGCCAATCCAATTGAGAATGTTTGGGATTAAATGAAGATGAAGCTAGGGAAAAACCGACCACACAATTTGAAACAGCTTGTTTGCCGAATTCCCGCAGTTCGTCCCGGGTTGGCGGTTCAATGCATAGGACGCTGGTCTTACAAGCCAGTTGTCGTATGTTCGAGTCCCGACATGGAAGGATTCTTAGTGTCAGTAGGATCCATAGTAATAGCCATGCAATGATTCTGTACACTAAGAATCGGTTGCGAAGTCTGTTGAAACAGAAAGGTCAAATTCCACAAAAGGAATGTAATGCCAAGACTTTGCTTTGCTTTGCTTGTTTGCCGAATTCACAAATTTGAAGATCGCTTTCGGAAGAATACACGCAAAATCTCGCTCAAAGTATGCCTCGAAGGCATCCAAGGTGTTCGGTTACCGACACCCCAGTTTTTTCGACAAATCGTGAAAAATTGTCTGTGATATTCAGAGATGCCACATCTGAAAATTGGTATGTAAATTATCAAATTTCGTTGCTAACTTGCTAACCTTTTTTCGTCTTAAGACTTTTTACAGTCTTTTGACACTTCGATTGTTTGCAGACATTCGTCAGAATTTACAGACTTTTGCAAATTAGCGCGACTTTTTTTTGCTAGCTAAACTTATTATATTAAGTGGCGTCTCTGGTGATATGCAACACGTGGACAAGGTCACCATCAGGCAATGAAGACTTTTGTCCAAAGCGCCGCCGAAAAGAATAAATTCTGTTTTTCCTTTGAATAATTGCAGCGATTTTTAGCGAAATTTCCTGGGATGACGGTAATCGAACACCTTTTTAAAATGGTCAAAATTGATCACTTTACTAAATTGATAAAAAGGGTTTTCAATCAAATGAATGAACTTAGTTCCTTAATCAGTTGTTAGCTTGGGACTTTAGCTTTCCATTGATGTATATATGTCCGCATAATGTGCACTTAGTTGGAAGTTAGCTTAAAATAAAAGGATGCCGGTAACCGAACACTCTCCCCTACCTTGTTTGTCACTGGCAGCCAAAACACTATTTGCAGAAGTCCAAGCAAGACAATATAAATTAAATCCAACATTCTTTTCACAAAATCTCTAGATATTTTGGCATTGTTAAGACTAATAAAGACGAAGCAATATCTTGTCCTAAATACGTAAAATATTTACAAAATTGCAACAAGCATTGCGCAGTGAGTCATACTACTCTTTAATGTATTCTATCTGGGTTCGATTCCAAATCCCGTACTTAAGGCAATGAGAGACGAATGACCTTGAACTGAAAAATGTGTTCATGTGGTTCAAATTTTATTGAACAATTATTCAAGAAAAAAATTGAAAAACATTAGTCATTGTAACAGTCAACATTGATTCACTTGTCACTCGTGATCCAAACAACTTACTATAGTCCACTGTTCATATTTTCAGTGTCAACGCACTTTTGTGTACATTCTTCTAGCTGAAACCAGTTCGATGCTCCGCATAAGTTAATTGATCAACATCCCGCTATAAACAGACCGAACGAGTTAGCAAAAATAAAAATGTTGCTCCACGCTTGTCAATATAATGCGAATATATCCTGGGATGAATTTTTAATATCCACACACACACGCACACACATCTGTCCGTTCCTTCGCGTCGTGCTGAAAGCTAAGAATTTCAGCAGCATGTTGGATATTCGCTTTCTTTTAACCCAACAGCAGCTTAACAAAAACAGTGTCACTCGCGGCTTATAACGGTACTCGTTCCGCGATGTCTCTGGCGTATCGACTACGTCACTTATTAAGAATTCAGTAATTCTGTTTGCAGACCACGACGCAATCACTATTCGGCACACTTTTCACCACAATTTAACGGTAGATCTCGATTCAATCAATATGGGGATACACCAATTCTTTGTTTAGTATCAGCTACTACTGTGAACAAGAGTTGATGAATTCATTGTATAGTAGAACTGTAACTGAAACGAAGTTCACTTCCGCCATATATCTTTGCTAAAGTGCAACGGCTAATCTCGCACGCGTTGCATGCTAAGCGGAAGGCCTTGCTATGCGTACGTACTTCGAAACATACCTCAGACAATAGGGCATCTTATGTGCTTATGTCAAGTACAGAACAACTCGCGATTACAATACGGCAATCGAACTTGCTATGCCTACTGAATAACAATTATCACACCTCAAACCATGCGCTTAAGAGATATCCCATATTCGGGACAAGTATACTACTATCATTTTCTTCCTTCTATCAGGTCAAGCACTTTTGTACCTACACGTAATAAATTAAAAACCAATCACATCCAAGCACAGATAATTTATGATACTAACATATTAGATTCACTGTAATCCAAAGTTGGCATTGATGATCCAGACGGTTGTCATTTCCTTACTACTTTCGGTCCTCCAGGAGTGCGGTTGGTAATCAGCAGACACTTTTCGAATTCGGACTCACGCGAAAACAACGGGAACGGCGACGATCACGACGGACAACGAAAGACTAATTCTTATTTACGCCGGCCGCTTACTTTTATACTCGATCGGGATGCGGACGGCACTGGAAGAACCGTGAGCGTGGAGTGGCCAGGATGAGCGATTAAACTTGTTCTGTGACAAACGGATTTTTTTATATTTATTTTGTTTCGAAAAAGCCACTTTCGTTGATTGATTCATTCACAAGGGACAGGATGGTTCTTTGCTTTGCCATTCTGTTAAATTGTATGGTTTGACAAATATTAAAACTTTCGCTTTAGAAGTGTTTAGGACATCAAAAGTGTGGCTCAAAATTTGCTTATACTCTTACGTTTCGAGTTATTCGCTGAACAAATTGCATACTCTATAAATCATTCGATATAGTGGCGAGAATTCTTCAAAATTCTTTGCTTGTTTTTGAAAATTTAAAAAGACAACTCCTTTCCAGCCATATGACACCGATAGGTTCGCAACAGCCATTTGAAAATACACCGATTACGTTGAGCCCCTCGCATTTTGAGCCCCAAACACTGCGATGTTTTGATATTCATCGCGACACTCAAATTGTGAAAATTATTTCCACTTGATGTCCAAAAACACTATCTGCTGTATTTTAGGTAAACCGACAAGTTATTGTGAGAGAGTCAACCCAAAATTCTCTAATTTTCGTGCAATAAACAAGGTAAAACGTAAAACAATTAGATTACTGATTGTTTATTTACGTTGCCATCAGCTGAGTTTGAAGTTCCGATTTTGATCTCATCAAGATGGAATCGTCAGAGGGTGCCGAAACTTTCTTCTAGCGTGATAACATCTTTCTTCAATATGATAGGCGAATTGCGCCAAAATTGAAGATATGCAGTTCATTCAGAAGCCAATAAATGTATTTCAAGGCACTGACTGTGATATTTTATTACTTCAAAACAGTAAAACTTCATTCAATTCAATTGAAACTGAATGTGGAACACATTGACGATCACCCTACTGCAGTAAACTTCATACTCTAACACACACAACGTTCGCTGACGTACCTAACGGGCAGCATTCAGTTCATCACTCGTTTCTCTTCCAATCGAAGCTCAGTTTTACCTCCGTCAGTTGATCTCTTGAAGTAACAAAATATCTCTTTCAATAGTGTGAGAGCGGCCTTCAAATGAGGTTCATGTAAACATTCGAATTGGTGCAAGATAATAGATGAAAGACAAATTAGATAGATGCAATATCGTTTACAGAATAGACATAAATTAATAGTTTCCTCCCTCAGTTTTCATTTTTTAATACTTTACTCCATTTAAAATTCTATTCATTTGAACTTGCTCACTACCAAGAGCGAAGACAATAAAGCCGCTAGACTACTTGGCACTTGAAATTGAGCAAGCAAAACTTCAAATAACTAGGTACGATTATTTAACTGACGATGAATTCTGGGAGCTTCACTTGTAAATGGCAGCTTAAGTCAAATGAATTAGTAGGAATATGCTGACGGTCAGTGGCCATAAATTTCATTTTCATCTTATATTATTCGATTGAAAATTAAATTTTACCGCACTGCTTTGAAATATGGATTTTTCTGAAGCGAAACGATCGGTAATTAAGTTGATTACCGATCATTCTGTAATTGCTGAACTGTCAATCAACTTCCGTAAACTGTAAACCAAAAAGATCCGGTAATTTTTTTTGTGTTTGTGTATTTTCAAATTAAGGTCTTTCGGATTCGGATTTTTCTTTCACTGAAACGAATAAAGAAAATTCCAACCTGTTGTGGCTATGGCTTTTTTCCACGAAAAAAGTAAAAAGTGCCAAATGTCCCGGTTAACCGCAATTATGAGCGCCGTCCAAAACACTGCACAATCCGTCGAGTCCACCAGAAATACGAAGTGATTCGAAATTATTTTCTGCCTATAAGTGAACAAAAGCTTTGAGTGGTTCTAATGTTTTGTTGAAAACTTTAGCACCTGTACCTCAATCCATTCGATGAACCCTTCAAGATTTTCTTTGTTTGGTTAATAAAAAGATACTTACTGAAAATTTTAATAACTGTTTGGCAGTCAGTTTCACGACAATCAGTTTTCACAGAAGTTCGATTATTGGAAGATAATTTTACCATACGGATAGCATGGTTTTTACTGTACTCAGCGACTATTCAGATTTACCTTATGAATTGTATATCTATTTACAGAATTCTGTAAAAAATGGCATATTTTTTTTTTTGTAAAATAAAACTCACGTATCGTAAAGTAGTAATTTTTGTTGAATACCGTAAGTTCTCGTCAAAAATATTACGAAACAAGGGAAGTAAATCTTAGTGTGTATGTACGGGGTTTCTAGTAATTATGGAAGTTTCTTAAGAAGGTATCAAATGATTTTTATTTTTTAGTTGGTATTGGCATTCTTTCACTTTTCACAATAATAACATCTTACATAGTTGAAGCACAGAGAACAGACACCCAGGTAAATGTGTGTAAGATATTTAACGAGTGTTTGGCAAAGTGATCACCAAGTAGCAATTCGCCTAGAGAGGCTCTTCGAGCAGCCCAGCATCCTCTTATGAGCAGGCACGGCAACAATAGGGGGGGGGGGGCAAGGCACTTTTTGCCCCCCACCCCCCCCCCCCCCCCAGATTTATTGGAGGGACCCCCCAATATTTTGACAACTGGAATAAATATTAGAAAATTTGCTAGAGATATCTTATGATATAACACTTTTTTCTGTTATCCCCGTAGTTGGTCTCCGTAATCCTTCATATTTCTTAACTTAATTACTAAAATTTTATAACTAATATACTACAATGTGAAATGTGCTATACTTTACCACTTTCGAATATTTGTTATTACTGGAATAGTAGGGAAAATGTTCGTGATTTTTACTTGGTTGCTTTTTATTTGCTCTAACCTCTCCGTTTCTTTTATAAAAATGCGTTATACATTGCAAAGTTCAATGATCTGCAGTAATATTTTTTTATGCCCCCCCAATATTTCATGGAACTTACCGCCCCTGCTTATGAGCTCTTGAATTGCACACAATGGTAATTCATGCATGCAATTTTCACTTGTATGATTTACGCAGTTGTTATTTTTAAGTTGGTACAAGCTTGGATGTCTGTTCTCTGTGGTTAAACTAAGCAGTACACTGATCTCGAAATAACTGGACGTTGAGTATTGAACAGACACTGGTCAATGGTGACATTTACGAACCTGAGTGAATTATTTTGTCGATTTTTCTTATCATATGGTTAAAGTCGAGGTTAAATAACCTTACAATTAATCGATTTTGCTTCATGCCACTATTGTGTGTTGAGATGGGAGTAGGTGAATTCAGTGCTTTTTTGTCCCCAATGACATGGATCACGAATTGCCCTGAACTATGTTCTATCGAAACCTATTGGACCATGACACTTGATGCGGATACATTTTTTTTATTATTTAAAGAATAATTTTTATTCAGGCTTATTTGCGTACAAGCTTTACTGTAGATGCGCCTTGTTGTACATTGTTTGCAGTTGCTGGTTGGTTGGATGGTAAGTTTCAACTGTAGGTGGTGTACTTTGTTCTATAGGGGATACTGATGGTTTCGTTGAAGAGCATGCTTCATTGTTGTTTGTGGTTGTCACAGGTGTACTGGGGTTGTTTGGGGTTGGTATGAAGGAAGCACCGTTGTCCTTTGGTTTAGTTGTCTCCTTGTCCAGTTTATCACATGGCTTACCGTAGTGAACATGTGGCCATCTGATTGTCATAGGTAACAAGTGATTCTTGTATCCTGACCGAAAGTTACATAAGAAGGTATAGGCCTCTTCAAGTGCATGCGTAACAAACGTACGCCATTTAGAATACCGGAGAAAAAGTTCTTTCACTTTTCTTTTTCGATAGAATCTCTCCGTATTGGGATATAGTTTTACGAATATAAGGATTGATTACGCTTGAGGGAAGATCATGCACACGCACTTCTATAGCACTATCTTCCATATAAAGACTGTCCCAGAAAGTATGCACGCAACCAAAAACCGCTGCCATTTCGCAATGGTTCACAATCTGTCAAATTTTATGGCTGCGTCCTGTTGTTTACACTCTTCTCTAGCCACTTGTGCAGTTGTTTATTCGTTTTCATTAGTTTGTTTCGAAATGCGTGGACTTTCAGCAGAACAACGTCGAAAAATTGTGTACAAATGGTGCACAGAACGTGGACTGTCACTGAGAAAGATAGCAAAAATGAAAGGAGTAAGTGAAAAAGCCGTGCGAAATGCAAACAGGAAGTTCGGTGAGGATAACACCTTTGAAGATAAACCGAAAACGGGTCGAAAAAATGGTCCTGCTAACCCTCAGTTGGATAAACGTATACTGAAGGCGTTCGAGCAAAAGTAGGAGGTTTCAGTTCAGAATGTGGCCAAAAAAGTGGGCACTTTGAAGTCAAATGTTCTTCGTGTAAAGAACGTTTGAATCTTCGAACCTATAAGAAGCAGAAACAACCAAAACGTAGTCCGAAACAAAAAGCATCGATCAGGCCGAGGGTTCTAAAGCTGCACAATACGATTCTTGTTGGAAATTTGAACTGAATAATCATGGACGACGAAACAGCCGGGATCACAATATTATACGGTGCGAGATGGGCAAGTGTTAAACCAGTCCGAGACATCGATTGAAGTCGAAATTTGGTAAGAAAGTTATGGTCTGGCAAGCAATTTGTAGCTGCGGTAAGATTTCGAAACCCTTCAACACCACTGCTTCAATGAACAGCGACATATACATCAAGGAATGTTTACAAAAACGACTTCTACCCATGATTCGAAGCCACAAGGATCTTGTTGTCTTCTGGCCAGATCTTGCTTCTTGCCACTACTTGAAATCAACGGTAGAATGGTATACAACCCAAAATGTCCTTTCGTCCCAAAAGACATGAATCCACCAAATTGCCCACAACTTCGACCAATTGATGAATTTTGGGCATTAACGAAAACACATCTTAGAAAACATGTCTCGGCAGCCGAAACCATTCAACAGTTCAAAAAAGATTGGAAAAAAGTGTCAAAACTTATCGCCAAGAAGTCTGTACGGAATTTAATGAGGAACGTTTGCAAGAAGGTGCGCCAGCTGGTCTACAAAGGCTAAGTAGCAAATGTTGAGAATAATATTCTGTTGTTGTAGACTAATATTATCAGTATATCGAATAAAATTTGAATATCTAACACTTGTGAATTATTTACAGCGAAACCAAATTGCGTCCATACTTTCTGGGACAGTCTTTATACTGGAATGTTGTACTTAATGTATTCGTGCTCCACATAGTGCACGTTGTATTGTCTTTTGCGAATTGAATTGCATCCAACTCTTCAAAAAACTGGATGTAAACAAAATTATTTGTCGTATTGCATTGAAGTAAATGCACACGTTTAATGTCAAGATGCATTTGCTCCTTAAGCAAACCTTCAAGTTCCCGTATCAAAGGTGGCATTACCTGAAGTCAACAACAATTGTATTCTTTCGTGTCGCTGGTAGCTTTCGTTCGTTTGGTTCACTCAGTTTTCGAGGTCGTTCTATTGTTCACTACACAATACTGTACTTGGTTTCTTCCGTAGCGAACGTAAGCGGTTTTGTTTTATCGACTGACTTGGATGAGATGTGAAAACGAACCGATGCGGATACCTGATTACCCGGGTCTGATGGATGAGTGAGCAAAACAAAATCTTCTGGTAAGACTTCTTGGTGATTTTTTCAACAATCTTAAATATGCACCTCAATTCACTTAAAGCTTTAAAAATATTTATAGACCGATGGACATCGAACGTCATTCTACCATGTAATTGTCTCCAAGATCCTACACCGGATCAACTCTTAGCAGAATCGTGCCATGAACATTAACATGAACATGAACAAATATGGTGGGGTGCAACACCTGGAGCGTATTAAGGGGTTATATATAAAGTTGAGGAGAAAAAGTGGGCTGAATTGATGATTTTTTCAAGTTCAAGTATATAAAACTGTAAGACGATTCATTTGAATCTAAGATTGTTATAAATTCTTCAGACATCTCTAAGAGATCAGTTTGAGTTCAATATAAGAGTTTTTGATCACTATTTCCAGTACTTTCTGACCCGGAACCCAAAGACCTTTACAACCGAAGTGCGTTGATTTGATAATCAACTAAAGATTTATTCAAACTAGAGTTTAAGTTATGTGAATAAAACTAAAACCCCATTAAAACTTATTTGTACACCCATTGCATTGAGTTCATTCATAGGAATTTAAAAACTACCGCAAACTTAAAACCTGCACTAAAAATAATTTGCACTCAAAGCATTTGAACTATCACTTCTTGTAGAACACATGAAATTCATGAAAACATACATTTAACTCATGAAATAAGTATAAAAACTATTGATATTTAGTGGAAACCATGCTACATTTATCTGAAATGCACATCAAAACGATAAGATATATCGTTACCTCTAGATTCTATATAAATTTCATATGAATGTCACATTGTTTTCCACATAGATTTTAATTGAAACACAGTAAACCGAACCAAGTGTTTTGCACATACATTTGTGCTGTAGTCATTTCCTCTAGAAAAAGAAGTGTTTAACACATGTAGTTCGATTCAATAGCAAAACACACCACATCCAAAGCAAAAAAACTTTAAAGCTAAGAGAAAAATAATCTCATCTGTGAATTTGCACATGAAATCTTGAAACAAATCGCTTGGTTATGTATTGAAATGAAAAAGCTCATTAAATTGAAGTGCTATTTACATATGAATCGATCGTGCAAATTTTTATCAGTGTGGTTAATTGAGCTCGATTTTGCCGGAGAGCTGCTTTCTTTTTTTTTATTTTACAGCATCTTTACAGGAGGGCAAAGTACTTTTTGCTCATCCAAACATTTATTTGAGTGGCCATGTCCCCCCCAATATTTTGGCAACTGGAATAAATATTTGAAATTTTGCTAGAAATATCTTATGATATAACACTTTTTTTTGTTATCCCCATAGTTCGTCTCCGTAGTCGTTCATATTTCTCAGCTAAGTTACTATAATTTTCAAACAAACTTACTACAATGTGAAATGTGCTATACTTTACCACTTTCGAATATTGCTTATTACTGGAATAGTAAGGAAAATGTTTGTGATCGTGTCAAAACATTCGGAAAGAGAAACTAAACTTGCTTACTTGGTTGCTTTTTATTTGCTCTAACCTCTCCGTTCCCTTTATAAAAATGTTTTATATATTGCAAAGTTTAATGATCTGTAGTAATAATTTTTGTGCCCCCCAAGATATTTCATTTTTCCGCCCCTGTACATGTGTGTGCATAACTAAATTTTCTTGTACTGCACTGATTTTCACAGACTTAGATTTAACTGCACACCAATTAATTTTTACGGATGTCGGTAAAATTTTTATTGACTCCCAAACAGCTGAAGCTTCGGTAATCAGTTCAGTAAAAGTTTCATTGGCTGATTGTTCGGTTGAGTTGCACTGACCATCTTGCTGTTAAAAATATAAATAATGAAAAACTTGCTTATCATAAGGAAATTACAGAAATTACATAAACCTTACCGGCTCGCTTACGATTTTCTCGATGAAAGATCAAGTTTTTACTTCATCACTTCCGAAAAAATCAATTTAACATATGTGATTCTCACCGAAGAAGTCTGTAATGATTACTGAAGTTCTTTATTATAATTAAAAGATTAATTGAAAATTGGTAAATCTTGTGCTGGATTGGGAAAAAATCATATCAGTAATCGATTCTAAAGTTCATCTAGTGATAATAATGTTTTACGATTCATAACCGTAAAATTAATTACTTAACATCGAAAAAGAAATTTGGTGTGTTAAAAGTAACACGCTCTCAAAGAAATTTTTTGATTAGATTTGATTTTGATCTGAATTTGGACACCGGATTACATTGAAATGAAAAGATACAGATCCGACATACTTTCAAATTCAAATTTGACGATTCAAAGAACGTAAAAAGTCTTCGAAACTGTACCAAACACTGCATCAATTTGTAAGTCTTATTAGTTAATATTCAAACAAACTGACTTTGGATAAATATTCCAAAGCGGAACTCACATTGATTTCAAACGATCTTCATAAACTAAGATAAAAATTAAAGGTTTTGGTTATCCAATACTTTTCGATTAGATAGAATCATGAGCTGCGAGTGAATTGATATTAGCTTTATTAACGCAGCTACAAATTCTTTGCTAGATCTTTTTTTTTTCACGCAAAATTAACATACAAATTTTTTTGGTATGATAAGATAATATTATGTCCGAAAATTTGTTAGAAATCTATCCTGACCAAAGTTTTGTCGTCCTTGGGTTCTCTTGATCGACCGCAATCTTTGTCCTACTGACTTCGTGTACGTTTTTGCAACCGATTCGACCGGACCAAACACTTGAAGCGCACGAATAACTACGTGCTTTGCATGCTTGTGAGACTCCTTTTGCATGTTTAAACAGCTTCCCGATTTTCCCTGCACAGAAAAGCGAATAATAACAGATCTGGCAGTTAAGGGTGTTGTAAAACCATTCACGTTTTTTCATTGCTACACAAACCAACCGGAATAACGCTTCCTAGGTCGATTCGACGTGCGAGGATACGTACACATTGCAGCTATAGGAATTCGATGTGATTGTTGAACTTTTCTTCACCAGATCCAATCGATTTTACCAAAATCAGCACATTGAGATACCTGTTTGCACCGCCTTCACGTTCCTATTCCCGAAAGAATTTCAGTCCAAGTGCTTGCTGAATCAGAAAAATGGTACTCCTCACAAGCGGTGTTGCTGCGGCCAGAGAAGTGGAAAGGTGTGTCGTTCGCCCTTGATCTTCAATAATCAACTTTGAAAAGGATTATTTTTGCGCCGGTTGAATCCTGCAGGCACGACTTTATTAACAGGTTCGTCACTTGTGGGTTCCTATCGTCGTACAAGTCACTCACCGCTTTTTTTCGGAACTAGAATAGCGGGACAACTGTGGCAGGCTTAGAACATATGCTTAATATCTATTTTTAGCGACTACGGAGATTTACGGACCCGACATGATTAGGTAAGAGTATGTGAAGATGTCAGATTTGACTGGGAGAGTTTTATTGTCATATGTTTTAGGATCTTGATGACAATATCAGCGAGAGCAATTCACCGTTATGTGTCCTCTGAGACGAAGTCAGAGAGCAACGGTATGGTAATGGATTTTTGGGACAATTTATGCAAATGAGATTAAAGAGAAGAACCTGATTCCAGGTCGTAAAACTGTATTCGATGCAAGCAAATAAAGAAACGGCGTGAATTCGGAGGTTTTTAAGAAGTCGTTGATTCGAGAACTCTGGAGGTGATAAATATTTGAATCTCATTGTTTTATTGGCATTCCACAAGGGCATCGTTCGTTTTTGCATTCGATTTCGAGCACTGAAAATTACAAGTTGTAACTGCCACGCAGATATTCTGTATACTAGAGCTTATATAGTTGAAAAAAAAAACACTTGAACTCATTAAATTAAATTATTTGCTTAAGACTATAGCTCTTGAAAACACTGGAAAGTTGTAATAAACTGATTCGTGTGGAAGTGAATCTAATTTAAGGACTACCCAACCAACAAAAAGTTCGGATAAAAGGGACTGATTTGGTTTACGAAGTTCATGAATAGAATTTTAAGTAGCCCGTTTTTTTAAAGTAATTATCTACACTTGAAAGCTTGCGCGACGCAACCGAACGAACTTCCAAGCTACTACTAGAATAATTGTTTTACGTTACGCATTTAGCTCATCAGTGCATGAGCAGATTATGTTGGACTGCCAATGCCACCTCGCGGATCAACATAATCCGTTAAGCAGACATAAAGTCATTGCTATTTGCAACGCACGGTATTTTGCACCGAAGTGTATCTTCGGTGTAATCTATGATTCACAGATTCTCAATATACTGCACAAATTTGAAAAATGATGATCACAGACTGACAATGAGCACCTAAAAGTCTTAAAAATGCTAAAATCAAAATGATCCCGATGTGTAATGTCGTTATGGGAAGTGTATTCAGATTTTGCACAGACTAATTATTGATTCGAACACAGATTTTTCAAAAAAAGGCCAAGCATCCTTGGTTCGCAGTTGACGGAGTGCTTTCTCTTTTCATGGCTCAGATCTAATGGTCCATAAAGACTGTCCCAGAAAGTATGGACGCAACCAAAAACCGCTGCCATTTCGCAATGGTTCACAATCTGTCAATTTTTATGGCTGCGTCCTGTTGTTTACACTCTTCTCTAACCACTTGTGCAGTTGTTTATTCGTTTTCATTAGTTTGTTTCGAAATACGTGGACTTTCAGCAGAACAACGTCGAAAATGGTGTACAAATGGTGCACAGAACGCGGACTGTCACTGAGAAAGATAGCAAAAATGGAAGGAGTAAGTGAAAAAGCCGTGCGAAATGCTATCAGGAAGTTCGGTGAGGATAACCTTTGAGGATAATCCGAAAACGGGTCAAAAAAAAGGTCCTGATAATTCTCAGTTGGATAAACGTATACTGAAGGCGTTCGAGCAAAAGAAGGAGGTTTCAGTTCGGAATGTGGTCAAAAAAAGTGGGCACTTCGAAGTCAAATGTTCTTCGTGCTAAAGAACGTTTGAATCTTCGTTACCTATAAGAAGCAGAAACAACCAAAACGTAGTCCGAAACAAGAAGCATCGATCAGGCCGAGTGTTCGAAAGCTGTACAATACGATTCTTGCTGGAAATTTGAACTGCATAATCATGGACGACGAAACCTACGTTAAACTCGATTACAAATCCTTGCTGGGACCACAATATTATACGGTGCGAGAAGGGCAAGTGTTAAACCAGTCCGAGACATCGTTTGAAGTCGAAAAATTGGGTAAGAAAGCTATGGTCTGGCAAGCAATTTGTAGCTGCGGTAAGATTTCGAAACCCTTCATCACCACTGCTTCAATGAACAGCGAAATATACATCAAGGAATGTTTACATAAACGACTTCTACCCATGATTCGAAGTCACAAGGATCCTGTTGTCTTCTGGTCAGATCTTGCTTCTTGCCGCTTTTCGAAATCAACGGTAGAATGGTATACTACCAAAAATGTCACTTTCGTCCCAAAAGACATGAATCCACCAAAAGGCCCGCATCTTCGACCAATTGAGGAATTTGGGGCATTAACGAAGGAACATCCTAGGAAACATGTCTCGGCAGCCGAAACCATTCAACAGTTCAAAAAAGATTGGAAAAAAGTGTCAAAACTTGTCGCCAAGAAGTCTGTACGGAATTTAATGAGAAACGTTCGCAAGAAGGTGCGCCAGCTAGTCTACAATGGCTAAATAGCAAATGTTGAGAATAATATTCTGTTGTTGTAGTCTAATATTATCAGTACACTGAAGTCTTTTTTTATGCGAATTTACGTACCGCATAACTCTGAAAATTTGTGAATTATTTACAGTGAAATCAAAGTGCGTCCATACTTTCTGGGACAGTCTATATCAGAAGTCCTTGCTCTGATGTGAGAACAAATTACGCGAGATTTCGCTTCAATCAATGACAATTACATCAACATTCCTCTGTTGATAGTTTGGACTGGAGAAAAATACAACGAAAAGTGAGCAAAGAAAGGAGGATTTTTCACAAATTGACCCTTCTGAGGCCTATATATGTTAACTGAATTACTTATCTGTTGAAATATGCAAATCGGAATATGAAAATATACATTTTAGTGTTCCGTTCGCAGTCAGAACTCGGTTTCCATCTTGATAATATATAAAACAACAATCGATTCACCTAAAGTGAGATAATTTTTTAATTTGAATATAAGTTTTCGGTCCATTAAATCGTTTAGAAAGATTGTTTGTGTGTTTTCGGGAATATAGTTGTAATTTAAAGTTATCAAGTATTTCCGACTTGAAAATGTTGAAATAAAGCTTTGTGCTCGGTAATTACAAGCGGTCGTGATTCGACGGATGATTCTGCAACGGCAGATGTTTATATTTTTCTTCATCTTCCTATTTTTCCAGAAAAAAATTGACAATCGCAATCATACATATCTCGGTTAGTTTTTCAAAAGGACGTATAAGCAAGTGACAGTTTCTCTTTAATCACTCTCTCTCTCGATTATTGTGATGTGATTAAAAAGATTTTCTTTGATATCACTATTCTGTTTGAAAGTCGAAAGTTTCGGGTATCATTTCATGCATAGAGTTGAGTGATAAACGTGGAAACCGCTTGGTAATTAATAGAAGAGAAAGTAAACAAAGAGAAACTGTCACTTGCTTATACGCCCTTTTGACAAAATTAACCGAGATATAATAATCTTAATTTTGGCTTGCAAATTGAAGCAATGAATATGAACAAAAGGGTTTTACCATCTGTGCTATTCACACACATTCGTATGTCAGGTAGAATTCACAGCGCCACCCAAGCAAGGAGAGCTGCTTCGTTCGTTCATTAGTTCATGAATATGCCCGCTTGCTGAGACCTATGCTTCATGAGGTTAGCATTTGATGAATGATTCTCATATAGTAGATGCCTATGAGAAAACTAGATTCATAACTTTTAGTTCCGATGAATATTAATTTAAAGAACATTGCTTTTAGTGTTTCTAGGATATATACACAGTGTAAACTGCCAAGAAACAAATTGATCGTTTTGAAAATGGACCCAAATGCAAAATTTCTGCTATAAAATGTTTAAAGTATGTTTGAAATGTGATCAAATTTGGTCTTGGAATGCGAACATTATGTTAAAAATGATTTCTGTAAACCTACTTTTTAAAAATAAACCATAAACATTGCCTATATGACTTTGCTTCGCGTCTTGTAGCATGCCGTGAAGCAAGGTCTTCTTTCTCGTACAATACTAACGAGAGAGAACCCTTCATTTCATTACATTGTCATGGATTGCTTAGTTCATGTTTAACTGAGACTGAGAGCACAGACAATTTACTTGGCAAGGGGAATTGGTCTGCTCAGTAGCATATACTCTCACGCATCCAGTTTCTCTCTAATATAGGTCTCTCATTCAGCTATATCAAGCAAAGTGTTCACAGCAGATGTTTTTTGTTGCTTCGTTTGTTTGAGGATTCACAATACAAGCACTGAATCTTTTTGTCAGTCAGTGATGCCACTTTTTGCCGAGATCAAATCCGTACATTTGGTTTCAAGTGGTCTCAAAATAATGTATTTACAAAAATTTAACAGCTTGGAGCTCTAAGCCATAAATTCAGACTCCCACTTTCTCAACCACTTCGAACAGTAAATTCTATTTACAACTTCGAAGTATGTATTTCAACACCAGACGGAAGATAAAACATGACTCTCAGTGAACGCTGCATTATCCATAATCATTCTTCAAAGTGAATGTTGAAAGTGAAGGTTGGCTAATTGACCGTTATCATACAATAATCAAATATTAGTTTCAAACTAAGCGATTATTTGGGTTATTAATCAATCGATATTACGATATCCCTAAGAATAAGTTTCGCGTCAAACAAGGGCAATTACATCAGCATTCAGCTGCTTGTCGTTAGAAATTGAAGCAAAATAAATCAAAAAGTGAACAACTATTGTGAAAATTCTTCAAATTAACCTTTTTAAGGACTATAAATGTTTACAAAAGAGCAATACGAATTATTCAACCGTTGAAATATACATATCGCACCATAAACGACAATAATATTACATCAAATTGTACTGGATAACCGGAAAGAGAAAGTGCGTGAGCTTATCATAGTTGAGTAAGATTCTGGAGATGAGAAAGAAATCCTGCTGCTGGATCTTGCACATACTTAATAAAAACATGAACGCAGTAAATGTTAAGAAATGAAATACAATAACCTTCTCTCAGGCACAATCACAAATTTTATTTAATAAAGTCATAAGTGATAGTTATTGCGGAAAAATTGAAAGTATCTGTTTAAAAACGCTGGTGAAAGACTTACCGAGAATTAGGTACATAACATATTATGTTTCTTATCTTTGGGCCCCTCCCGAAACGAAATCCTGAATACGGGCCTGATATGAAAGTGAAAATAATTAGTGAAATTAGTAAACCATTCGCAGTGCGAACTTCGTAGCTTGTAGCAAACGAGGGCAAACAAAAGTTTGAGTCGTCAGACCTGTAAATTGCGTAATAAATCAACCATAAAATCTTCGAAAATGTCTTTCTATGGGGCCGAGACAGGGATGTCAAGTATTTAAAAAAATCTATATTTCGGAATTTAATACTAATGAAACCTTGAGTCCTATACAGCGGTGAAATTTAATTTCACTTAGCAACACTATAATTGCACTTTAACACAATATCTTCTTTGGCTCATTAGATGACAAATTTCAAACTACCCTGCATTCTTCGAATTTTAATTTTTGAGGTGCAGATGGATGCTAATATTATATATATCTTAATAATATTAACACATTGGCTGAAAAGTCCCGGACCTAACAAAGAGAACACGATTTGTTTGGTTCAAAATTAACTTTATTCATCAACGTAATCTCCATCAAGAGAAACGCAACCATTCCGGCGCCGCTCTAACATTTCAATACCACTTTTGTAGAACGATTTATCTTTTGCCTCAAAATAGGCCTCAGTTTCAGCGATAACCTCTTAATTCGTGCAAAATGTCTTACCGGCGAGTATTTTTTTCACATCTGCGAACAGCCAGTAGTCGCTGGGAGCCAAATCTGGCGAATACGGTGAATGTGGGAACAATTCGAAGTTCAATTCATGTAGTTTTGTCATTGTTTTGATTGACTTGTGACACGGTATGTTACCTTGATGAATTAAAATATTTTTCTTTGCCATATGCGGTCGTTTCTTTGCAATTTCAGCCTTCAAACGCTCCAACAACGCTATATGATATTAACTGTTAATAGTATTTCCTTTCTCAAGATAGTCGATAAATATTACACCAAGCACATCCCAAAATACCGAGGCCATAACCTTTCCAGCCGATTGTTGCGCTTTGGCGAGGTTCACCGGTTGCTGTCCACTCAGATGACGATCGTTTTGATTCCGGAGTAAAGTGATGAATCCATGTTTCAATCATTGTCACATATCGACGCAAAAATTCCAGTTTGTTACGTTTAAACATTGCCAAACACTGCTTAGAATCATCAACGCGCTCTTGTTTTTGGTTATCGGTGAACAAACGTGGCACCCACTTTGAACAGAGCTTTCTCATAGCCAACTGATCATGCAATATAAAGCCAACACGTTCTTTTGATATCTTTACGATGTCAGCTAACTCACGCAACTTCACTTTTTTATGGTTGAAAACGATTTTGAGTTTTCTGGTATTACCGCCTCATTTGGACGTCCACTGCGTTCTGCATCATCGGTGTCTCTACGACCACGTTTGAAGTCAACAAACCAACGTTTTATTTTTGTTTCTGATAGAGCGGAATCTCCATAACATTTTTGAAGCCATTGCTTCGCTTGAACGGTATTTTTTTCCAACAAGAAACAGTGTAAAATTAAAACACGAAATTGTTTTTGATCCATTGTTCTGAAAATAACAAAAGTAGCGTCACTCTTAGCACGATAGCTCACAAACTAATGAATAGAATATCATGAAATTAAAGCATCCAATTTTCACATTATTTATGTAGGAAAAAAAACATGTTACTGGCGTTTATGAGGCAAGATCCTCGGGCCAATTGCAAACACATACAACAACAACAACAAACAAAAAACGTCCAGCTTGCCTTTTCACAATGCCCAGCAAAGCCTAACCACTTTCTCGGTGGGAATCGTGAAAATTCTGATTATTCGATTCAAGCGTTATGAACATCTCCGGTGAAGCTCTCGACGTCGTCTTGTGTAAGTGCCGTGAAGACTCGTGTATTTCACGAGAAAGGCTGAATTTTCATCCGTTCGCTTGTTTGTTACGGGCAACCTGATCTATGCTGCGTTCCTACAGTGGCAGTCGGTAAAAACTTTGAATGCAAAAACCGAATAAAATCATTTTAGAAGAACCGCTTAAGTTTTTGCCCGGTTCTTACAAAAAGATGTATTTAAACGATCCTTGCATCCGTGTCTGGTTTTTGCTCTCAATGTTTTTATCCGGTTTCTGCATTAAAAAATATTCAAATGGGTTTTCCAAATTAAGTTGCACTTTTCGGATTTTGCTTTCACCCGTTCAATTGTACGTAGCAAAAAATGAGCGATAAAACGAAAACGAGTTGGTTTGAATTGTCTTTATAATTATTTACATCTTTTTCCCGGTTCAATAAACGTATAGTGGATATATTTACCAATTATTTAACAAAAATCTTAAAACAGCACGGTTCACCATTTAATATTCAAAGCCGTATTTAACTTTTCGATAGAATGATAACTGGTGTGTAAGAACTCTTTCCGTTTGTTATTGTCGCCCGAATTATCTAGAAACGTGGTATAAACCGCTTCAACTGCCTCGTTTTCAGGACTGGATTGCGGCAAACAGTTATACATTGCCTCCAGTTGCGCTGTTAGATCCCGCTGTGTTTCTCCATGTATCGGACGAACCTGAGCTCCTCCGTTCAAACAACCCGATGGACAAGCCATTATTTCAATATAATTATAAGTGCACTTGCCGCGTTTCAACTTTTGTACCATATTTTGAATGTTACGAAAACCGTTGGCAATCGCAAACCGGAGAACCACTTCGCCATTCTGTTCTAATACTGCTTCGCGAAGATCATTGTTTCGTAGGTTCTTGAATTCTACTTGGTCAATGGCAATATTGAACAGCTTGCGGGCAGCGTACTTGAAAATGAATTCACTGTATCCACCGGATCCCGAGCTTCCGTGGGACCACACAAAAACGGGTGGCCGAGGTGCTGGCCATGGCCAATCGATAGGAGTTTTTTCTACGATTTGCAGTGCTTGGACACCGGAACTATCTAACATTTGTTCGATTTCGACTGAAACGGTTCAGTTTTGTTGTGACAAACAGTCTCTAAGAACGAATAACAATAACTTACTTGATGTTATCACACAGTCTACATCGCGGCAATTCTCAACGTCCGAAAAGAAATCTTCCCTCGATGCTTCCAACTTTTTGTCATAACATGGCATTACTGTTACGTGATAGACACGATCGCCACTAACACCCAACATTCTAGCGAGGTACTTTTTAACCAGAACTCCCATTATTTGCTGAGGAGATCTGAAAAAATCCTTTGTATATCAATTCATTCATAACTGGCATGACATCGCTTACCTTGTGGTTGCTATGTAAGGAAGAATAAAATTACCGTGGGTTTTTTCTGCGTAACAAACGAATCCGGGGCATGCGGAAGCCAGCATAGGTAACATTTGACTATTAGTGTTGTACCGTTCGATAAATTCATTTCGGCTTTCGATTAGAGCTAAATCATCCGCTATTTTTGTGTCGAGTACTATGTCCGCTCCTAATTTTTTAAAATATCCTGTAAATAAAAGTAAAAGCTCAAATATTGCCATCGAATTCTTTTTTTTCAAATTTAACTTACCTGCAATGTGCTCGAAAGTGTCTTCCGGTGTTAAATTGTATCGTTTTGCTAGTGATATGATCGGTTGTTGCGCAATGGTAAATACAATACACTTGACTGTATCCAGACGGTTGTTCAACTTGGCCAGATTGTTTTCGTTCATTACCTTTAAAAGTTCTTCCTGACTTTGCTGGGTAATCAACACGCCCTCTGCAGAAGTAATACAACCGGAACAGGCCAGACAATCTGCCAAAGTTATCTCCACTTTCTCTAATTTTTGAAGACCACTCTGCAAGTCGACAAGGCATTGTTAGTTTGTTTATTTCACACACTTTCAGTTTTGCTCACAGATGTTGCTTGCATGTACGATCCATCGTCTTGAATGGTGATCTTCGACCCAGTCTTAGATTTCTTTGTTTCAATTTTAACTGGTTTTATACATTCCTACAAGCATAAAGATATATATGTAAAAGATAGGTTAACTTAATAATTGTATTACTATACCTGAGACGGTGTAATAAAATCATCCAAATCCGTAAGTTGGAGTGCTCCACTAAACCGCGACATAGCCGTTTTGTGTGCAGTTTTTATTACTGATACGCGGAATAATATTTATCGTTTATAAATGATCGAATGAATCAAGCATTCAATACAAAATAAATTTTATATTTCAGTTTTAGTTAAAACAGCTGATAAAATAAACCCCTGTAGTTAATGTTGACAACTTTTTCTCCTTCTTATTTATGCTCACAATTGACACCAGTCACGCCAGCGATGCCAGATTGTGTGAGTCTAATTTTCATATCTTGGTTGATTTTTCAATAGGGCGTATAAGCAAGTGACAGTTTCTCTGACGACACGACCTGCCACTCGTCTATCAAAACTGTATCGTAAATTAAACTACCCCTCAGTAACTCGTAATGTCAAAACGAGTTCGCATGATTTTTTTTTAAACTGGCAACCTTGGTCGATAAATTGTTATTTTGGACTAATAGTTGCCGATATCCTAGCAACGATTCGATTAACGTGTTGTTTACATGTCTTGTACCGTCGGATTGAGCGAAAATCCTTCTCGAATCCTGCTGAACCTAAAGTGCCTTGTTTTCGATAGCTACATTAAGAGTATACGGAAGTGTGATAGTTGTAGAAGAGTTGGAGTTTGGTTCTTTTTGTCAGTTTCCGTGCCTTAAACTCGACCTATATTTGATTTTGTGTATGTCTATCAAATTAACATGTAGAAACGCATACAGCCAGTACTCAAAAATCTTATACATATGATAGCTCTCCTGTTTTATACACAATAATATAAAGTTATGAAGACCGGTGAACATTTCCAATCATTGATAGAAAATGTCGGCAATGGAAGAATACATTATCTTGTTTTTACTGCGCACTGCCCGTAAAAAAATAAACCATTGATTTTACAGCATACACAATTGATTCACAGTTAGATATATGGGTTACAATGCATTTTATTGTATCTTGACAAGATTTTTTTTCATCTCCAACGATTCAATATATTGTTCCTACGATTCTACAATTGAATTTATTGTACACGTGGCGTTTCAAACAATATGCAAACTGTACATTTTATTGTTTTCCAAGAAAACATGTATGAGAAATCTTTATGATTTGAATTGTTACGATACTTAACAACCTATACATTCTATTGTAAAAAGCATTTTCACAATTGATTGAATAGTGTATAACAATACATTAAAATATTTTTCAATGGTCAAAGCAAAATTGTGGCAGCTTTTGTAACAACAAATCGTATTGTTTTTCTACAATATTTTTTATTCGGGTGGACTGGCTCCCACAATTTGGTTCCAACTAAGTTCCAGGCTCAATCTCCATGACCTGCGTTAGCTCTCTAATGACATACGTTTATATGCCAAAATCAGATATACCAAAACTAGGTTCGATTATTAGAAATCAAACTGGACTAAAGATTGCGTAACAACCCTATTCGGTATTTCGATCGAATCGTAATATTTTGGTCGAGTACCAAATTTTGTATTCTCTATCGAGTTCGAGATTTCCATAAAAAAGCATCACTCAATCGAAATGCAGAATGAAAATTTTTACATATTCTAATTCGATCGACATGCAGAATAATAATAATTTCGTATTACATTGTTTATTTATCAGAACCAATCCAGACTAGATAAGTATATTAACTATTAGAAAATCTGAGATATATTTTAGTGTACAAATGAAATCGTTCTATCATTGATACAAACACACAACTGACATTTTTTTTGTAAAACCGTACCAACAATTGTGAATTTAAATAATAAATAAAGAGAAAGGTAATCCCATTGAACACGAAGATTTGTTATAACAACGGTCGTTGTAGGTGTTATAACATAAAATATTTGCTTTCAACTTGATTAGGTTAAAAAGAACATTGTGTAGTATACTTTCCCACAAAACTGATTTTCTCTGCAATGGAAGTTTCAATTTTTTTGTTTATTTACTTCGCTGGAATTTCTTGGTAACCAGTCCGTAGCAACCAGAACAGTGTTGCTTGAGAAGACTATTTTTTTTAATAAACAAGGGGACGCTCAATACTGTGGTAACTGGTAGTGAATCACTCACGAACACTTTTTATTGCAAATTTTCTTCGAAGTTTCTGGTCGTGTCGTCGGTTTCTCTTTAATCACTCTCTCTTTCGATTATTGTGATGTGATTAAAAAGATTTTCGTTGATATCACTATTCTGTTTGAAAGTCGAAAGTTTCGGGTATCATTTCATGCAAAGAGTTGAGTGATAAACGTGGAAACCGCTTGGTAATTAATAGAAGAGAAAGTAAACAAAGAGAAACTGTCACTTGCTTATACGCCCTTTTGAAAAATTAACCGAGATATTCCATCTAGTATAGACTAGAGTGACTATAATCAGAGTGGCGACAGCTGTTCGTTTGGAATGACAGCTCCTAGTTCCAAACGAGCAAACGACCTGTCAATTCAATGTAAAGCTAATGGAATGTTTTGAATTGTTGCCAAAATTACGGATGAGATGTCGTCACTCTGGTTATAGGCACTCTAGTATAGACAAATACAAATTTGTATTTGGTATAGAGGTTATGGTAGAGAAAATCAAATCAGTATAAATCTCTATAATCTTTGAATTATTTTGTTTAATCGAGAGAATCTCTATCTATATGCAATCATTGAAATGACTAAATACATCCATTCCGGCAGATAAAGGAAGTTTCATCATTTTAATGGTGAAGAAAAGTATAAAACATCATAAATCAGCTGTTTTTCAAAGAAGGCGAATCTAACATTGACAGCAAATGGAGAAAAACATCGATGAATGTTTCGACTTTTGTTTCAAATCGTTTTTTTTCGAAATTATCGTATATTCTCAGATCATTTTGATCAAATTTGATCACTTTTCTTTTGTATCCACTGAATAAATCAACATAAAAATAGTTTCGCCCTTTTCCCTTGAATTTTTATTGGTAGGAGAGAGAAACTCGATTTGTTTATCTTTGTAAGATTCGTCCTTCTTTGAAAAACAGCTGAAATGAAATTGTATATGACGAGAAAAAAAAGAAGGCCAACGCAATTTTGAAGGTCTGTTAATTGGACGATTGTATATAAAAGTTTCACAAACCTGTAAAACAGCTTAATTGCAGAGTCTGCTTACGAAAGAAATCGACAAATTTACATACAAATTTGCAACCTGGCACCTGTAATTTCGACGCTCATTATTTCGCTATTCTGCGGCGATTTCATCGCATTCTATGCCCCGTCATTAAATTTTCAGTGCAAAATAAACTCAAATAATTTTTCATCCGCCAAACTTTGAAATGAGCCGAAGTATTACCAAATACAAATTATAATACGGAGTACTTCGACAAATTTTTAAGGACACATTTTGCATCATGCGGTACACTGTCATGATACACTGTCAGAGTGACAATGTACTTTAACGAGTTTTCTATAAAACTAGCAACACTGAAGTGTAAGGACAAGTTCACCATAGTTACTGTTTTGTTGTGTATGAGATATGGTTATTCCATATCGGATTTTGTTTTTTGTCCTCCTTGGCTTTTCAGAAATTTGCTCCTTGGCTTTTCGGAAATTTGCTCAGTACTATATGTTAGAATGTCTCGGCAATGTTCACCGAATCGTTATGGTAGCCATCCGTTCTTCTCATTGCAAATCACTCCCGTCAGAGTAGTAGGAATTTTTCCAACATCTGCTAAATGCGGGGAACCTTTACCACAGACTAACAGACATGACAGTATGAGTAAATTCTTATAAAAATAATTTTTCGTGATGCACTAGTTCCACCTATATTGTACTGCGCGAACTATTTACTATCGGTACACCCCTTGTTTTACGTAAAAGTTTTTTTAATAGTTGGTTTCCCCTCGTTTGTCAGCACCGATCAGCTGCTTGCAGGGATGCCTGATTTCATCAAAATTTTTGAAAATGAATCGTCACAATAAATTATTGGATTACGTTGATAATATATTTAACTTTTTCGCGATGTTGGAAGGTAACCATTTATTTGACTCAACGTTGTTCATCTACACACTTAAAAAATGTTGCGTCTTCTTAGATGCACATAAAAGGAGCGTCGCGATTCACTAACATTCACAATACATAGCATGTAAAGATAAGTCATATCATTACCTTCACAGTTAATTTAACTGAAGTTTACATCGATACAGACGCAAAATTTATATTTACATGTTAGTAGATGTAATATTGTGTCATCACCGAAGAAATTACGGCATACTTGAATTTACGTCAAGCGTAAATTTCATTTTTTCTAAGAGTGTAGACTATTTTTTATTGTGTTGGTAGTTTTCACCCGAAATTAAGTGGCGGCAGACCAGAAGCAAGTGAATATGTATTAAATCTGTATCCTGCATGAAATTCGCATGGACGTATACAAATCAATACATTACAGGTAATTCTGCATGAATGGCAACTCTGTTGGTAAATGAAAAAAATAAACACAGTCTAGATGACAGACAGGATGTTTTTGATAGGTTAACGTGGCGCCATCATGACACATGTGAGTACTGTCCCAAATAAAGGAATATTCGAAATGACCGTTAAAATGATTGAAGAATCTAATTTGAGTGTCCTGTCTGTTAGTCTGTGCCTTTACGTCATAATACTAATAGGAAATAACTCAATTAATAAGTTTATCCATCATGAAAGAAAAACTGTTGTGTCTGCCACCGTTCGGGCTATAATCAATTTGTCTGGGTCACGCATAGATGAGTGACTATTGGGAAAACGCATACACAGCTTGCATTTGTTGCTCTTTTAACTTTTATTTTATCGAGTAGAGCGCTAATCGCTGTTTCCGTGGTACGTATACGAATCGTACCCATGTTCCACACCAAGGCCCGTTTATGAAATAAAGTCCCATCACTGCCAAAATATATCGCAATTCTTCATCCATCGATTAGCTAGAGTGTACCTTTGAATTTGTTGCAATACAACAACGGAAAACATAAACAAACAAACTTATTTTGCGCCGTAGCAACTAGCATAAAGCGTTGCCAGAAACGATCTCCTTCCACATTTTCAAACTATCGCAACGAAAGGGAGTAATTTTCTAGGCTTACTTGTTCAGGCTGTGGAACAAACATTGGCGGTTCGTTTGTATGGGACTTAGGGGTATTATTATTTGTATTTGGTATTACCTAAACTTGACTATTCGATCAAAAATAACAGCTCGGCGTTCAAATTTTAACAAAAAGTTAAAATATTTCGCGAGATGGTCCACGCCTGAATAACAAATATTATAGAAAAACAATACGATTTGCTGTTACAAAACCTTCCACAGTTTTGATTTGACCATTGAAAAATATTTTTATGTATTGTTATACACTATTTTATTAATTGTGAACATTCTTTTTACCATAGAATGTACAGGTTGTTAAGTATCGTAACAATTCAAATCATAAAATTTTCTCATACATGTTTTCTTGCAAAACAATCAAATGCACAGTTTGCATAATGGTTGAAACACCACGTGTACAATAAATTCAATTGTAGAATCGTAGAAACAAAATATCGAATCGTTGGAAAAGAAAAAAATCTTGTCAAGATACAATAAAATTTATTGTGGCCCATAGATATAATTGTGAATCAATTGTTCAAACTCAATTGTTTTTTTTCTTACGGGCGGCTTAAATGACATGAGTGAATTCCGTAGGAAAATTACAAACACACCGTGTGATCACCAGTTCATTTTACATCGTGCTTCAATTTGACATATTTGTATGTGTGTGCGTGACATCTTATTCTGTACTTGATGGATTTTTCCATTCTTTTCACATCTTAAAACAAAACGTCAGAAAGGAAAAACGTGTAAATAAGAAAAGAGTTCGGACAACGTGCTCGCTATTTGATCCGTAAAATTTTAAAATAAATAAGTTGATTGTGATTTGCTCGTGCCGGCTTTAAAGAAAAAGCTACCCAAATAAGAACCTAAATAACTAAAACGATCGTACTTTCAGTCAAAGTTAAAAGCAAAAGCGGAAATAGAACTGCGTAGTCGCCATCCATAACCTTCAGATTTTCATTTTTATTGAATCCATTGCCATGAAAGAATGTCAGTCTCTACGGAAAAAAGGCGATTATCTTCAATTTTAAAACCTTACTCGGGTCTGGATGGTGCAAAACTAAATACTTCTCAGAACAAGGTACGATTCGATGATTTGTCAATCGAATCGGTACTCCAGGATGCGTTGGAAAACAACCGATTGCAGCGTTTCGAACACTTGCTGGCCTCTATCAAGGAGGAGGAATTCGATGATGGCAAATTCCAGCAGGTTTTCATTGAATCAAAACGATGCGTTCACCTGTTGAACGCCAATTTTGGGATGCTAGTTGAAGCCTTGCTGTCGGTCAAATGGTTGTCGCGCACCGCGGATGCCCAGGAGGTTTATAAGGCATTTGTGATAGAACTACTGGTGGCGCATAGTAACTACACTTCACTAGTTGTATCGAAACTGGTGCAAAGTTTTGTTCCGAAGGATGACGGCAAATCTGGTTGGTTGCATGGAGTTCCTAGTGATGAGACGCTTAGAATGGTGACACCGATTCACGACTTGATTGTAAGACTGAAAAACGTGATACCGATGTAAGTTGTATAGTGATTATTGAAAGCTGAAATAACGGTTTCGTTTCTTTTGTTGCCAGGGTATTTGATGTAATTCTAATCCATTTGAGGAAAAATTTCCCCTATTTCAAGAAGCCTACTCATGTAGTTTGTGGCTATTTGTACAACATGCTGCATATGACGGAGTACTCATCAATGTTTGTTGAAGAATTGTTGGAGATTGCCTTCAACCGGATACTGGTGATAGATGTCAATGCTCCAAGAAATGAAATTGAGGAAGCTGAATTCCCAGAAGATGATCAGCAAATTTTTACAATGGAAGAAGATCCAACCGGCAACGAGGATGAAGATGATACGACGATGAAACTGCCTTTAGCAGAAACACTCGATTGCTGTATGGAGTTGATGTTTGAATACATCAAGAAGCGAGCTTCGTCGGAAAGAAGTACCAGTGAAGGTGATCGAATGTTCAAGGTGCTACTGTCACTGTTCGATCATCACATTCTGCCCACGCACAATACGCATCATGTGCAATTTTTGATGTTTTATTTCTGCAGTTTTAAGCAATCCTATGTAGAATACTTTATCACCTATCTGTGGAAACAAGTATGCAATCCGAACATCTCTACTCCGATGAGACAGGCTGCGGTTGGATACATGGCTAGTATGCTGGCTCGTGCTAGATTTGTTCCAATAAGGTTAGTAAGAAATGATTGTGTTTCTGTTGCACTGATAAAATATCAATATTCTTGTTGTTTTAGTCTGCTAAAATCCACCATCCAAGAGCTTTCTAACTGGGCTCATCAGTACATTCAGGAAACTGATTCGATGATGGGATGTACACTAAGAGCACACATGGTGTTTTATTCGGTCTGTCAAGCAATCTTCTACGTTGTAGCTTTTAGGAGTAAACATTTAACCGCGAGCTCGAAAAATCTCGTTTTTCTGCAGTCGCTTCAACTATCGTCCATTGTGACCAGTCATCTGAATCCGTTAAGGGTATGTCTACCGCCCGTAGCGACAGCCTTCGCTGGTGTAACGAGAGCTCATCAGCTGGCCTATTGTCACACTATTCTAGAACGAAATGCACGTCGTAAGCTGGCAACCGTATACAAAAATGAAGCTCAAACTCCTGAAGAATGTCTCGATACATTCTTTCCGTTCGATCCGTACATGTTGAAGAAATCCGGCCAAAGAATCGAACCCATCTTTCTACAGTATCAGGCCAGCGATGCGGAGGAAAGTCATCCAATCAGCTCACCGAAGGCGTCTACCCGTAAAAGGTGCGAATCGATGTCAGAAGATGTTGATGATTTCTTACAAGAAAGTAAGCGCCTAAAGCATGGCATAGGTGCTGCACAGGAGCATGGTGAAATGCATTTTACGTACTCCTACGGAGTATCGCCCGGTTTTCATAGTTAGAATCAAAAATTCTTGATTAGAATCTACCTAGTTTTACATTTATTTCAAATATATTTTCCGATGTAAAACGTTAGTCTACTTACAATATATCACAGTCCATTTCGGAAACGTTTGGCGTAGTGCTTCATTTTTTTAATTCATACTGATGCAGGTTTTGCTTTTGTTTCGCTGTTAGACGCGAGTGGGAAATCAGATGTGCTTGCATGTGGCCAGAGGTTCGGAAGGTAAGCGTACAGACCGTACAACGGAAAGGTCGGTAGCCGGTGTGAATGCGTCGGTGCAATTCTAAGCTTGTTTTGCAGGCGAACTTCCGTCCGCATCCCACTTCCGGACAGTGTATCGTTTCGCGTTTCGTTTCATGTGTTTTCAAGTGTGATTGAAGTACGGCCTTCAAAGTGAACCGTTTGGAACAATGAGAGCAACGAAAAGGGCGCTCCCCTGTTAGGAAATAATGTGAATTTAGAATTGGTTTCGCATTTCTCCATTACTTCACATTCGGAAAAGGGTTATTCTTACTAATACTAACCTGTATGAGTTCTAATATGTCGTCGAAGGTCGATTGGCTTCTTAAACATTTTCTGACAACTTTTGCAACCGTATTTTTTCTTGCCATCTTCAAGCACTTCGGAAAATAGATCTTGCTCGGTTTTACTGACCACTTTGGTCTGTCGAGTGTTTCTTCTTCTTTGGAGCGTCGAGGAGCTACACTTTGCGGAATTTTCCAACTCGCCTTCGATCGTTTCGTCATCGACAGGTCCATCTTCGGATGTTGGATTTATATATTGGTAGAGAGTTTCTTCTGTTGTTTCTAGGTTGATGTTACCATTTAACGATGAATCCAATCTACAAAATCAAGGTCTCGTTAAAATGCGTCAAATTTAAACATTCAATCCACCCACCTGTACGGCATTCCAGTGTCAGAAGGGTCACCGTGAAGAGTGAAAAAATGTTGATCTGTTAATTGTATCACTTCTGTTGTGTCATTCGATTCCATTTGCACTGGTATTTCGTACAACTGATCATCTATTCTCACTATACAACTATTGAGGTTGCTAATATCAACAATACTGACATTAGCCGGTAAATTGCTTAGATCTATTAGCGTTTCATCGGTCAAACCGACGAATTTAATCTGTTCATTTGACGGGATTTCACTTATCCTTTGTGCGCCATCCTGGAGATTGATCGGAACAACTGTTTCTGACATTGTCGATGCTACCGTTTCCGGGTGAACTAATTTCATATGCGTCTTGCAATTTTGAAACCATTTAAAGGTTCGTTTGCAATGTGGACAACCATAACTGCGATTCGGGTTGTCATGAAGTTTTGTATGCCGACGTAGACTAGACTGAAGACTGAATTGTGCCGTACATTCGTTACACTTGTAGTGCAGCTGTGAGTTTTGACTGTGGCTGTTGCGATGCACTTTCAGTGTGTGGCTAGTAGTGAACGTTTTGTCACATATCTCGCAACGGTTCGCTTTGATGCCGTAATGTGACTTCATATGTTGCTTCAGGTGGCTGGACTTTTTGAACGCCGCTGGACAAATTATGCAACCATACCGGCGTTGTTCGCTAGATCCTTGGAGGTGATCATCACGTCGACTATTGATTATCGGTCGAACTATTTCCGGTATTTGTTTGTTATGTCTAAAATGAAAATAATTAGCAGTTTGAATCTGGAATTGTTATAGATGTACTAACCCAATTTCGCGAACATTGCTTTCGACCGAATGTGAATCAATGTGATTTTGCAACTGTGTCATATCACGAAAATCCATCTCACATGTGCCACATTTGTATACAACCCCAGGTGCGTGCAGCGTTAAATCTCGGCCTGATTCTGTGATTATTTCGCTGTTGGTAGCGTTGACCAAACTATCGTCGTTTGCGATAGGCTCCGAGAGAAGGGCAGCATGTATTTTGGTTTTGTGCGCATTTAAGCTGCCAAGTTTTTTGAACAAACAAGGACAGTAGGGACAAGGTAAACGATCGTTGAGCGAAGAATTTTTCTTTGGATGAACACGAAGGGTATGCACCCGAAGATTAACTTTCTGAGAAAATCCTAAGCCGCAAAGCAAGCAAACAAATTCTTGGATCTTACTATGTACCAACAGATGCGTTTTTAGACTGCTCTTTTGATTGAAAGATTTGCCGCAAGTATCACACTGTGTACAAAAAAAATGTTATCATTTATTTTGGTAAGAGAAACTAGTTAATTACCATGAATGGTTTCTGCTTTGTGTGTATTAAAAAATGCCTCTCTAATAAACTCTTCTTGGAAAAAACTTTATTTTCGCAAATGGAACATTTAAAAACCTTGGAAGCTTCTCGCGCATCGACTGTCTATAAAATAAAAGCATTGTAATATTGGTTTCAAGAACCTGAAAATGATTCACCTTTGTCTGATCATTACTACTCAGAATTTCTTCGTGACCATCGTAGACGTGGGACTTTAAATCGTCAAGTGATGCAAACTCACGATCACAAACAGCACATATATGATCTTCTGCTACATAGTGCCGTTCGATATGTCCAATCAAGCTGGTATGTCTACGAAAAATCATTGCACATTTGGGACATTTGAATGGTTTCGGACCGTGGATGGCACGGTGAAGAGTGATATTTTTAAGGGAATTAAATGCTGAACTGCAATGAGTACATTGATATTTTTTCAACGGTTTGTGTAGTTGGCTCACATGACGGATGAGCAACGATCTATTTCGAAAGCGCATTGAGCACTGTTCGCATTGATGTTGATCCGTAAGTGCTTGATTATTGCTTGAACATAATTTTGATGCATCCATTTGAGCCTGCAATAGAATGTTTTCGTTACAATAGCTAATATGCTAATCAAAAACCTCTCTCCAGTCTATGTCAGAAGAAAATGTACGCAAGGTGAGAGAAAATTCCTGAAGCATTGAATTATTTCATTTGAAGTTACGGAACTTCAAATCCGCCTGTTGAAGAGTGCTAATACTTATACATATTTCTCCGCTATTATATACTTTGTGATTGTTCGCGTCAAGCGCCGATTCTTGTAGTCATTTACACTTTTGATCTCCTCGGATCGTTGGATCTACTTCGTAATAAAGTTTTACTAATTTAGCGTCCGTAAATGTAAATGAAGTTTTGGTCTAGTTATATGTTTTCAGTGGAATAAGACTTTCAAACGCTTCGTGTACTAACTCTTGTTGTAGGAAAATGCTCACGCTATATACGCAGCGAGTAAACCTATAAAAATATTACCTATAGGTTCCAATCACAGTCCAGAACGTATGAAAGTTTAACAAATTTAAATCCGATCTAACGAATTTCTGACTGATAGGTGAAGTAAATTTTGTCAGTGATGGATAAAAGTGGTTGAAGCTCTGGCCCATACTTACTGATATTATTCCTACCTAAATAAAATTGCGCTGCAATAGTTATAAATTTAATTATTTGTAAAATTCTTTCACTATGATTTCAGCTGAGCATCATCATAAATATAAATGTTTACTGAAAGTTACCCATGTGGCCGAATTATTAGCAGAATGTGAAATGGGAACATAGTAACCGCTGATACAAAAATAAAAAATATCGGGAACTATGTAAAAATGAGCACTCCTAAGACATAAACCAGCACTCATATCCTGCTTAACCTACTTCATACCCTGTCAGCTTGGAGCGAAATCAATCTTCAGTTCAGCAACGCCATCGCACGGTGTCACATTCAACATATCATGTCAATTGTATGGGTGCGCAGTGCTGCTATTTTGGCGCGCACGAATTTGACATTCCTCTTCCCTACTTCTGTGTACGAGATTCGATGCGAACTCGCCTGAGGACGCCATGCTCGCAAAAAATGTTGTCTCCAATGATTTGTTCGGGAAATGTGAGAGCTGGATATCTTGTTAATATGATGTCTTTGCCTACTTGAACGTGTTTTGTAATAATCAAATCTTTACGATCACGAATCATAAAACTCTAATCCAATATCATCCGTTTATTGAGATAACCACCCAGTGGCGTATCTAGAGGGAGGGGGAAGGGGGTCCAAAGGGATATTTGCCCCGGGCGCAACATTTTTAGGGGAGCGGCGAACCAATCCTGGGGACCTTTTTTTGTTAGTCCAAATCATCTTTAAGGAGATGGAGTTCAACATTTATTTTCTCACTAAACCAACGATGGGAGTGACGAATCTTATTTTGCCCCGGGCGCCTAATTTTCTCGGTACGCCACTGTAACCACCTGTCAACATCAAGTTTGAAAAGGGGAGCTATGACTAATAGAGTAATAGAAATTTTGTCATCAGACGGAAAAGTATACCTACTATCACGACTAACTGTTAACAAAGACATCATATTATCAAGATATTTAGCTCTCAAATATTACAAACAAATTATAAGCGGCACACTTTTTCATGAACATGGTGCTCTCAGGTGAGTCCAAATGAAACAAACAAACAAAATAATGATTTCGAAAACGATATGAATTTTTGTCACGAGTTGCTAGAAGAATCTCTGGATGCTAATGAATTAGAGAGCTTTTAAATGAAACTGTATTGAACAATCCAAATCGCGTGGTCTTCACGAGATAGCGTTATGGTGATTGTTTTGACATATCCCATGTATTTAGAAAAATTTTTGACGAATTTTTCAATTTACCTGAGTTTGAAAGAATGCAGATGGCAAAACCTTACAAATATGGGTAAGAAAAACGATTATTCACGTGTTGTCATCAAACATATAATTTCAAATTGTCATAAACTCTGGACAATCTCGGATGAAATTTGAAATTTTCAGTTCACATACAGATTTGATTTAGATGATAAAACATGAGTAAATAGACTAGTCATAAAACTTTTGATCATAATTTATCAATTAATCTCAAAATCCAACCCAAAAAACAAAGAATATCCCAGATATGAAAACAGTACCCAACCTCACTCACTTCTTCGAATTTGGTATTTCATGTTACGATTTCTCCATAAATATCAATCAAACATACCACGGAAAGTTACTGAATCATTAATGATCGATTTTTTTACCAAATTTTCACACGTTTTTGTATGTTAGTATTCGATTCACAAGAAAAAATAATAAAAACCCTGCATTTTGTTCGAATCTTTAAACAAAATCTGAAAATTATCACCATCGCTTAGTTCAAAGCTCGCCACTCGGGCAGCGCAGCGATCGCAAAAGAGTTGGCTGGATTCTTCAATTATTCAGTGCAAAACATTTACAGTTTGAATTGATAATTTCTGAAATTAATTCGACACTTTGACATTTCGTCTGTCAGATTTCGTTACACACACTCACGCAAGAAAAAGTGTTTTATAAATGTTTTAAATTTTCTTCAATTTGAAACAAATTTTTCGACCAGTTATAATTCTGCTTCAAATTTGTGCTAGAAAAATAGAACTAGATCTCTGTGTTGCGAAATGTAGAGGCGCTGCTTGTTTAGAGATGATACTTTCAGCAAGAGCTGTCAAATCGGTAGGAAAATTTCTAATTACTCCACCTTTTCAACGATTTCTTATGAAAACGGGCAAATTCATTTAAATAATCATAGTAGAAGTTGAAGAAAAAGTTTTTACTTTGAGGTGGTAATGTTGATCTTAGTTCATTGTGTGAAATCTACCGTTTATTCAGAATAGAGCATTGAACTTGGTTTGATACTATTTTTCAAATGTCTGGAACAAATAAAGTATCCAATATAAATAGTACTCGATCGCTATACATTCTAGTGCTCGAGAAATCAACGTTACACTGGTTTCTGTTTAAAAAAATGTTGATCCGAAAAAACCTAACCTTACCCAATTTCACACATTTCTGAAGATTTTCCATGTTTAATCGTAGTTTACACTAAAAAAAACACTACACTTTGAAATCGATTTTCTTCTACTCCGAGTGTACTTTAATTGCTAATATTTATTTGTACTCTTGAATAAACGATAAAAATGTTGCAAATCACTACAGTCGATATGAAAATTTTCGAAAGAATCCTCCTCTTCTTGGTTCCATTTTTCATTGACAGGTGTCGCTAACGGTAAATCAGCTTTGCGACAATTTGCCAATTAGCCACTATCCCCAAAAAAAAACATGAGCTAATTTGAAACGTTAATTCAGCGATAAGATACTGAAAACTAAATTAAATCATGATTTCGTCCGAATACAAGATGCAGAGAAAATCTTAGTCAATATTCGGACTGTCAAGGCAAATCGTTTATTCTTTTGAAATTGAGTTTCCGGTTTGATGTTAAAAGTATATGATTAAAGTACTAATTGATTATCCGTTGCATTCGTGGCCCTTAATCAAGCATACAATCAAATCTCAAGCAAGCATACGAACATATCTGTCAAACCTTCAAAACCACAAAGAACAGATTTGTATACTTGAATAACGTATCTCTCAAAATCTCTCTGTTTGAAAGTTTATATTCATGTTCAAAGATCAAATGACTGAAATTTCGTTCAGGCACACTTTTGTCAATTACCCGAATCAATCTGAATGATTTTGATCTAGCTGTCGAAATTCAGCTCAACAAAAAATGCTTTAAATTGAATAAAAAGAGAAAGGAAATTAGGATTAGGAAAACAATTTCTTTAAATTTTCTTTAAATTATATTTTAAAACATGATAAATTGTTCAGATTTGGAATTATTGTCGGTTTTGTTGTGGATATTTCAATTACAAGATAAATCTAAACAAGACTGCCAGAAGAAGACATACGCTCGAAATTACATTCAAAATTTCATTGTTGTGGATTGCAACTTGGATTTTACAGTAACAATAAAGTTAGAATTTTTTGCTATCCGAAGAATTCTTTGCACTGAAATGATTGTGTTTGTCAAAGACATTGCGCAGCTTTCACATTTTACGAAAAAATCATAAGCGACATCTCTGGTGAGTCCGCATCAAATCTCATACATACCAGTAGGTGAGAGAAATATCAAATTCAAACGCGCTAACATGGCAGCACAATTGAGAGGATATATTCAATGGGATGCCGTGCGATGGCGTAGCTGAATTGAAGACTGATCTTTCTATTTTAGCTATTTCTTATCATGATATCACATATTTGCGGTCCTTTGAGTGAAATTTGTCCATCTGTGCGGTCCTTTGAATGAAATTTCATAATGTACGCGGCGAATAAAATCATCTGAAAATTATCAACATAACCTTTTCTCACAAGCTGAAATCAGCAAATTTTCATTGTTTGAAACAGAATTTTATACTATGTTCACACCTGCAGAAAATAACATGTTTTAACGATAGTAATATAAAGTTGAAACCGCACTGTTCACACTAAGATTATGTTATACTCATGACATATTACTTGGTATTGAGTTTGTTTATAAACAAACTGCAAAAATGCCTACGTCGCAGGTAGGAAAGAAAAAGTATTTTGACAACATCCGAAAATTAAGAAATAAGCCAGGTACTTCTCCTAGCTATGAATGATATTATCGTTTCACGCTTATTGCCAACGTTTCGAATATTTTTGAGCAGCAAATGACCGAAAAAGTCATCTTTTAATTTAAAAACAAAAGTGGTTGTACCAGTCTGCGTTGCCAGCTCGTTTTTTCAAAAATCTGTATTCGGCGCAAAAATCTATCTGTGCCATATCGGTATGAGAGTCTCTTCTACATAAGTAGTAGAAAATGTCACCAAGAGGTGAGCAAAACAAAATGGTCCCACGACAACCTTTTCTCATGTCTATTCAAGCTAAAAACCAAAATCGGTACCTATCTGTATAATTCGTGAGTTATAGGTATTTTGGGGTAACATATCTGTATTGCGGTATAGACGGCAAAAATCTGTATAAATACCGAGAAATCGGTATACCTGGCAACGTTGGTACCAGTTTTTAGCTTTGTTTTATTATGATTACATGGCTATTTTGATGGAAAACTGCTGTTGTTGAACAGCTTGCCTTTTGACATAGTCGAAAAGTGAAGGAAAATGCTAGCAGGGTTGTGCTTACTGACAATTATATCATGTTATTTCGGGAAAACATGTTTTAATGTGACGAACGAATGATGATGTTAAAAATTTATAAAAGATTTTATTAGTGAAGATTGATTTTCACTTGTATTTCGACAGATAAATTTGCAATCATCATCCTGACACTCGTACGCCTCTAGTTGTGAAACACAACGATAGATCGCCAATAGCAGTGTTTTTGAATGCACGGGAACTACACGAAATAATAATGAGAACATTCTCCCATGACTCGAATCATTTTCATACGTTGTGTAGTTTCTGTGGATCGTATTAGGATAAATCGACACTGACATCTTTGTGTCAAAGCAAATCCATTGTGCGTTAGTTTTCTTTGTACGTATGGGAGGTCACTACCATAGGGTACAATAGTTTAGTGAATACCCGTTGGAGGGTGTTTTTAAAAGGAATTCAGGTAGCTTATTATCTGCGGCAGCGCTGTAGAAATCATAGTGTTCAGGCATACAATTTACACTTTTAATATCGTTTATAATCCGTATGAATAAAAGTTTACTTTGCTTAGCTTGCAACCTAGCAAACTGGAATTTCGAACATAGATTTTGCTACGTCATTCTTCTGCCAGTTTCTCTTTGTTTCAATTTCGTATTTCATTTCTGAATTGAGTTTTTGGCTAAATTTGTGCTTTCAGGAGGTTGAGTACCTGAATTCTACAGGTGAGCGTATTCAGCTATTTGAAAAATGTTTCAAAAAAGAATAAACAGATTTTTGTTTTGTTTCCACATTTTTCGACAACGAAGATGAATCTGAAGTGATTCAGTATTTCGTTAGAATAATCACTGACAAGAATTTAGGCTGATTTTTAACATAAATTATAAACGCTTACGTTGAATAGTTGAAAACACTCCTCAAACTAACAGTATCACTAATAATACATTTGAAATTGATCATTAGTTACTTTCAGAAAAAAACGAATAGAAGAATGCGAGTTTTGTCGGTTACGTCACTTATACCAGTATATCTCCGGAACCCGATATGTCAAAAGTTCAAATGATATTTGAACTTTATTCAGAACCCAATAGTAGCTTTCAGACAAGACTAATTTTGTTTAAGTCGGTTCAGCTATATCCGAGAAAACTGTGCGGAGAGAAACTTCCTTTAAAAGTGCACACACAGACATTTTCCGATCTCGTCAAGCACAGTCGAATTGTATATAACGCTGGGTCTCCGGAGCTCCAAGCAAAGTTAGTTTCTCCACCTATTTAGTTAATTTTCCATAGAAAAAGGCAAAACATTGATTTTTTTAATTGTATTGTTCTTGGAGTAGAATTATAGAATAATTTATGGATGAATGATGCAATTGCATCTCTTCGACGTTTTCCACGTTGGAGCATCGTAGTGCTAGTTTCATCTATTTCTGTCAATAAATAATCTTCGTTTTTGAGCAGTTTTGTAATGTTATGCAGGGTGAAGCATGCAATAATTATAGTTGGCACTCGGTTTGTCATAACACGGATTTTTGATTGAAGAATGGGAAATCTTTGTTTTACTTGTTCAAAAACTCTTTCTATTACAACTCTTTCTCTCGTGTGCTGAATGTTGTAGGATTTTTGTTCAGCATTTGAAGGATTCTTGTATGGAATCATTAACCACGGTGTTAATGGGTAAGCTTCATCACCAAGAAGTATAGATCCTGTTTGGTTTTCAAGAAGAATGCTTTGAATCTCTGAGTTTCGCCAAACTCTGGCGTCATGCACAGAACCAACCAAACGACCATCTACACTAGTAAACATTTCCAATGCATTGCATGTAGCTAGAACATTGAATATAGTGTTACCTTTCCGATTATCGTATTCGTCTTTGTATTTACTTGGTCGTTTTATAGCAATGTAAGTGCAATCTGTTGCACCGATAACCGACGGAAAATTATAATTTTTGCGCCAAAGTGACTTTTCTTTTTCAAAATCTTCGTATTTTCGTGGAAATTGAGCTCTTGAAGTAATTTTGTCAGCAACAAACCAAATCGTTTTACATACAGTTGTTTGGTGTAGTCCCAAATCTTCTCCTACTCCGTCCTATTAAAAAGTACCCGTGTAGCATAAAAATGAAACTTCCCAATTATAAAAAATCGTACCTGGAAACCCGGGTCTCTAACATACCGCAAAAAAAACATTTCATTTTTTCAACACCTCCTCGAGTTTCTTCGTGTCCATTAAGGAAAGTGTTAGCTAAATAATCAACGTTTTCTCGCGAGAAACGATACAGACTCCTGAAGTTTTCATCGATGCCTTCTCTACGGCTTAAGTATTTTTTAATATTACGGAAACTATTTCTAGAATAATCTTCAAATAATATTGAATATTTTGGATACTTTAGTTAATAAAACTGCAGAAATAATTACCGAAAAATGTGGTTCAGAAAAATTTTAATAAACTGTTTCAACTAAACGTTTTCTTTGAAACAAGCATCTGATCAACATGAATTCAGAGTTATATTTTTGACTGATATAACATTTGTAGAACACATGAGCAAGCTACTGAGCATGCTCCAGAAATCAAAGCATTTACTTATCACTTGTTGAGCATTTGCTCACAAATTTCAACTTTATTCATACGGAATCAGATGTTCGAAAAGCAAACTCTCAAATCGGGAAAACAACTGTCAAAGCAAAGTCTTTATCAGCCCGGTGGCAAAGATAGGGCGCTCCAGCAAGTGCTAGCGTGGCCAACATCTGGGGCATTTGGTGGGCAATCAGAGCGCTCAAAGTACGGTAAACAAACATTCGAGCATTTCAATTCGAGTAAAATCTTAATTTCCTTATCGTAGTGATGATATTCTGATCGATAATTTGCGGGGAAGTGTTTTAAAGGGTACTGAATAAACAAGTAGTTTGTAATATCCAGATTTTAGTTAGCCATTCTTCTTCATTGTTTTGGTTTTTGCAGAATGATGCTGGCCACAGTTTCATGACGTCATAGCAGGGGGCTGGTCTTTATTCATACAAACCTGAGCAAATGCTTAAAACGACTGCTCGACTGCTCGAATTAAGCAAAGCTTGAGCAAATGCTAGTTTTTATTCATACGGCTTAATGTAGATGGTATCGCCAAGTCGAATTATCAAAAGGGTGTGATCTTTGACAAAAATGATGATTATAGAATCCAGAATCATATTGGTTGCGAAGGAAAAATGTTTCACAAAGAGGGTTGTAGTGAAGAAGATTGTAACATATAGGAAGTATACGAAAATTTCATATTCATAGTAAATATTAAAACATCGACACATGACTAAATATTCAAGATCTACAAGAAGGACGATTCCCATTTAAAATATCGTGATTTATAATTAACTCATCAGTAAACGTATTTTTCGAAAGGTGTAAACAAACGCCAAGTATTAATGATTAACACATTTCAAGATCCGGAAGACAACTAGAATCAGCTACATTCCCTGGTAGTGATTATGCCTAATATCCGCCCAGGATTTCAGACCATACATAAAACCAGATAACTCGCTAGGGTGGAAGATTCGCAACACGACCACAACGAAACGCAACAAAAACATAAACATAATTCTCGGAACATCCTTTTTATGAGCCGAGCCAAATTTATTGCAAATAAGTTCAGATAACGAGTCATCAGTGTGTCACAACTCACATAGTTCTAACGACGGTTTGAACGTAGAAAATCGAGGTTAGTTTTGCTTCTCGTCAAGGTGAACTGTTGCCAACAGTGCCAACATAGCTACATGACATTTAGCTCCCTAAATGTGGTGCCCAGTAAATGGAGAGGGCTGCTTTTGACGGGTATCTTTCCCGAATGGGAAATTTTGGACGGTAATTGGGTAGTTTTTCTTCTCTTGGTCAGATGTTCTGTGTTGATTTACATCGTAGTCTCGCGGGTTACATCGTAGGGAACGGGTCAGCAGAATCTGCGATTTGAGTTGAATTAGTAGGTTTTGAGCGTTTGGGATACATAAGAGAATTATTGATCAGACGCATATCAAACTTGTTAATTTGCATGAAACTACTAAATTGTTGTAATATTGCGTATAACGATCGTTTCTATGAATGAAAGAAAAAAAAAATCAAAACAACTACAAAACAAGTATAAAGTAATAAATTAATAGGCACTTTACATTTTTTGTATGCTAACTGAAAATCAAAGCCTGGCTTTGTTTATTTTCTTTTTCGATTGCAGAAATTTCTTGAAAGTTTCCAAAATTATTGTCCTTTCTGTTTGAACAGACTTCGCAGCCGATTCATTGCGTACAGAACCATTACATGATGAGTGCTACGATGTTACGATGACGAATTTGTTAAATAACACCAATTCAACTGTCACCAATATAATGAAAAAGCATCGAAGAACGTTTGCAGACAACCAACCGAAAGCCGCTAAAACATCGAATTCGCCCCGGGCGCAACGTTTTTAGGGGGTGGCAAACCAACCCTTGGTACTTTTTTTCTTCTCGTCCATCTTTCGGGAGATGGAGCTCAGCATTTTTTTGCTCACAAAACCAACGATGGGAGCGGCAAATCTTATTTTGCCCCGGGCGCCAAATTTTCTCGGCAAGCCACTGTCGAACGGGAATATTAAGAGGAGAGGTGTCAGAGATTTTCAAACACATAATGCTGTCGAGATTTACAAAAAAATATCACGTGGCGTGAAGAGTGATATTGAAATCGCAACCGTAATCATTATCTAGGAAATTTATGTGCAAGTGTAGTTAAAAAAACGTCCGTCGTATTTTTTTTATACAAACCAATGATTCCGTTCTGTTTTGTCCGAAATTGGCATCTTGCCATTACGGCACACCCAGAATGTGCCTAAGGACATGAACCCTCTCAACACTCTCAAACATTAGAAAAATCGTAAAACAGAACTCTAAGAAGACGCTAACGACAGTTGTCACAGTTAATAAACTGGTGTTTTGCGGTGAGAAAAGAGACCAAGGAAGTTCGAAGGTTTTTCTTCATTTCGCATGAATTGTTTGTAGAAAAAACTTGATTTTTGTTTTCAATAAAAAGTTTGATTGATTTACATACATTTTTGTTGGACCGTTAAGCCCTCTAGTACTTGATCAATCATTGTGAACGGATAAAGAAAATTGAGCAGTAAAAAAACAACGCATTTTGCGATTACATCACTTATACCGTTATATACCGGAACCAGAAGTGACAGCCATTTGATCTTCGAACTTGATCAATGGTGTAATAGCCTGAGCTTGCTGAAATCGGTTCAGTCATCTCCGAGAAAATTGAGCGGTAGAAAATCTTTGAAAAGTACACGCACCTACACACACATACAGTCACACATACACACAGACATTTTGCGATCTTGTCGAGCTGAGTCGAATGGTATATAACACTATGGGTCTAAGGCCAAGGCCCCATTCGAAAGACGGGTTTTCCAGTAATTCTAATACCTAATACATTATTTTATTAATCTCTATGATTGAAACTTTCCTCTAAGAAAATTATTGGCTTTTATTTGTTCGACATATTTACTTGAAGCAGGACAAGCTTGCTGCAACTGACAATCACTAAACTGTATTCAAAGTTCGATAGAAAAATTGCTATAATCTGTAAAAGTGCAAAACAACAGAAAAGATGATCTACCCTAATCGTCGTATCAAGTTTCGATGGTCATATTTTTGAAAATGATATTAGAAATTTTCAGTTATTAGAGCTCATATTTAGATCGAATTATGAATCAGCTGAATTGGAAATATATGGATTCGGAGGTTGCGAGAAGCTTAGAATGAAAATAAATCTTCAAGTTCTGTAATTTAGTGAGATCCTTTTAAGTTGTTTTTTCCCCAATTTTTTTTCTCTGTTGTGAAACCTAAAATTTCTCTACTTACTAATTTTTTTATACAAAGTTTTCAATTGCCCGAATCACCAAATATAAGTCGGATGAAACGATAGGCAACAACTTGGATTTTCGTTTTCTGTCGACTTCGAGAATCGGTCGAAAGAAACTGTTCTGAATCAAAATCGTGTGATTTTTACAGACTAATACGGCAATTGTTCCTTTTTCATCATCGTTAAAGTTTAACTTATTTGCTCAGAAATTCATAAGGGAGGAAATGTGGGTTCTGCGTCATGTCAGAAGTTAGAAGTTTATTCGTCATTATCAAGAGTCATGTCGAAAGTTGGACATGAGAAGCAAAAATTTTTTCTGCTCTAAGTTTAGATAAACACTACACATTTCGAAAAATTTACATCTTTATATAGATGCACATAAAAAGAGCGTCACGATTCACTAACATTCACAACTCAAAGCATGTAAAGATAAGACATATCAGTAACTTCTCAGTTTATTTAGCTGAAGCTTACATCGATACAGACGAAAAATTTAGTTTTACATGTTAGTAGACGTAATATTGTGTCATTACCGAAGGTTAGTAGATGTAATACACAGAAAAAAATTATGAATTCTACAGGTGACAGAATTCTACAAACGATACAATTAACAACTACCTCATTTTTCAAATGACGCAATATTACATTCACACAGAAATTTACACGTTCCGAGTGAAATTTGTACTCGGCTACCAAGTGCCACTGTATGGATTTATATGCATCAATTATTCAATGAACAGGTATGAGCTCTGTGGTTCAGTCGAGTAACCGATGTGCTTGTGATCTAGTGTTTCTTGGTTCAAGTCGCGCTGCTGCTAACGATCTTTTGGTTTTTATTTCTTTTGAATTTAAGCCATGTAATTTTCAAAACACATAATATTACATGTTCTTGGATGAAAATTTGTGTGCAATACGACGCTCCATTTATGTGCATCTTATAAGATGTAAAATCACAAGATTTTTTCGAACTGTGTAAGGAGTGTATCGAAAATAAGCTATCCACAAATTTTTCTTTCAAATTATGATAAAAAACGATATTTTATTCAAACTAAAAATTGATCCTTTATTGTACGAGGTTAAACTTGAGCATGATGAAATCCGGATGAAATTTAAGTTATTCCTTCACGAATTTTCGAACTTCTGATCGAACGCTCTTCATCCAGTTCCGGACAATTATTGCATCGCATTTTTTGGACTCTTGAGGAAAATTTTTTTTTTGAACTTCTGCATGTTCCCAGCTGCCTTACCAGTCTTCCAGTGTTGGTGATTGCCGAAAATTTGACAGAAGCTGCTATATTGCTGTCAATATTGTATACAACATTTTCAATCCGATAGAAGATGCTACAAGAACTCGAGTCTCTCAATGCATGAACCGTGAGAGAATTTTGCTACATTTCTTCGCTCCACTTCATACTCTGAGTGTTTCACGCCCTTAAAAAAAATTTACAGTCTGATAATAATCGTTGCTGTGTGGAATTTCCCAAGATAGAATCGCAAGTTGACAATAATCGCAGAAAATCGAATCGATGATTCAACTTGATGATTCTCATACTAGGTTGCAATATTTCAAAACCCTTGTGTGGAGCATTCACATACATTTTCATAGACACAACTTATACGAAGGTTATATGCACATAGTTAGAATAAGCGGCAATAGTAAAATGATTCTATCGTAATTATCAACTGCCTGTATAGAATCGGATCGCGAAACGAGAATAAGTGACCGTTTGTTACTTCAGAGAGGATCCCCACAGCAGCGTGCTAACCTTTGATTCTCAGAAATATCATCGAGAGAAATTAGCTCTCGCGCTGGTGTCTATTCTATATTGAATGAGCGATGCCGGGTTTTTGTTGTTGCGATGATATCCGTCTCTCTTTGATGGCACTGATTCAATCGTGTGAAGAGTTGCTGATGAGCGTTCTTTGATACGATATAAGCCATCCTTGCAGTCTTCTGTAACGATTGCCCAGTAACGTTCGATGGGTCGAAGCTGAGGGCAATTTGGTGGATTGATATTTTTCTCAACGAAATTTATACCCTTTTCCGCAAGCCAATTGAGAGTGGTTTTGGCATAGTGAGCCGACGCTAAATCCGGCCAAAACAGTGGAGGTGTACTATGCTTCTTATATAAAGGCAGAAATCTCTCCTGGAGACACTCAGATCGATAGATTTCTGCATTTATAGTTCCGGTAGTGTAAAAAATGGTTGACTTCAAACCACAGGAACATATTGCTTGCCATACCAGTACTATTCGAAAGAATTTCTCCTCTTGAATCGACCTGTCCGCATCGCTCACATCCTCCCCAACGATGACAGTAAAGTATTGTGGACCTGCACGGAACCACCCGCGATCCCATTTCAACCAGAATATTAGTTGATTTTCTGAATTCGATTGGTTAAAATTTGGTACAACTAATCGATTGTTGTTTTAACTAAACTGTCATTTTTGTTTTTCGATTAGCAGAAACGATGGTTGAAACAACTAATTTAACTGTTTGAAAAAAATGCTGTCAATTAGTGAGGACACATACCTTTCAATTTCAACAAATATTTTAGTTGAAATAACTGGTGTTGTTATTGAAAAAAAATTCTGTTAGTTGAAAAATAAATAGGTTTTATTTGTTTTAGATATTTTTATTAAATTTACCTGAAATGAGTATTGAAAGATGATGCCTTCAAACGGTTGAACTAAAGTTATGCACTTATAATTTTAGTCAATTTATATGAGCTTGGGTGCATCAACCGCTGGGAATTGGAATTTTGCGACGGCAATTCAAACGCGCCATTGAATCGCAGCAACTTTTATAAATTAAATTCATGTCAAAAAGCATTTTATTGCTATTGCATGAACATCATCATCGGTATCAAACAGCTGGAAGTAAAACAGCCTGCTGGAATTAAATCAATGATCGAATTTGAAGCATAACATTTTTGCGCATACCTGAAAGATTACGAGTTGATCATTCATTAACATTTTCTAATTTGTCACCAAATCATTTTCATCTTAAAAAAGGTTAACTTTATCACAACACCGCTGTTAGATAAACACTTGTTATCATAAAATTCTCAAATCGAATGAACACAATTTCACCAAACGCTTTAACCATCGATGTTGTTTTCATTGACATTTTGAAGCGACGCGAACAGATTTCAACTAAAAAAGTTATTGATTTTGCATTGCGATTATTGTTTTTTTTTTCAACTGTCCCCGCATTTGACAGCATTCAAACAACATATTTTTCAACTACTTGAATATATGCAAATCAAAAATCATATTGATTGAATCAAAAAGAAATTAGTTAAATCAACTGTCGCAAAAATCAAAAACTGCGATATCGCAATTTTATGATCGAAGGGTTCTCCGTGTGGAAGGGTTTTTGAGTCCTCTTTTACATAAGTCTCATTGTCCATCAAAATGCATGCATCCGGACACTGCAAAAGACGCGAATACAATTTCCGGGCCCTTGTTTGTTAGCTGATAGTTTCTTACAATCCGTTAGTTTTCGCAACAAATTCCACATCAACCGAAAAAAATAGCTAACCGTCGATAATTAAGATTTACAAATCATCTCATTTGCAAATTCCTTTTTGCAAACGTTGAATAATCTAAACCGATTTAAAAGTAAAGTAAATCTCCACATACGACGAAAAAGAGACAACTTCCGACATCCCATATTGCGTTTAAAGTTTAAGTTCGCAAGTGAAGTGAACTGCAACTTGAATCATGTACTTACAGTACGTTATGTCGCTTCCGATCTCATTAAACATCGTGTCTACTGTTTAATTTTGATATTTACTTCTCGATTGTTAAAATGGCATCGAAGCAAGAGCAAAATTTTGCTCGTCCACCGCTAAAATCTAAGCTGTTCGCGTGTGACGTAGTCTACATTGATAAATGTGGCAAAACTACCCGGTGAACGATCGCAACTAGGTTGAAGCTGAAATAAATAAACGATATAAAAAACTGTTAATAATGCAAGAAAAGTATGTGGGCACATAACCAATTTCACTATCCTTCACCTTTCGCCTTCGAGCCGTCAGTGCAAAACAATTCAGATTGAGAGTTTCGCAAATTGCGTTAACTTCACGTCTGCTTAGCAATTCAATTTGGACTGTTCAGCATTGACTAGTCGAAGACGAAACGTAAAAAATAGTGAAACCAAGTCGGTCGGTTGCGCAAGCAGCTATAGAAGTTTGATTACAGGGTATAAGATGATGATCAAAAGGAATGGTTGAAGTGGTTCTAGAAACACTGCATCGATAGTAAAGTAATCAAAGACGTCATGCGTTTGTTTTTAGAGTACCATAATTAGGATATGTTACATTACATGTAAAAAATGTTCGATTGAAACACGCAGTTCTCTTCGCGCCACCGACTACACCTTTCCCATCAAACATACACACATACAGGGATAACTCACGCCAATACCCGCGGTGTCACGGTTCAAAAATCAAACTTTCAGCAGTTAATTTCATTTACCCCCCCCCCCCCCCCCTACCACTTCCGTCACTGTCCGAACATAATTTTCACCATTTGCCCTCGTCAAAAGGACACTATCAAGCGTCTATCGGGAATTTATTAAGATTTACCGCTGTAATTTAAATTGATACCCATGAATTATGGCGACTCGGCTCCGGTTGCCCTCGGTTCCCGTAGCTCCCGTGGTCGTCCGGCATTCCGGTAACTGGGCTGGGGCTTCCTTCAGTTTTGAGCAGCGACAGAAGAGTTAGTTTGTGTGTCGATGATTTGTGACTGTTGGTTGAAAAATTCTCTTCTCGGGTAATTCGTTCATTAACACTCTTTCGGTACTTATATATTTGAAATATACTCCTTTTTCTAGCTGCAGGGCATTTGGAAGCAGAAGTAGTAGCAGCAGCAGCAGCAGCGATGTACCGTCACAATGAGCGCTCGGTTGTTGGACGAGGGTATGACACCCCCTCGGGGGCCACCGGAAAAACTCCTCTGTGCCAAGGAGAAATCGCACATAAAAAAGCCAAAAAATGAAACCGTAGGAAAATAGGAAAAACGTGAAATATTTCTATACGGACGTTTTGCGCCACAAAAGTGGCACCAATGAGTGGAGCGAGCCGGTCGTTGGGCGGGGTGGCAGGAATTATGATTATGATTTCTAAAGATGTCGTTTAATTTTTGATTTATTATATTAGCAATCCAAACGATGCTCGCTCTCCGGCTGTCTAAATAGGAAGCAAATCCTATCCTTTCGGTGCGCCGAGATATGGTACCGCGGGGGTGGCGGTTGGCTTCCATTGGAAGCCAGGAATGCTCAAAAGTTATATAAATTCGTCGGAGGTTGAGAAAAGGGTTTCGGTGTTAGGCAAAAGTTGTGCAAATGGATGGGACTGAAACGGCTCAAACCGAGAGGACACAGTTGTTGGCTCATTTACAGAACGGCCTGTGACGGTGCTGATCATGATGATGATGATGATGATTATGATGGAGCGAAACGCAGGGCGTGTGCTGGTGAGGTGAACTCCGCTGGATGTTTTAAAATATGTTTCCGCTGGAGATCCTGCCAGTAGTCTGCTGGCTAGAAATACGCATTGGAATATTGCGCAGAAGGATGACGAAGCCCTCGCGGAGTGTTTTTGTGAGAAAGCTTAGCATTACCTTTTGTGGATGTCGAATCAAAGTTAGTTTCATGAAGAAGTAGTCTTTGATTCGCAATTATTTCGAAAATTTTCTTTAGGGAAGATAACAAAAGCATTTAAAAATCGTGGTAAGTAGTCACTTTGATTTACATATAGATGATCATAATGCTCATATGCATACACTTGTACTTACAAAAGATGTTTCTTGCACAATATCGACTATCCAACTGCGAAACAAAGATAATGAAATTGAACATGAATTGTATGTACAAGAAATACCGGTATGAATTGAGCGTTTTTTGTTAAAATAAAACAATGATTTTGAATAGGAAAATGAAAAAAAATATTTAAAGTATTGGTTCAATGCATACGTCACTGGTCTTACAAGCCAGTTGTCATATGTTCGAGCCCCGACCTGGAAGGATTCATAATGTCTGTAGGATCGTAGTACTAGCCATTCAATGATTTTGTACGCTAAGATTCGGCTGCGAAATCTGTTGAAACAGAAAGGCCAAATTACACAAAAGGAATGCAATGCCAAGACTTTCATTTGCTTCTACATATCTGATCATTTTTCTAGTAATTTGTGGAATAGAATAGACAAAAGAAATGTTCGTCTGTTTAAGTAAACCAATCAGATATTTTTGACTTCGTAGAAATCGAAATGCTGCTCAACCAATGCGGGGCCGATCGGTGAAAACAAATGGCAGTCGGAAGAGGCCAAATCTGGTGAATACGACGAGTGGTGTAGCAGCTCCTAGCCAAGTTCTTTGATTGTATACTGAACCGGTTTTGCTTCGTGTGCAGGCACATTTTCATTCAACAAAATTAGTTTGACATGTCTTCTGATCCATTTTGATCGCTTTTCGATCAATTCATGTTTTAAATTGATCATTTGTTGACTGTAGCGATTAGTATTGACAGTTCTGAGACCTGAGAAGTTCATGATGCACCACATCTTTCTAATCCCACAAAACACAGCGCATTTCTTCTTGCCGAATCAAGCTAATTTTGCAGCCAATATTTGTCTTGGTTTAATCCATGATTTTTTTTTCCGTTTAGGATTTTTAAAATAAACACTTTTTTCATCGCCAGTGACAGTTTGATGCAAAACTGATTCTCTTCAGCTTTTGCAATGACTGAGTGGAAACATAGATTGGAGAAGCCAAATGAATGAGAATCTCACAGAATGATGATTTTTTGGAAAAAGATACGCTCAGAGACAGGGGTCAAACATGCGTTCTTATACATTCCGTGCATACGCGTCACCATTTCGCCACCCTAAGCCTTGTGATAGATAAGGTTTTAATACACGACTGGGCAACCAACCAGCGACTGGTACAATAGAAAAGGCTCCTACCCAGTGCTTGAGCGGAAGAATAGGTATAGAGCAAATAAGAATAGGATGTTTGGATATATGATACCGGCCACGAGGCGGATAGGATTTAGACCATGTTCGATGTCTATCACAGCTCAGGGTGGCGGAAATGATAACGCGTATGCACGGAATGTATAAGAACGCAGGTTAGAGTTCTGTCTCTGAGCGTATCTTTTTCCAAAGAATCATCTTTTCTGTGAGTTTTTCATTCATTTGGCTTCTCCAATATATGTTTCCACTAAGTCACTGCAAAAACTGAACTTAGTTATGGAGACTTTACGTCAAACCAACTAAAAATGAATAAATTACTGACTTTCTTTCCAATCTTTGAAGCTAAATTTCATCTATCTTTCATTCAATTCATGTGGCACCCATTATACCCCTTTTGAGACTTTTCCCATAGCTATTAAACAAAGCTAAAACAATTGTTTGTTGTGTAACATTCAAGATTCGCTTTGGACTAGAAGTATCATCTTCATCCACCACTGTTTGCAGTTCGGAGATTTCAAACTTTATCTTCCATATTTTTCATTTCTCACCTTGAAATTCATCTTGCTTCTGATAGAGCATGATCATCATATGCTTCAACAAGTATTCGATGCGACTCTGCAGAACTTTTCTTCGAATGGAAAAAATAATGCTTTCCGTAAATCATAACTTTCTGGTACAAAATGTAACATTTTTAACACGATGAAAAAATGTGACGTTGTTTGTTCAATGACTTGATGTATATTAAACATGTTTGGCAGGTGTCATATAAACCAAATAGAAAAAAACTCTTTTTCATCCACCTAGTGATGTGAAAATGCCATTTAAATAGTCTTTTTAAACATTTATAAGACTCTGAACCCCGGGTTGGCGGTTCAATGCAAAGGACGCTGGTGTTACAAATCAGTTGTCGTATGTTCGAGCCCCGGCCTGGAAGGATTTCTTAGTGTTAGTAGGATCCATAGTACTATCCATGCAATGATTCTGTACACTAAGAACCGGCTGCGAAGTCTGTTGAAACAGAAAGGCCAAATTTCACAAAAAGAATGTAATTCCAAAATTTTGCTTTGCTAGAAGACTCTAACCTTGGTATTGTGAACTCATCACATCGCTTCGCAAATCGCGCTAACTTTGACAGCAACCTTAGGTTGCTGTCAGAGTTCAAGTGTCACGCGAAGCGTCAAGACGCGCGTGCGAATCTAGGACATGGCCAGATAACTGGCTTCTTTTTTCAGAAAAATATTTCTCATCTTATTCCGGTTGATCCCTGTTATAAATAATACATTCCTCGCGATCACCAGTAGAGATAATTATTCATTCTGAAAAGCTTCTCCCCTTATAACATGCAATTATTTATCATTTGAAAACACTCAGACAAATGTTATATCAGTCAAAAATATAGCACTGAATTCATTTTGATCAATGGCTTATTTTAAAGAAAACATATAGTTGAAACAGTTTAACACAATTTTTCTAAAACACATATGTAGGGTAATGAATTTTTGCAGTTTTATTAACTAAATTATCTAACATATTCAATTTGAGAAAAAAAACTATCAGGTGTACAACTTTGCTTCCGCTGTTTTCCGATAGGTGGCAGTACCGGCTGAGGCTGGTCAAAATACATAGATGATAATGCCTTTAAAGTGAGTGTGTACAGCGCCTAACGAACTGTCATCATCGTTTCAGTGACAGTTGTTCTTGTTTTCGTATTATTCACGCTCGAAAATATCTGTTTATGTGCCCAATTCTCGCCATTTGCGGGAAGTTTTACTTATCTGTTACAATTCGAAAAAAATGCAGCTGAAGCGCATCGAATGCTCTCAGAAACTTACGGTGATGCTGCTCTGAGTAAAAGAACGTGTCGAGAGTGGTTTCAACGTTTTCAAAATGGTGATTTCGATGTCGAAGACAAACATGGTGATGAAAGAGAAAAAACCTTCAAAGATGAACAACTAGAAGCATTGCTTGATGAAGACTCGTGCCAAACCCAAGAAGAGCTTGCCGAATCGTTGCGAGTGAGTCAACAAGCCATTTCAAAACGTCTCAAGGCCTTGGGCATGGTTCAGAAAGAAGGAAACTGGGTGCCGTACGAGTTGAAACCGAGGGACATCGAGCGCCGTCTATTTGTACCTTATGATAAAAAAAGAACCGGAATTTTCATTTTAAAATTCCCGCGCTTGTCCAATCGGTAAACTTTTATTCTCTCAACGTTGGCAACACTTTTATACACATTCTGTCAAATTTTGACGCATATCGTACGATTAGTTTTTGTTTGGCGTCTATACAAAGAAGTTGAAAAAATTTCGTGTGACGATTTTTATAATGGAAGAACAACGTGCGTGCATCAAATTTTGTGTTGCAAATGGATTTAAGTGTTTCGAAACGTTGAAAATGTTAGAAAAGGCCTTTGGTGAATCGTGTCTAGGAAAAATACAACCATACGAGTGGTATAAACGCTTCAAAGGTGGTCGTACAAGCTTGGATCATGATGAGATCCGTGGCCGTCCAACAACATCTGTTACTGAAGAAAACATTGAATCGGCGAAGCAAATCGTGTTGCAAAATCGTTCTGTACCGATTAGAGAGATTGCTGTGTTGTTGGGCATCTCTTATGGATCAGCCGAACACATTTTAACTGATGTTTTGGGTTTGAAACGCGTCGCTTCTCGGCTGGTGCCAAAAAAGCTGAATTTCATTCAAAAACAGCGTCGTGTTGATGTGGCAAAAGAAATGATTTCCAACACATATAGTGACCCCACATTCATCGAATGCATCATAACTGGTAATGAGGTGTGGATCTATGAATATGACGTCGAAACCGCACAACAATCGACCGAATGGCGCTTCGAAGGCGAGCCGTTGTTCTAAATTTTCATCCATTATAAAAATCGCCACACGAAAATTTTTCAACTTCTTTGAATAGACGCCAAACAAAAACTAATCGTACGATATGCGTCAAAAATTGACAGAATGTGTATAAAAGTGTTGCCAACGTTGAGAGAATAAAAGTTAACCGATTGGACAAGCGCGGGAATTTTAAAATGAAAATTCCGGTTCTTTTTTTATCATAAGGTATGTGAGCAACTGCTTCAAAGACAAAATCGTAAGGAGTTTTTACATCGAATCGTAACCGGAGATGAAAAGTGGGTTCGATACGATAATCCTAAACGCAGAAAATCATGGGGAAAGCCCGGACATGCTACTTCGTCGAAGGCAAAACCGAATATTCACGGCGCCAAGGTTATGATTTGTATTTGGTGGGATCACCACGGTGTGATTTACTACGAGCTCTTAAACCGGGTGAAACCATCACAGGAGATCGCTACCGAACGCAACTGATGCACCTTAGTCGCGCGCTTAAAGAAAAGAGGCCACAATATCAAGAGCGATATGACAAAGTCATCCTCCAACACGACAATGCTCGGCCACGTCACGTCGCAAAAGTGGTCAAAAAGTACTTGGAAACGCTGAAATGGGAAGTCTTGCCTCACTCGCCGTATTCCCCAATCCTTCTAAGAGTTGGAAAAATTGATTGCTTCATGGATAGCGTCAAAAGAGGACTCCTTTTTTCGAGCTGGGATCCGAAAATTGCCAGAAATATGGGAGAAAGTTGTCGCTAGCGACGGACAATACTTTGAATAATACGTCTGTAAGCACTTTTTCGCAATAAAGCTTTTAATTTTGGAAAAAACGGCGGAAGCAAAGTTGTACATCTGATAACAAACACTAAAAAACAGAAGTATCCAAAGATTTGGTGCTATTCTCAAGTACAACCAACATAATCAATATTCTCGTCCATATCACACCTCGTGATTTCAGGCTTTGTCTTTCTATCATCCAGTGATTGTTAAATGTGCTTGTATACTTTCCACATTGACAGGATTTAACAACAAATTGAATTAAGTTCCTATTGAAATTAATAATTTTAAAAAGATGATTAGAAAAACAAAATATGCAATATCAAACTACATTGTTAGCGACGATACTGACAACACTTTTTCTACCACCCTCCTGCAGTAATATTAATTTCAACAACTTGTACTAGCTTATGCCAATTTCAACTAATCACCAGCTGATCCTAAACTGGCTCTCGAAGTGCATTAACGAATGTCAGGTCCTGTCCTAGGTGCGAACAAATTACATTTGATCAAAGCAAACCTGTCAGAGTGAATGCGATGCGTTGACAGCACATCTGACAGCAACCTTAGCCGTATGCAGTAAACAACGTTGAAGCAATAAATAAAGCTTGAACACCAATTTTTGCGTACAGTGGTTAAGCTTCTGGTTCGCGAATATGTTACTTTTCTAATATTTACTTTTAAGAATTAATGTTTCTAGTAGCGGAATATGACCGCAGTTAACTCCATTTTTGTTGGACAATAATTGATGTACGTTTGCTATAGGATGTTTCGATTTTTATTGACAAACATTGTTATTGTCGATTTGTTTTTTAATTACACTATCATCATGATGCAATCGTTAACAATAATGATGCATTTTACAAACATGCACTTGTTTGTAATTTCGTTACTGTTGTTACAATTGTTCATAATGAATATGCGTTACTTGCGAAATGTATCTCATTCAAATCTCGTAACTATAATTTTCTTCCCGCATAACATTTTGAGCCTTGTGAATCTAATGATAATGTAATAAATTGTGTAATAGATCAATTGAAAGGCAAAAAGTAAACATTAAAATACATGTACTAATCAGTTTGTGTACTTACTTCGGAGAAATATTAATTTGAAAATTGGAAATAAATTGTGATTATTGATTCACTGACTGATAGAGAAGTGGCATCATAAAATATGCTGAACGGGCTTGGTACGGCCACACTCGTCGTTCTCAATCTCCAAACTAATGAGTTATGTACTACTCACTGCAAGAATATGGACTAATCTCACCTTGGATGAATTGTCTAGTTAATGTAAACTTTGGTTCGATGCTGAAGACATACATCGGACTGAAAGTTGATGTCTACCCCTTAAAAAGGTAGTGAAACAAAAAATCATTAAATGATTGCATGATTTTACCGTGCAAACGGATTCCCATAAAACCTGAACCATCAACATCTGCAGCACGGCGGGAATCCATTCGTTCAATGGCCACCAATCAAAGCGACAGAATGAGAACAAGGGTAAGAGATTAGCCGTGCGGAGGAAAATGATCCAAACGACGGGGTGAAAATAAATCTTTCTTAAACTTTTAACATATTTCTTAATGGTTACATGTATTTGAGTTCGAATAACATTTCGGCATCACAGTGCACGAACGGATGGTACATGGATGGAATGTGCACAAATACAGCAGCAGCAGCGGCATCAGCACCAACCTAATGGCATCAGACCAAATCACCGCCATTGAGTTGTTCCTGACGAAAGGATGGGGCTTCTGGGAGGGGTGATTTCGCTTTTCACAAAAAGTTTGCACCCGCCCATCTCTCCTGGTCCCCCTTCCCCGCGAGAGGGAACACTCTGATGAACGGTTATATAGCTGCTAGCTATGATGGTGAAATGCGGATAAAGTTCTGCATAAATATCCTTCTTGCCAACATCAGGAAACACGTCGACGACGAGAAACGACCAGGACGAATCAGGATGCTGTTACGCTGCACGCTGGCTATACTCATGCACCAAAGCAGCAATATCACGCTTCAGCTCGTGAGAAGACGTCACGGCCGTCGACCGAAGAAGAAAAAAAAGGATGGATGGATATCGCCAATTTCTACGGGGAGTGAGAAACGGTACACAGTAGTACAGTGTTTCGTCCGTGTGTGCGAATGCACTTTTTCTTCCATTTCTTCCTTCTGGAAGGGCTGTTGGGTTGAACCATTTCCTCATCACGATGTGACTGCTGCCTGGCGTACTACTCTCCAATGCAATACAGTTCTGCACGTCTTCAAGGATCCGCACATTTCACTGCTTTCGCTCCATTTCCATTCTTCCCAGTTTTTCTCGATCCTCTGCCATTCACACCGAGAGCATCGAATCAAGCAGGTTGGCCATGCCGGGATTGTCGAGCGGTGAACGGAGGGAGTAAAGTGCACCGGATGGTATCGGTCCCATGGCTGCTGGTTGCTGTCTCTCTCGGAAATGAATCCGAGAACTCTTCGTTTCGTTCGGATAGATGGAGATGATTGTGATATGCAGTCATCTAGATAGTGTACATGCTATAAAATAATAAAATACAAAACTTTTCCGAGTGAAGCCGTACATTTAATTTTATGTACAATTTCAGTTGGAAAATGCAGCAGTTTTGAAATTTATTCCTAGATTTAGCAGTTGCTGGCAACTGTCATGTCCCCGATATTGTTTGAAAACTTTAGTCCGGTGCTTGAGCTGTTTTTTTTTTCTGACTGACTTCTAAAGATACTATGCGAAAAGTCGGAGTCCTATTACCCGAAATGTATCAGTTGTACTTGAAATTTAGGTAAATACATGCAAAATTTAATTTAAATAATAGCAAATTTTTCAAATATTATTTTTTCACATGCTGTGTTATCGGATCAGGAGTACAGTATGTGAACAATATTATTGAGTTAATTAAAAGTTAATTCCATTTTTTTATCGGAATTAGGCTCACTACGGTTACAGTCTTCTTTTCAGAGTCAATCAAAGTAAATCAAGTCACTTCATTTTTATATTGAAACCACAGGTAAGGTATCCGCACAGCAAAATCTAGCCTCGCAGTGTAACATTACTTCTATTTATTTCTAAAACCAAAAAAAAACAGTAAAAATTGTAAATGCTCATTTATATCACAATATTATTATTCGGGTTTGTATGCTCTAGTCACCAGTCAGCTTTTTCTCACTTTTTGGAAAAATTGTTTTCATTCTCAGTCTGTCTTTTCGATTTCCTAACGTATCACTTCACAATAGTCCAATACCTTTCAAGGCAAGTCAAGTCTTAGTTATTCAAGATATTCAAGAGGTAAAGATATTCAATAAATCTCAAACAGCTTCTCTGGATGAACGATGAGAAAGCAAATGTGATTAAAATCCCATATTATGTAAACATCCGTTCGTGGGCATACGATTTTTAGGCGTGGAACGATAAGATAGTGAGTTAACACACAGTTTTAATGTTTTTGTAATACCTTTCATAACCAATAAACTTAAAGTTTCCCTTGAAAAAGACGATAACCAGTGGTCGAAACGTCGGGCAGTATATAACAGCCGTTCTTATTTAACAGACCGGTAAAGCCGAAACCATACAAGGTGAGATGAAAAAACTGCAACAAAGTAAAACGCCATAATTTTTTCATTTTTTTTTAAATTTTATTGAATGAAAGCAAAAAATGTCGGAAATAACATCAAATTTGAGAATCGGTTTAGATTTGTTCGAATTGGCCACCTTTGGCACGAACTATGGCCTTCAAACGGCCAATGAAACCATCACACGCTGCCCGAAAGTGGCTCTGCGGTATTTTGTCCCATTCTCGGCGAAGCGCTTGCTTGAGATGATCGACACTTTGGTATTTTTTAGTGCCAACCTTGCTTTCCACAATACCCCAGGCACAATAGTCCAACGGATTGGCATCCGGAGATTTTGGTGGCCATTGTGCGGTGGAAATGAAGCGAGGAACCTCATTTCTTAACCATTCTTGGGTGGCGCGTGCTGAGTGCGATGGTGCTGAGTCCTGTTGGAATGTCCAAGGTCTGCGGCCGAAATGTTTGCGTGCCCAGGGCTTCAGAACTCCCTCCAAAATATTTTCGCGATAGATTTGCGCATTTATTTTGACCCCACGGTCGATGAATACGAGCGGCGAGCGACCATCGGCTGTTATGGCGGCCCACACCATCACCATGGCCGGCTTTTGAGTTCTGGTGGCCAACCGAAGTTGCAAATTTTCAGCTGACCTCTCTGGCAAGTAAACACGATCATTTTGTTTGTTTACAAACTGCTGGATAACGAATGGTTTCTCATCGGAGAAAACCAAATTCGGCAGTTCACCACTTTCGGCCAAGCGAAGCAACTCTTTAGCTTTTTCGAGTCTAACTTTTTTTTGCGCATCAGTAAGATCTTGCACTTTTTGGAACTTCAATGGCTTTAGTCCAAGCTCATTTTTCAAAATTTGCCGAATGGCATATTGCGATATGTTCAGCTCACGAGCCATTTTTCGGCCACTGCGACGCGGATTTCGTTCAATTCGCTTCTTCACTTTTCGAACCATTTCTGCCGATGTTGCTGTTTTTTTTCGTCCACTTCCTTGACGTCGGGCTACGCTACCAGTATCACGGTAACGAGCGATGGTACGAGACACAAAAGATTTATTCACTTTTAAATGCTGGAGGGCTCTAACGATAGAAACTTGTGGTTTTCCAGCCAAATGCAAAGCAATCACACTATCACACTTGAATTCCATCACAAATAACTTTTTTTCTGAAAAATTCCCACCAAAACGCTTTTGTGCGCTTGTAAATAATATAATGAGCTGTCACTAGAATAAATCTGACAGCTGTGGGACGAGCGGTTTAGAAATGACAGCAGTCTGAAGTTGGTTGCAGTTTTTTCATCTCACCTTGTAATTATTGCAAATTAAAATCAACAATTTTATGGGTGGAAATAGTTGGTTGGTTCGATTTCAACCTCTGGGATGTATTTTTAGGCAAATGTTTACTTTCGAAACTCCAATCATTTTGAATTTTCAAATCCGTTTTTGGTGGGTAGAAACCACACTGACAACTACTTCACGTCAGAACAAAAATATGAATAACTTTTTAGACTTACTCGCGATTTGGTATTTTCATAATTAATTTCTTTTTCTTATTCGTGATCAGCTATAGATGAGTGATAAATTTTGATCATTTTGTCACCCTACTAACATCGGTCCTTTATCGATTTCTAAAATTCTCTGGACATTTCACTCGTCAGAACGCTCATGGATTGCATATTATTCAATAAACAGCACTCTCACTACTAAACACACACTTGCCACACCTGCACTATCACTCAAAATATCTATTTCAACCAAATTTTTACCTATACTATAAAACAACACATTGAAATTATACTTTTTTGTGAGCAGCACCAGGACACCGCATCGCACTCTCAGTGATGCCAACTCTCTCAATGTGACTGAATAATAATCGGAAAGCATAAAAATTGAAATTTATTCATTTAATGCAATAAACTCAAAGTTCGATGACTTCTTGCAAAGAATAATGAGCTTTTTCGATTTATGTTTTATGTAAGTATTTTTTTTTAATTTTTTCACTTCGATAGGGAATAGAAGAATTAAAGAAAAAACGATAGATTCGCCTGTCTTTGAGTGTACTTCTACTTGGTCATAGAACTACGGAGTATTTCATTTGACAAACACTTTCACAGTACAGATTCCAGTCGACGATGTTTTAGTCAGTGTGTCAAGGTTATTCGACGAGTTCGTGCTCGCATCTCACACGACACAGTCGAAAATCATTTACGATCGGAACAACAGAAATAAAGACAATACAGTACAGTACAGTGAACAATAGAGTGTACGGAATGGTCAAATACAAACAAAGCCTGAATCTTGGCCTGCAAGACCCAATTCAATTTGTATAGATTTCAAGCGTTGCAAAGTTAGACCAGCAGCAAAATCTTACTTAAAGAACGAATGCATCGAGACGCTAATAATGTAAGTGGGATTCAATTTAACAAAGCGTCTAACTGTGTATACATCATGTTTAAACGTGGAAGAGATGCAATAGCATTCGCTTCGGTTAACAATGAGGTGCACAGCGTTGAGTGTGATAACATTAAATACAAAATCCCTGTGCACATGGTGGACAATGCCATAGAAGTACGCGTGCATGACCTTCCTCCGCAGGCCAGCGATAAATTCGTTCGGGATAATATGTCGCAGTATGGTGAAATCCTTTCCATCGAAAGGGAAGTATGGCGGAATTTTTTACCCGGCATCCGGAATGGCGTGCGAGTGGAACGTATGCAACTACGTAAGGCAATTCCATCTTACATCATTTGTGGTCAAGGTAGGACACATCCGTGTAAAACGCTGATTACCTATGAAAATCAGCTGGTTACATACCAGTTTTGTGAACAACCTGCACACTACGGTAAACCTTGCACCGAAACTGCGAAAAGGACATCTTCAACCAAAGACAAGGTCAACCATTCAACAATGGAAACTAGTGAGCGCAGTACTCCAAACTAGTGAGCGCAGTAAACCAACCAGCAACTGCAACCAATGTACAACAAGGCGCATCTACAGCAACTAGCAACGAGCTCAAGACTGCGAACATCAAGGAAAACGAAAAGAAGACGGAAATCAACAACAAAACCACCGATGCGGCAATGGATGATGAGACGAGTCACGAACAAAGTGCCCCTCAACCCTCGCAGGAGGGAAATGGAAGCTCCTCTCCTCCTAGAAAAAGAGTGACAACGAGATCCACTTCAAAAAATGCATTATTTAAAAAATCGGCTGATTCGGCCCCGTAAAGCTTGTTCGCAAATAGGCCTGAATAAAAATACCTTAAAAAAAGGTTATTCGACATGACAAAATGCAATTTTGCTCTCAAGCATCATTTGGTCGAATACGCAATTTCAACTGTCTTTTTGATCAATCGAAGCAAACGCGCGGCCGGCTAATTAAACTAAGTAAATTGCTTGAAAAATTAAAAAAAATATGAGACTAGACGTAGACTTTAGGCAAAACCCCCCTCCCCCCTCGTAGACAAACGTACACTTTTGTCAGACCCTCCCCTCCCCCCAGTTTAGGAACGGTCCATCCATTGGACGAAGTTTTGCGGTGCTACGGGGATTGCTGTCCTTTGGTATAATGTTGATGTTGTTTCCTGCATTCCACTCCTGAGCAGCTTCAACATAATGGTAAGGTGTCAAATCAAGCCAAAAGAATATAGAATTCATGTGAATGTGATTGAATGATAGTAGCCATAACATAATGGAAAATCTACCAGTAGTTATGAAGATTTTTTTTCAAACCACAACTACAATTAGCCTATCATACCATGTACTGTTTAGTTAATTTCGACAACTTTTTGGCCTTGACACGTTGTAATGCAGTATAAAACCCAAGACCAGGAAGCCAATGGAAGCCTGTTTTGACACTTGTCTCATCATCCATAACCACACAGTCAAATTTTGTCTGCAATTTCACACTCTTGTTTCCGTAATAGTTTCTGGCCTCTCGTTGCTTTCTGAGATTTTTGTCAGCTATATCATGCAGCTTCCTCCATTCTTTGAACGAATGAACACGAATCAGCTTTTATACACTTTTTTGCAGTTTTTGCCTTTCTCATATAGAAAGGTTATGCAATCACTGTGAAAACCGACTTTTGAACTGAGGCCCGGAGGGCCGAGTGTCATATACCATTCGACTCAGTTCGTCGAGTACGCAAAATGTCTGTGTGTGTGTGTGTGTGTGTGTGTGTGTGTGTGTGTGTGTGTGTGTGTGTGTGTGTGTGTGTGTGTGTGTGTGTGTGTGTGTGTGTGTGTGTGTGTGTGTGTGTGTGTGTGTGTGTGTGTGTGTGTGTGTGTGTGTGTGTGTGTGTGTGTGTGTGTGTGTGTGTGTGTGTGTGTGTGCGTGTGTGTGTGTGTGTGTGTGTGTGCGTATGTGTGCATGTAACGTTTTTTTGCACTAACTTTTCTCGGAGATGGCTGATCCGATTTTCACAAACTTAGATTCAAATGAAAGGTCTTGTGGTCCCATACAAAATTCCTGAATATCATTTGGATCCGTCTTCCGGTTCCGGAATTATGGGATAAAATGTGCCAAAAGTTGTGAAAATAAGTGCACTAACTTTTCTCAGAGATGGCTGAACGGATTTTCACAAACTTAGATTCAAATGAAAGGTCTTGAAGTCCCATACAAAATTCCTGAATATCATTTGGATCCGACTTCCGGTTCGGGAGTTATGGGGTTAAATGTGCAAAAAAAAATATATGTTCTAACTTTTCTCATAGATGGCGCGACCGATTTTCACAAACTCAGGTTCAAATGAAAGGTCCTGTGGTCCCATACGTAATTCCTGAATTTCATGCGGATCCGACTACCGGATCCGGAAATATCCCTATGTTAAAAATTGTATACCATCACTGAAAATGGGGAAAAACCTTAAATTTTTTTCTAAATCAACCTTAAATGTTTTCCAATTAATAGTTTTTATCAGTAGACGGTCAAACAAAACGATTTCGGTTATTCTTTTAAGAATCGAAGAAAATTATTTTGAAGAATACCACAGTATTATATATGATAGTATGATTGATATGAGGAAGGCATCATTACACCACTAGGTCGATTAAAACAGGTTTTTAATGCACTCTTTTGATTCGATTTAAGGATCAAGAGCAAACCAAGTGAACTTGTGTTGGTAATTTGTGTATTATGTACCTTTCATTTGGTACGTATGTCATAGATCTATGTATTCATATATGCAGTGCACCGAGTTTATCAAAGTGGCTTGCACGATTGAGTTTTAAACAATCTTTTTGAACAATAATTTAATCTCAAATAAATGGATGAAATATCAGTTTTGATCAATTTTTCACCAACGTTTGATGGAAAATTGCTTACATTTTATAAATGTAGATTTTACTCATTTAATGAAAATGTTAGCAACACTGTTTCAATGCATTTGTCTTAGATTGCGCTGCACAAAATAAACAAAAAAAATTTTTTTTTGCGAAAGCTATTTTCCGGAAAAATAAATAGTTATACGACAACATTCCATATCAATTGCTTTCGCGTCTTAAATTAAAGGTTCCTATTTTGTGGGTTTACTTATAGAAGGTGCGTAAATCTTTATATCGCAATAATTTCTGCAAGAGGAAATCCATATAAGAATGTGTTTGTTGCTAATAAAATGTGTCAGTGGAAGTAAGCTGAAACTGAAATAATTTTTTTCGAGCAGTTTTAAGAAAACGGAAGAGTTTTAGACTAAGATTTTCGCTTTTCTTGAATTGCAATACTCATACGCTTGCAAAGAGTATTGCTCCTTAAAAAAAGCAACCCATTTGTGTCAACAAACCGCATGTCAAAACGTTAACGCACACAACGGCATTGCGTGAGTGGTGTTGGTTTCATCTTCATATTAATAATTGAAACAAATGTGGGTAATAAACCACCGCTTTGCGCATATTTTATAGCGTAAAGGGAAAAAACAATGGTTTTTTAAGGAGACAATATTTTTATCATCAAAATTCGAAATATTAAATATCATGAAAGCGTTACAACAACTGTACGTGTCATAAAACAATCAGAGCGTAGTGTACCCAAGCATATGCTTCTTACAGTACGTGATAGAAATTATGCGTTATTTCAGTAATGACCTTCTGCTTATCTTGTCAGTTTTCTGGATCAATTTTGTATCAGAAGTTTTTGTAGTTGTACAAATTAAGCATTTCATATATAATTTCGTCGCATTCTTACCATAATTTAAAACTTTATTGTGAAAAACTTGTTTCATATCCTTTATTCAAAGCATGAACGGAAGCTAAAGACTTTCCTCATCGTCGTGGTGAATTATTAATCCTCGTATTTTGAGCCAATGTTATTTTTATTAATTCGGCTGAAGCGCATTATATTCCGGATTTAGCAATCGACACAAGCGACACAAGTTAGTTGGGATCGATTCCGGACTATAAAACATGTGGGCAAAATTTCCGTATAACTTTCATCTAAATAGTATTTAACGGGAGACGCATCGTGTGACCGACCGTTTTTGTGATGAAAAATGACTTGGTCTTGTTCTTATTTATTTTTTCAATGCTGCTGCAAACAATGGTACAACATTACTTTTCTAGGGCTTAACTCTTGCTTTTAGCCAAACCCCTTAATAACCAAAGTCTGTTTCGCAAATAGCGTTAACTTTACGTCTGCTTAGCGGTTTACTTTCACTAATTTTCTAAAATGGTTCTGTACACTCTGAATCGGCTGCGAAGTCTGTTGAAACAGAAGGTCAAATTCCACTACAGGAATGTAATACCAAGGCTTTGCTAATTTTCTAAAATATATAGTTTCATCTACTTGAATCGATGCGTAGAAATATTTCCAAGCAGTAAGTGCAATGATATCAAGAATCTGTTCAGGTAGGTGTGGAAAACGTGATCTTTGTTTTTTTTAAATCCCATGATAGCAAACAGGGACGCAGTTCTACGTCAAAAGCCATTTTGCCTTTCTCATATAGAAAGGTTATGCAATCACTTGAAAAACCGACCAGTGAATATTGGCCCGGAGGGCCATGTGTCATATACCATTCGACTCAGTGCATCGAGCTGAGCAATGTCTGTGTGTGTGTGTGTGTGTGTGTGTGTGTGTGTGTGTGTGTGTGTGTGTGTGTGTGTGTGTGTGTGTGTGTGTGTGTGTGTGTGTGTGTGTGTGTGTGTGTGTGTGTGTGTGTGTATGTGTGTGTGTGTGTGTGTGTGTGTGTGTGTGTGTGTGTGTGAGAGTGTGTGTGTATGTATGTGTGTGTGTATGTGTCAAATAATCTCACTAGGTTTTCTCGGAGATGGCTGAACCGATTTTGACAAACTAGGATTCAAATGAAAGGTCTTCCGGTCCCATACGGAATTCCTGAATTTCATCCGGATCCGACTTCCGGTTCCGGAATTATAGGGTAAAGTGTGTTCAATATTGTACACCGTCACTTAAACCGGCGAAACAAAAAACGTAAAAAATTGTCTAAACTGGTCTCAAAACTACACAAATCGATAGTCATTATCAGTAGGCAACTAAACAAACCGATTCCGGCTATCCTGGTTCCCGGTATCCGGTTCCGGAAGTACCGGAAATAGTGGTCATATATACCAAAATGGATCTCACTCACTTTTCTCAGCGCTGGTTTGACCGATTTTCACAAACTTAGATTCAAATGAAAGGTCTTCCGGTCCCATACGGAATTCCTGAATTTCATCTGGATCCTACTTCCGGTTCCGGAATTATAGGGTAAAGTGTGTTCAATGTTGTACACCGTCACTTAAACCGGCGAAACAAAAAACGTAAAAAAATTTCTAAACTGGTCTCAAAACTACACAAATCGATAGTCATTATCAGTAGGCAACTAAACAAACCGATTCCGGCTATCCTGGTTCCCGGTATCCGGTTCCGGATTCCGGAAAGTGCATATAATAGTGAACCCATTTCGTTTTCTTAAGGATGGCTTACGCAATCAAAGCACTGTTTTATTCTGTATGTTTTGCATAAACAATCTCTTGGTTTCTTTCAAAACTCGAAGAGGATTTTTTTGAATAGAATACCACAATATTATATGTACATGAGAAAGGCATCATTGCACCACTAGGTGGATTAAAACAGGTTTTTATATTAGTTATCGGTATTGAAATATGGCGTCATGCATAAATTTGAATAATAGTGCAACAAATCAGTCATATTAGTCAGAAACGATCGCCTAGTGTTGATTTGCATATCTCCATAAAAATGACTCTGCTATTTGGCCCTAATTCAAATGACCAAATGAAAACATGATTTGAACGATTACTTTTGCGTAATTCGATTTTTATGAAATTGTTCAGCATGGCGCGACCGATTCAATTTTTTTTATGTCCTCGTGTTGAAACTAAGACAAAGTACGATCGTTTGAATAAAATCGGAACGGACATCATTTCCAAAAATGAAAGCATTCATTCTGCTGAAGCTCATTCAGGCTGGTGGCAGTGGCAAATAGAGCGTAAACATCTTTCTCCCATCAAAAGGTTTCAAAAGTTACGATCCCGGAGCAGCGGCATAAGAAACAAAGGCGGAAAAACAACTCTGCAGTACTATATATTTTTCCCTTTACACATCCTCTGTTACAAAGCCCGTACTCTTTCGCTTGTGTAACCCAAGGACAGTTTCTGTTCGTTGTTTTTCTCCGACACTTCAGCCATTAAAAGCATCTCTCTGGGCTCCCTTAAACTCTGAAGATTTTTCCTCTGGCTTTCGTCCTTCTATCATTAATAAATACGACCGGGGTATTATGTATATTACCATGCTCAGCTGTGTTTCGGCTTTAGTTCATTTATTTCACCGCAGCTTCTGTAAAGCTTTCGGATTGAAAGGCATCACGCGTCGCCATCGGAACATTTTCTCAATTTTAGTTATGAGTACGTAGTATGGGAGTGCATTCCGTCCACCGATTTTCTCATCACACTTCATATGCAGCGTATATTATTTATCGGAGTTCTGATTGGTTCAAAACCGAATTCAGCTTGATGACCAGAGCTGTCACATAACCAACTCGTGCGTTTATAAATCTAGTAAATTGTAAATTTTTTCGTATCAATGTAGCTATGTTAGTTCACTTCGTCTATGTTTGTTTATTTTGATGGAGCAATCCATGGGTGAATAGCATCATTTTGGAAACCACTGCGTCGTGTCTCCCGCTAGGACAGGATCGGAATACCGAGTAGTGAGCGAAAATGCGAAGAAAGCTGAGAACTAACTGATCACATCACATTACATCATGTCTTTTTTGTGCGCGTTGCTTTGAAAATACGGTCTGCGCTGATTTGCTTTCCAGTAGGATGTTCTCATCGAAAGCAGTGCTGGCATTTTTCTAAAAGGATTTGAGCATAAACTTTTAAATTCAAATATAAGCCTAACCTTGAATCTTTACGTCAAATTCGTAAGTTATAAAATAAAAGTCCCAAGTCCCAAGTCCCAAGTCCCAAGTCCCAAGTCCCAAGTCCCAAGTCCCAAGTCCCAAGTCCCAAGTCCCAAGTCCCAAGTCCCAAGTCCCAAGTCCCAAGTCCCAAGTCCCAAGTCTCAAGTCCCAAGTCCCAAGTCCCAAGTCCCAAGTCCCAAGTCCCAAGTCCCAAGTCCCAAGTCCCAAGTCCCAAGTCCCAAGTCCCAAGTCCCAAGTCCCAAGTCCCAAGTCCCAAGTCCCAAGTCCCAAGTCCCAAGTCCCAAGTCCCAAGTCCCAAGTCCCAAGTCCCAAGTCCCAAGTCCCAAGTCCCAAGTCCCAAGTCCCAAGTCCCAAGTCCCAAGTCCCAAGTCCCAAGTCCCAAGTCCCAAGTCCCAAGTCCCAAGTCCCAAGTCCCAAGTCCCAAGTCCCAAGTCCCAAGTCCCAAGTCCCAAGTCCCAAGTCCCAACTCCCAAGTCCCAAGTCCCAAGTCCCAAGTCCCAAGTCCCAAGTCCCAAGTCCCAAGTCCCAAGTCCCAAGTCCCAAGTCCCAAGTCCCAAGTCCCAAGTCCCAAATCCCAAGTCCCAAGTCCCAAGTCCCAAGTCCCAAGTCCCAAGTCCCAAGTCCCAAGTCCCAAGTCCCAAGTCCCAAGTCCCAAGTCCCAAGTCCCAAGTCCCAAGTCCCAAGTCCCAAGTCCCAAGTCCCAAGTCCCAAGTCCCAAGTCCCAAGTCCCAAGTCCCAAGTCCCAAGTCCCAAGTCCCAAGTCCCAAGTCCCAAGTCCCAAGTCCCAAGTCCCAAGTCCCAAGTCCCAAGTCCCAAGTCCCAAGTCCCAAGTCCCAAGTCCCAAGTCCCAAGTCCCAAGTCCCAAGTCCCAAGTCCCAAGTCCCAAGTCCCAAGTCCCAAGTCCCAAGTCCCAAGTCCCAAGTCCCAAGTCCCAAGTCCCAAGTCCCAAGTCCCAAACTCCAAGTTCCAAGTTCCAATAATTAACCAATGTAAACATCAGTATTTGTCGCATTGAACTAAAATCTAATTGTAGCAATATGACATTTGGTAAATATTTAAACGAAAAATTGTCAACAAACCAAAAACCGAAAGTTTTCCACCACTGCTGAATTCAATCTGCCAAGGTCTGCTTGTGCTGCTGCGGTCTTGACGAGAGCCTGACAAGAGTCTTCCGTTCGCTACCCGAACATTTTCGTTTCCGTCGACGTCGCCTACATCGGACCACCGTTTCATCCAAGTTAATCCCCCCACCGTTTTTTTCTCTTGGCATGGCATTTCTTCGGTCACCACTGATGGCAGATCTTGGAGCCGGAAGGAAGAAGAAGGAGTAGGAGAAGGGGGGCGAAAAATTATAGCGCAGTGCCGCAGAAGAGCCTTTCATCAGTCAGTTTGAATGCTGCGCTGGGAAATAGCGATAGCACGCGGGATTGCGTTGGATATGTACAATTTATACATACATAAATATATAGTCTCTCTGCTACGAAACATTTGGCAGGGAATGAAAGGACGCCAAGCAGCAGAGGCGGCGGAAGGAAAGTCAAGCAAAGCAAGGACTTGCAACCGTTTGGGCTGAGGGATTTAGTTGAGCGCTTTCCACAAGACTGACGAAGATGGTTCGGTTCAGGCTCGGTTGGACCGTTTTCGGTAGGGGGAAGATGAAAAGTTATTGGAAGAGATCCTGACACGTCGGAAAACAGAGCACGCCACTAGAACGAAAAAAGAGGGAGGGAGATTTGGCCTAGGTTGGCTGATGCCTGTGTAGCACGTGGTCCCAGGGCTAGGGAGAAGTGGGCGGGGGCGATTTACGATTATAACCAAAGTTTCCTTTCCTTCATTTTGATTTGATTTGAATTCGACAATAAGGCTTCAAAAAATATATTTCACGTCAAAAATTGCTCGGAGCGTTTTTCTGCGTGAGTTTAGGGAAGGATCACCGAGAAAATGTGAAGGGATGTTTTGCGTGTATTTTGCCGGTCTGCTGGCGGCTGCTGGAAGCTGATTTGCGGGAATGGATGCTGAACCGAAGAGGCTTCGAAGGGAAGTGAGGATGTTTTCCTTTTGCTGCTTACCCGACCCTGTTAATGATGATGATGATGCTTGAATTGAAGTTAGCCGCCTGGAGGAAATTGAACACCGGCTCGGTGAGGCATAAATTCTTACGGCCCTGCGGGGTCTTTCCTTTTGTTCTTATTGGTTTGATCGTAAATTTCAAACGCAAAGCTAATTTCGGCCTGGTATCATTTTCATATTTATTTTTACGTCTGCAATCGTTCCGTTTTCCGGTGGGTGTCTGGCAGAGTTGGCTGATGTGTTTGGCCTTTTTCGCGCTTTAAACGGACCGGGCACCATTAGGTTGAGCGAAAGCCAGTGAAAGTTTATGGTGGAAAAATGGACCAGCTTCTCTTAGGTGAGGGTTCGGTTTTGATTAGTTCTGCTCGGCTCACCGTAGCAAGTAAATCGTAATTGATTAGAAGATTAACGATAATTGTTTCGATTGTTGCTTCAACGAGTACAAGTGATACCCCTACCGAAAGGTGGGGAACGCTTGACTTATTTGTTAGATGATGTTAGTTTTTGAAAGTGCTGCTTCAATGGCGCTTGGAAGGAATTAATTGGATTTAAGATATAAAATAGATATTATTTCGATTTTGACCTAATAGTCGTAGATCTCTAATAATGAAAAGAGAAAAAACATCGACAGTTTAGAACAATGTAGTTAAATCGAAATCGAATACCCATAGTAGAACACTACCTAATGAACAGAGTACAGTTTTTACTTTGATCTACGTATATTCGAAGTGTAATTCTTTCGTTATTTGTTTAATGCAGCAGCAGGGCTTTCTAAGCTGACGCCACAAACTGTTTCTTGTAACTTATATAAACATGACATAACCTCACAAAACGAGTCTCCATTTCCAGCCAGGGTGGATTGAGGGGCACGTTTTTGGGACTCGTCTTATCATTAATTGCCGCAACGTCGATGTTGTTGTTGTTGTTGTCAAACGTATTATTGTGGGTGGTTTCCACTTTCTTCTCGCTGTTGTTCGCGGTCTTGTGCTCGTTACTAGTTGCCGTAGATACGTTTTGTTGGACATTGATTGCTGGTTTGATACGGAAAGTGTTTTTGAAACAGAAGCACTGAATTCACCAGTTACCGTTGCTGAACGGTTGTCTTTGTCTTTCGTTTAAAATGTCCTTCTTGCAGTTTCAGTGCAGGGTTTACCGTAGTGAGCAGGTTGTTCACTGAACTGACATATAATCAGCTAATTCTCGTTGCTAACTAGAACGCCACCCGCCTTGACCACATATTACGTAAGATGGAATTGTCCAATGCAATCGCATTCTTGAATCCAATTCACGTTAAAGTCTGTTCGTTGGAGCTTGCTCATAGCGTACAGTTGCGATTGTGATGCAAATAAATTCATTGACAATTCAAACTGAATAACCAAGAGATCTGTGAGTTTTTTTAATGACTCCATATTCAGTAAATTTCAATTGAAAATTTGCATTCGAACACGGAATTTAAGTGCACTGATAACGCTCATGAAAATAATTTGGGTTGAGAAAGATTTTCTCGTCTATGTCAATTAGGCTTCGAAAAATTTGCTGTTGTTTCTTCTCAGGTGCGGTAAAATCTCTACCGGTATTTTGGAAAATTTTCGGTAATGCAATAATCGTTTCCGCTAAAAAGTTTCGTCTAACGATTATTAAGGGCTGAGGCCAGTGTGTTTTAGGGCGTTTTAATAGGATATTTTCACGCTTCAAATCTGATTTTCTCAGAAACGGTGACGAATATAAAACCCAACTGACAATCTCTTAGAGAATTAGTTTAGATTATTGTGTGAAAATTTCAGAATGATTGTTTGAATTTAGCGGTCGGGAAAGTCTTTTTTCTGAAGGAAGAATTGCATAGCTGAAAACAGTAACTTTCAACTTGTTCATTGAATAACTCGCCTTCAAAAGTATGGATCAAAAATCTATCCTGACAATGTCCAGATAGTTTAATTTAGATGCGATTAGTGCATAAAAACATATATGTTGTCGCGATGAAAATGAAATGTAACACATGGATCAATAAGTCCCGAGACTAACAATGGAAACAACATGTTTTTTGCAAAATTTTTTTTTATTCATCAACATAATCACTTTTTAGGGTGATACAATGGTTCCAACGTTTTTCTAATTTTTCAATACCATGTTTATAAAAAAATTTATCTTCCGCTTCAGAATAAGCTTAAGTTTCAGCGATGACCTCCTCATTTGAGCCAAATCTTTTTCCCTGGAGCATTTTTTTAAGATCAGCAAAGAGCCAGTAGTCACTGGGGGCTAAATCTGGCGAGTATGGGGGGTGGGGAAGCAGATCAAAGCCCAATTCGTTCAATTTCGCCATTGTTTTCATCGACTTGTGGCAGGGTGCATTGTCTCGATGAAAAAGGATTTTTTTTCTCTGCATGTGCGGTCGTTTTTTTTTGCGATTTCCTCCTTCAAACGCACCAGTAAGTCAATATAATAATCACTGTTGATCGATTTACCTTTTTCGAGGTAGTCAATGAAAATCACGCCATGCGTATCCCAAAAAACTAACGCCATGACTTTGCCAGCTGACTGCTGCGTTTTCGGACGCTTCAGACGGCTTTCGCCAGCTGTGCGTTACTCAGATGACTGCCGCTTCGACTCTGGAGTGTAGTGATGTATCCATGTTTCGTCCATGGTCACGTAACGACGCAAGAAATCTTTTTTGTTGCGAGTAAATAGCGATAAACTGCTTTCTGAATCATCGACTCGTTGCTGTTTTTGTTCCATCGAAAGCAATCGCGGCATCCACTTGGAAAAAACCTTTTTCATGCTCAATTTTTCATGAAGGATAGTAAATACACTTCCATATGATATCTGTGTCATCTCAGCAATCTCACGGAGCTTCACTTTACGATCTTTCATTATAATTTTTGTCACTTCACTCACATTTTCCGGTGTAACGGCTTCCACAGGTCTACCCGAGCGTTCCACGTCATTTGTGTCGGTACGACCACGTTTAAACTCGGCGAACCACCGACAAATCGTTGCTTTTGATGGACAAGAGTCCGGATAACATTTTTCAATCCATTGTTTCGCTTGCACGGTGTTTTTACCCATTAAAAATCAATGTTTTATCAAAACACGAAACTCGGTTTTTTCCATTTTTTAAACAAACTACAAAACGACTTTACTCCAACCTCGATAACTCAGCTGTTTCTGGTCGGATCGACTTGAAATTTTGACCCGTTTCAAGCAAAGGTTAGTACTCTAGAAAGACGTGGTTACTGGTTTACTACGAGCGCCATCTCTGCTTTAGTCTCGGGACTTATTGATCCATGTGTTGAGTTTTTTTTGTGGAGGTAAGTCGATTTCTATGTCGGCGCCATTTTAGTTCCCTGGTAACGTAACGAAACATGAGAGAGAAATAAAATCGGCTCAAAAAGGCTGCCAAACAAGCGGCAGCTTTCTTGGATTTTATGTGATGTAGTCAAACTTGTAAACGAAAATATCAAAATTTTCTTGGCCACATTGAGAGTCATTTTGCACATTTGCGAGAGAACATGGAGAGGAATGTAATACGCATAGCGAGCCACGTGGTTTTACGTGACCTCAGCCCTTAACAGTCAGAATCACGCCAGTTAAGCCTAAGGGCATGTTCAGAAGTGTTCCAGTACTAGATGTATAATTTATGTCAGTTCTACAATTTTAATCTGGAAATTATAACAAGAAAAACTGGCAGCCACAGCAGCGTTTTGTGCGTGTTTCAAAAATGCAACAAAATAGAACGGCAGCGTACACCAGTTTTAAATTTGGCAGTAGAACTGTTCGAATAAATAAAACTAAAACGGTTTGCTACTGATACGTTTGTTCCAGTTTCAATTCTATTATAGATCACCCATATAAAACTTCCAGCTGCTGAATTTGTTCTAACGGAAGCGTTGGTGTTTTTCTTTCAATTTATTAAATTTTTGTTTTTCCACAATAGTAATCTTTCCGAAGTGAATTAGCTAATTTCTCAATAACAAATCGAATGTGTTATCGTCGAAGGATTTAAAATCGATTCAAAATTTAAACTTAAAAAACCTGGATTCGATTGTTTATTCTACACTCTTGGAAAAATCAAAATTACACATGATATAAATCCAAGCATGCCGTGTTTCTTAGGCGGTGATAGATCATTACATGTTTTATACTATGTTCTTACTATGAGTTAAGATAAGTTTTAACTCTGATTTCATGTTTTAAGCGAAATAACATGTTTTACTTTTGCGTTATTTCATATTCAGAAAAGTCGCATTAAAACATGTTTTCCCGAAATAACATGATGTAATTGTCAGTAAAGCACAACCCTGCTAGCATTTTCCTTCACTTTTCGACTATGTCAATTGACAAGCTGTTCAACAACAGCAGTTTTCCATCAAAGTAGCCATGTGATCATAATAAAACAAAACTGGAAACTGGTACCACCGATAATTCACGGATCATACAGATAAGTACCGGTTTTGGTTTTTAGCTTGAATAGATATGAGAATAGGTTGTCGTGGGACCTTTTTTTTGCTCACCTCTTGGTGACATTTTCTACTATTTATATAGAAGAGATTCTGATGATATGGTACAGATAGATTTTTGCGCCGAATACAGATTTTTGGAAAAATGACCTGGCAACGCAGACTGGTACAACCACTTTTAATATATGACATTTTTGATAATTAATTATGACTTTTTTGATCATTTGCTGCTCAAAAATATTTATTTCTCTTAAATGGTCAACGTTTTGAGGAAATAAACCTTCGAAACGTTGGCAATAAGCGTGAAACGATAATAATCCTACATAGCTAGGAGAAGTACCTGGCTTATTTCTTATTTTCCGGATGTTGTCAAAATACTTTTTTCTTTCCTACCTGCGACGTAGGCATTTTTGCAGTTTGTTTCTAAAAAAACTCAAGACCAAGTAATATGTCATGCGTATAACATAATCTTAGTGTGAACAGTGCGGTTTTATCTTTATATTACTTTCCTTAAAACATGTTATTTTCTGCAGGTGTGAACGTAGTTTTAAGCTATAAAATTAAATTTTTCATCAGCTTCGATGAAAATTCAAATAAATCAGCAGTAAATTTACGAAGCGGATTCCGTTCCTGACTTCCTGCCAGAAAATGTCAAGAAGCGGATTCAGTTTTACATGATTTGTAAATTTAAGTAAATCATGACGCTTCTTTTATGTGCATGTATCGAGCCGTAACTCCCAAGATTTGTTGTGAGCGCGTGTAAAATTCGTTTCCAAAATGTTAAATTTTCATATTCAACAAATGTTGTGAATTTTTATCGGAGATAGAGGCCTATCTTTTTCTTTATATTGGATGATAAAAAATCAATGACGAAAACCGATCTTGGGCAAAAAACAAAAGAAATTGAGTTGAAACGAATAAGTAAGACCTAACTTCCAAGAGAATTACATATTGCTGACAACGATCTTTTGACAGTTGTCGAAATTTCATTAGGTTTCTGTCTGTTACTACTGATGAAATTCAATAGCAGCCTTTGGGATTTTGAGACCTTTTCTAAGCCTAAGTTTGTGAAAATAGGCCAAGTCACTTCAAGAAAAATGCCAAGTCTTTTCGATCTGAGGTATTTAATGGAATGAGACGATCTGCCAGTAACGATGGACAGAAGTACTACATCATCGTTAGGAAATAGCTGGCCAATTTTCACTATTAAATTTTTCAAGTTATTACATAACCTTTCTATTTTAGAAAGGCAAAAAGTATATTTTTATAAAATTAAATAAGTCATTTTGGTTTTGGTACCTTGTGGGTACCGATTTGTGCAGAAGTGCACATGACTGTTTTGATTATTTTACGTTTCGCATTCAGCTCATCAGTGCATTAGCAGATTATGTTGACTGCTAATGCCACCTCGTGGATCAACATAATCCGCTAAGCCGACGTAAAGTCATCGCTATTTACAATGCACTTATTTACACCGAAGTGCTATGTCTATCATGACGTCCCAGGCGAAAGCGAATTTACGACTTTATGGCCGCAAACATATTTTAGTCATTAAATTGTTATCATGAATTTTTGGGTCTACTAACAAGTAGGTACACATTAACTTAAAGAGAGTATCAAGGATAGTAAACACTACAAATGATCCCATCTGCTAATGAAAGGTTTATCTAGATTAACTTGTCTTACAATTATTTTAGCGTAATTTTAGATGTTTTCTAAAATTTCTTCTGATAAGATCTAAAGATGGTCATAATGTGAGATAGTAAAAAGAAATAATTACCAATTACATTACAATAAACGCTACAAGAAGCAGTTGACATTCGATTTAATAACTTTTTCATTTCGTTGCGCTTTTATTTTCATATAGAGATTTTCAATACAGAAGTTTGATCTCCCGACACAGATTTACCGATATTTTTCTCATGAAAAATATAGATTCAAATGTGGCAACCCTGCACGCTATACGAAATTGAACAAAGCACGACGCAAATGGAGCAAAGGCAATGGTGTTTTCTTTTTCCGTACCAACACGTACCGATGCATACCAGTTTTGCATCGTCATCGCCCATTAATTTCGGAACCGGAAGTCGGATCTGGATGAAAATGCACCGTATATTTTAAAACAGTGAGAGCTTTATTTTGCATCATGATTCGTGAAAATCGGTTTAACCGTTGCTGAGAAATCGAAGTGAAATCTGTTTTTGTAGATTTTTTTCACTATTATCGGTGCTTTCGGAAGCGGAAACCGGGAGTTAGTAGTCCCAAAGTATTGTTATATATTCACAAATTAACTAGATTTGCCAACAAGATGAATTTATCAGTAAGTTTTATGAAAATGTGCACCTCGTATAGTTATCGCTTGTTAAAAAATACCCATGAAATTGAAAATTTTCACTAATCGCACTGTAATTCCGGAACCGGAAGTCGGATCGGGATAAAATTTAATAGCAGTCTATGGGACCATAAGACCTTTCACTTGCATCTGAGTTTGTGAGTAATCTCTGAGGAAATTGAGTGACATTTTTTGTCACATACACACACACACACACATAAGGCATAAAACCGACTATACCGCGTCACTTTATGAAAAATAATCGTTGCGAAAATACAACACGCATTTGAACAGAATTGCAGTTTCCGTTTTTTTCTTTCCACTAATCAATCAGGAATTTATAATAAACGGTTTCTCTGATTAAGAGAGAACTTCAAATAGAGTAAAGCTCATAAGTTTTTGACGAACATTTTAGATAGGATTTCTGATGCAAAACAGAAAAGCGGCAGAAAGTCAATTTTTATAGCTGCGTCATTTTGTTTACACTCTTCTCTAACCATTTGTGCTGTTGTTTATTCGTTTTCATTAGTTTGTTTCGAAATGCGTGGACTTTCAGCAGAACAACGTCGAAAAATTGTGTACAAATGGTGCACCGAACGCGTGCTGTCACTGAGAAAAATAGCAAAAATGGAAATGGAAATGGAGTAAGTGAAAAAGCCGTGCGAAATGCAATCAAGAAGTTTGGTGAGGATAACACCTTTGAGGATAAACCGAAAACGGGTCGAAAAAAAGGTCCTGCTAACCCTCAGTTGGATAAACGTATACTGAAGGCGTTCGAGAAAAAGAAGGAGGTTTCAGTTCGGGTTGTGGCCAAAAAAGTGAGCACTTCGAAGTCAAACGTTCTTCGTGCAAAAGGGCAAGTGTTAAACCAGTCCGAGCCATCGAGTGAAATCGAAAAATTTAGTAAGAAAGCTATGTTCTGGCAAGCAATTTGTAGCTGCGGTAAGATTTCGAAACTCTTCATCACCACTGCTTCAATGAACAGCGAAATATACAGCAAGGAATGTTTACAAAAACGACTTCTACCCATGATTCGAAGCCACAAGGATCCTGTTGTCTTCTGGCCAGATCTGGCTTCTTGTCACTACTCGAAATCAACGGTATAATGGTATACTACCAAAAATGTCACTTTCGTCCCAAAAGACATGAATGCACCAAATTGCCCACAACTTCGACCAATTGAGAAATTTTGGGCATTAACGAAGGCACATCTTAGGAAACATGTCTCGGCAGCCGAAACCATTCAACAGTTCGAAAAGCATTGGAAAAAAAGTGTCAAAACATGTCGCCAAGAAGTCTGTACGGAATTTGATGAGGAACGTTCGCAAGAAGGTGCGCCAGCTAGTCTACAATGGCTAAGTTGCAAATGTTGAGAATAATATTCTGTTGTTGTAGTCTAATATTATCAGTATATCGAATAAAATTTAAATATCTAACACTTGTGAATTATTTACAGCGAAATCAAAGTGCGTCCATACTTTCTGAGACAGTCTTTAGAGTTTTTGTACGAAGGGTCATCTCATAAGCACAGCCACCACATTATTCAGCACAATTCAGTTTTAGAAATTGGAAAAAAATCGTTTTAATGTTGATGTCAATAAATTCAAAGATCTGTATCTTCGAATGTTTTTTTTTGCTAAATTTAACATAGCAACTATTGCAATTATGTTCTCAACTAATATGATATATCCATCGATTAGAGCAATAAAAAAAAAACACAATTTCAGTCTGTTTCTCGTTCGATACTAATTGGATTGTAGTTCGAATGTTAGTTCTTTCTCTATCGATAACCACTCTCACCATTCACGATCTTCCAAATTTGTTAAACTTAGTTGTAAAATACTTATGTCTACAATGCAAACAGAGCCCATAAAGTAGAACGTTTTGAATAGTTTTGGTACACAGTTGCTCCACACAATAATTATCGCTTCACTGCGAGTTCCGTCCGTTGGTAACACGACAGTTTGGATTAAAACAGTCGGAAATTGTCCATTTGTTCCTTTACTTGGAGCATTCTCCTTCGCTGATATCCAGTATCCTTTCGAAGTGTAGAACGCAGGATTTCGGTGAATGAGCGCAAAAAGATGTCATAAATAAGGAAAATCCGTACGTTTCTGTCCGTTGAAAATGCTACAATTTTTACCACTTTTGTCTTCCCCTGAATGGTTGAACTCAGCGGAAAGCTTTTCCGTGCGTCGATCTTTCCCTCTATGCTGCAGCAGCTCACCATCCGCCAAGCGTCTGCCATTTTTCGCTACTCTGATGTATATTATTTTTAGTGTAACCACTTTCCGACATTTATCAGACGAAGGCAAAAGCGGTAATAAATTATTTGAGTCTTAGTGTCCCGTTTTACCCTACCTCCCGGTGCAAAAGGGGCATAGGTACAGTAACCTAACCCTTCCAACGAACTATTGTTTGGTCTGGGCAAACACGAAGGATACACAGGCACACGGACGATGAAAGACGGCGAGCGAATCCAGAGAGCGTTCATACATCATAGGAATAATACAAAATGTATTTAAAAACTTTATCAGTAAATCTAGTCATTTCGGTGTTGTGTGGATACATGCCCGGATCCATGTCCGGAGATTGTAAAGTTCTACTCTCGCATCGTTTGCCTCTCAGCTATACGTCTTCAAACCACACATGCAAAACGTGTAAAATTTATGAAAAACATAAAAATGAATAAATATAAATTAAAGTTTTCATTTTCATCATAATAGTATAAATTTCAAAATATAAACATTTATTAATCCATTTAGCAGAATTTATTGTTATGATACGTAGACGTACCCCGACAGGGCGGAAGCACACATTAAGTACGGAACTCTCGGTGCCAGTTTAGCACTTCTGTATAGTTTTCGAAATGTGCGACGGTTACGTGTCGGCATAAATATTCCGCCCAACCAGGACTACGACATTGTGGTTTTTCCGCCGTCCCCCGGAAACATGGGGAAACGTATACAATTTCAAGGTGTTTTGGAATTAGTTCGACTGGCTGTTTTGTTTAGCACGGCGACAAATGTGCATTGTTTCCATTCGCAGCCGCAGTGCCGCGTTGTCGGGTGAAAGAGCGATCCGCTTCTGAAGACCATCATCGCCGCAGCTAGCGCTCTTCCAAGGGATAAGATTTTTGAATAATATCCGTAACTGGACAATAAATTTCGGCACACTGAGTAATAATAGCTCCCTCTTTGCCAACCAACCATTGAACCAGAAAACCCACCCCTCATTCCTTCCTCACGGAGAAGGTAGTAGCTAGAATGCAACCCGTTTTCGGGCTCTCATAAATTTACCGATGCTAAAATATTTCTTCACGTGGTGTACATTCCAAAACTATTTGGATTTCCGGCACATCGAAAACACCCCTCCACCACCATCGGGACGCAGCAGATGTGGGGTGGCAATGCCAGCTCGCGTTCCGGGATGTTGTCGAAAACTGGCATTACATATATTCATTAGAAGCACAAACAAAACTGCTCTTCGCAAACGAAGCAACATCCAAACTTACATTCAAATATACCGAACATCACATGCACATGAGCATTTCGAATATAACTTTGCCGAGCCAAATCCAAACACCTTACACAGCCTCACCACGCGGGGAGGGGATACGCTCTGAGTGGGGGTTGGGGCTATCGTTGGCAGTTACAGCATAAACCGAAGCTCTAAACGACATATATTTTCCGAGAATGCGCTTGTGGTACAATTACACGGGGTTTTCGTAATGAATTTATTTTCTTACCACTCTGCAGTAGCTCGTTGTGGAAGACCGTAACGCCTCGACGGTGTTTGGTGGTAGCGGTTTGCGGGCACTCCGGGCTCACATTTCGACATCTGATCGATGGTTCGTCACTATAAATTGACGGCCGGATTTGTTAGATATGAAAAAAAAGATCAGGCATCCCGATCACAATACATAATTCATTAGTTCATTATATAAATATGATTCTAATATGCAAACAAATATCGTTAGATTATTCGAGTGCTTTCGAGCGCACAGTTTCTTTTTCAGTAGTAATTTCTATAGACTAACTCGACTGAAAACTGATTTATAAAGAGGTGGATGCATTTTTGTATACATTTTTTTCAAACCGTTGCCAGGCCTGTTCGCGACAAAATCTGGACAGATTAAATTGGGAATAAAACAAATTTGCTGTTAGATCAATCAAAAATGCATTTTTAGTCATTTAATTGTATATCATTAGTCATCTTAAAACAAATTACAGTTACTTAATTAGGTTGCATGAAGAAACTACGGACTTTTCAGTTTAGTCAAGACTTTGGGGTCTATACAGACATTTCTGTCCCCGATTTAGCTGCTTTTATTCAAAACTTTAAAAATTTTTGTAGCTTGTTGTTTTAATTGAAAGAGTTCTCTCTTGAAGACAACCCAATATTGCTCGAAAGGTCAGGAATCGAACTTTCGCAACAGCACCCAAGTAGCAAATGTAACTAATTGAAATTTCAAGATGTTCTAGAATTGTTTTAGATTTGTTATTTTTGTTAGATATGTTCAAAAAGGTTTTCAAACATATTAGAATTGGTTTTGTAACTTATCACTGCTAAGTTTCACAATATCCCCAATGCAAGAATTTTCAACATCAAGTTCCATGAACAATAGAGTAAGTGCAAATAACTTGACAATTCTTATTTCGTTCTCATAATTTGTTTTCAAATACTTGACTTCACCACCCCTCACCTGAACCCACCCCTTTGAATGACTCCTGCGCACGGGCCTACTACCGAGAAAATCATTGTAAAACACCTTTGAGTACGTCTAAAACAATTGTGCTTCAAATCACCAATTTGCTCATGTTGCACTAGCAGTTACAGAAGTTCTGCAAAGATATTCACTTCGTCATGTAAAAAGGGAAGTAACTATAACAATTGTGCAACTTGATGTTAAAAATGTGTCTAATGGCAGTGTGCCGAAATGGCTATAAACAAGGGAAGAGTCGCTTAACACAAACTATATTGTGCCTCTAAAAAAACACGTGATATACTCAAAACCGAGCCCTTTGTGTGCCGCAAGTGTGCAACTGTATGAAAACGAAAGTACCAATATTGATAAATGCACCAACTCATTGTGTTAATGTGTGATTGGCACATTGTTCTAAGCGCCCTCCCCTTGGCTATAAATCTCTTGCGGAAGTAAAATACGTGAGCGAAATGATACTTTCCGCAAGGTAAAAAAAATGATAATCCGGATTCAGAATCAAGAATATTTTCTGCTGAGTCTGCATAGTTTTGACCGCCTCATAAATTTTTGTCACGGTGTGCAGTTTTTTTCATTTTTAGAAAATAATGACAATAAATTCAAAACTTGATATTGTGCAGGATCGGTTTGAAATGAGCTCAAATTTATAAGTTCTGAAAACAGTATCATAAAAGTAGCAGAAATGCAACATTACATACGCAATGAAAACAAACTCAATCAGAAAACTGCTTCTGTTTGCTCTTTGCTGAAATAATGAGCAGACCTGACATCAATTTTGAAAGATAGTGGACGAAAAGTTAAGGGGCGGGTAGGGTCTAACACGTTTGAAAAACCATTTATTATTTTCTTTATATTTTCTTTTCGTAAAACATTTCAAGAATTTTCTGTGAAATTTTCAAGCCTATTGGAACGAAACTCTGGAAGTTATGGACTTTTATCTATGGGAATCTCATTCTACGAAGAAGCAAGAGCTCGGCGCACAGGCCCAAGATTTGTACTTCGATTGACTTCAAAACTTGACATAAAATTCTTGAAATGTTTCGTTCTAATCTATAACATATATAAAAATGGATTGCCACTAAACTTGGCACAGGTACTACTTGCATTTCAGAGATGATTTAGGGAGCATTTCTATAGGGGAGGGAGCATAGCAAGTGTAATTAACAGGAGGGGGTCATGAAAAAATGCATATAACTTGACGACAACAGGAGGGAGGGGGGGGGGGATGTGTTCATGAAAAATTTGTCTAATTTGGCGAGAATCGATACTTTTTTTAGATCATAGAAACAGTTTGCATATATTAGATATAATGAAAAATGTCATGAAAAAATGTATCTAATTTGACGAGAATAGATACTTTTAGAAAACCATAGAAACATTTTGCATTCCGTAGATATGATTATATGGGGGATGGATGTACCTTTAAAAATGGGGGTGTAATGTTTTTAACGGCATAACTCCAAAACTACTGAACGTATTGCAATCAAACTTGGCATAGGCACTTCTTGCTCTTCAGAGATGATCATTAGGACAAGCGTTCTTAAATTGAGGAGGCCATGTCGAAATTTATCTTATTTAAAGAGAATTGATACCTTTTAAAACCATACATACATGTGATGTGATGTGATGTGAAGTGAAGCCACCATCAGTTCAAGGACTTGCCAGTGGATGCGGGTAGACTTACAGTAGCCCCGATATGACTCATCCATTCACTTTCTTACTATAGCTGTTACCGAAAAGCGAACAAAAAGGGTTGGGCGGATATGTAAGTAAAGTTACTTACTCGTATTCCGCGGGAATAAAAGATGCTCTTCTAACCATAATATCCAGTGCATGGATGAAGCATTTCGCTATACATGCTTGAACCCGCCTGATGGTTTGTTTGAGAAGGGCGCGTCAGACTCATTTCAAACCTTCAAAAGGAAACAAGTTTCCTTCAAGTGACTTGGGCTGGCTATCCACAATCCCTCGTTCAGTCGTCAATTCGTCCGATGCCCTGATGCTCCCTACCCTTTACGACCCCGTGCAAAATGTTTTATATTGAAAAATACAATAAAACATAGTGTAATGAAATTAATATAACATGAAAAGATATAATAGATTACAAAATAATACAATATAACATAATATAATATAATATATTTTAATTTAATATAATATAATACAATGTCATACAATATAATATAATATATCATAAAACAATATATAAAATAACAGTTAATGTAGAGTGTCAGTTATGCTCTTCCATCTTCGCAATACTGCAGGAAGTAGAATATTTCTCTTCTAATAACAATAATAATATCCACATCTATAAAAATAATATATGTTATTATTATTGATGACAAATTAATAATAATAACAGTAAATATAATAATGAAAATAATAATAAAAAACGAATCTAATATAGTACAATGAATTATATAATAAATAATAGAATGAATAAAATGATATGTTGCGATATGCTATGATATTATATTACTTGAATTTATATGTCATTTCTCATCCTCTCATTCTGTCATCAACGCATTCCATCGACCAATTGTCACCACAGACACACGTGTAGGCATGAAACAGGAACCAGTGAGGACCAAGCTCACCTTGTGACGACCTTGATAGTTAGTTAAAAGATTACTTTAAAAATGATAACTTATAAGGAAAACAAATTTATATTTTGCGCAGAGGTACGTAGTACTACTCATAATAAACCCTATAATATAATATAATATAATATAATATAATATAATATAATATAATATAATATAATATAATATAATATAATATAATATAATATAACATAATATAATACAACATAATGCAATACAATATAACATAATATAGTAGAATACAATATAATATAATATATTAAAATATAATATAATTATATAATATAATATGCTATGATGCAATGCAGTATAATACCATAATAACATAAAATAGTGTAGGACGATAATATATGAAACAATATGCTATGATATAATATAACAGTAATTTCGCAGTGTAAGTTACGCTCTTCTCATAATAAAAATAATACTAATAATACATGATGTAATAAACGACAGAATTATATGTTACAATATACTATGATAAACATTGCACTTTAGGATGGGCTTCAACCTACAAGCCATTTCGCACCCTCTCATTCTGCTACTAACGCAGAAGGCGATAGCACCCAGTCGACGCCGTTCTATTGACCAAATGTCATCATAGACGCTCGGGGAGGCATGAGATAGGGACTTGTGAGGACTTAGTTATCTCACCATTTGACGACCCTTTTAAAACCATACATACATTTTGAAAAACTCAAAAATGGTTTTAAGGATATTTGTGGGGGGTGGATATAATGAGTGCCTCAAAAAAGGAAGTTTAATGTGAAGTTTATAGAATTTTCCATATTCCATTATAGAATTTAATTTTAATGAATTAATCGATACTTTTTGAAGAGCACAGATACTTCGTACACTACTAAGAGGTGGTCATAAGGGTTATCATGGAGGAGAGCTGTAGTAAGTTCACTGATAAAAGGAGAGTTCGATATAAAATTTATTCTACGATAAACGATGCATCTTGACAAATACAGATACTACTTTTATGTCAATGTAGATTAAAAGGTTATTTTAAGGGAGAGGGAGTTCAGCAAGTGCCCCAAACATGGGAAGTGTAAGGTAAAATTGATTGAATAGCAACATAAAACTGCTCAGAGTATTACACTAGGTAGGACAACTTCGGGAATTTTGTTCGGCCTTTTCTTCCCGAAACATTTCCGAGCAACGCCGGGTCATTCAGCTAGTAAATTATAAAAGAAAATATATGATTTTTTGAAAATGTCATACCCTACTGGCTCCCTTGGAGTAATTAATTGTTTCTATTGATTTTATAAATTCTAAATGCGTTTTTCTCGAAAGCAGGTTTTTAAAGTCCGTGTCCATCGTCATTCAAAAACTACTACACCATTTTTTTTTTCAAATTTTGCACACAGTTTCTACATACCTCATGATCAAAAAAGAACCGGAATTTTCATTTTAAAATTCCCGCGCTTGTCCAATCGGTAAACTTTCATTCCCTCAACGTTGGCAACTCTTTTATAGATTTTTTTTGTTTGGCGTCTATACAAAGAAGTTGAAAAATTTTCATGTGGCGATTTTTATAATGGATGAAAATTTAGAATAACGTACGTGCATCAAATTTGGTGTTGCAAATGAATTCAAGTGTTCCGAAACGTTGAAAATGTTAGAAAAGGTCTTTGGTGAATCGTGTCTAGGAAAAACACAGGCATACGAGTGGTATAAACGCTTCAAAGGTGGTCGTACTAGCTTGGATCATGATGAGATCCCTGGTCGCCCAACAACATCTGTTACTGAAGAAAACATTGAATCGGCAAAGCAAATCTGTACCGATTAGAGAGATTCCTGTGTTGTTGGGCATCTCTTATGGATCAGCCGAACACATTTTAACTGATGTTTTGGGTTTGAAACGCGTCGCTTCTCGGCTGGTGCCAAAAAAGCTGAATTTCATTCAAAAACAGCGTCGTGTTGATGTGGCAAAAGAGATGATTTCCAACACATATAGTGACCCCACATTCATCGAATGCATCATAACTGGTGATGAGGTGTGGATCTATGAATATGACGTCGAAACCGCACAACAATCGACCGAATGGCGCTTCGAAGGCGAGCCGTTGTATTAAATTTTCATTCATTATAAAAATCGCCACACGAAAATTTTTCGTATGAACGCCAAACAAAAACTAATCGTACGATATGCGTCAAAATTTGACCGAATGTGTATAAAAGTGTTGCCAACGTTGAGAGAATAAAAGTTTACCGATTGGACAAGCGCGGGAATTTTAAAATGAAAATTCCGGTTCTTTTTTTGATGATAAGGTATATAAAACCAGACCCCAACGTTTTTCTTTTCATTGTTTGTTACTTTGGGAAAGTTTGATAGCTACAAAATGGCGGATTTTTTCGTAAAAAATCGTAGTTTTCACTTTGAACAACCACCAAAAATTAAAAAATATTTAAAAAAATCAAACAGAAACGTTTTGGTCTAGAAAAACTTCTTCTCTAACTATACTGCGTTCATTTGTTCACTTCTGATCAGTCTGCGCTGAGATACAGTGGACACCGCAAATCATGGTTTTTAAGAAGCGTCCTCAAAAATACCTCTTCACCGATTTACCTATTTTTCCACGAAAACATTACAAAATGTTTTTCGAATGATGCTTTTTATCATGCAAAACATTTGAATTTATTTTGTTGAACGATAATTCTGGAAAAAATTCGTGAAAATGATAATTTGTTTTCATCGTTTAGACCCTACCACCATTAAAGTTCATTAAAGTTTTTTTTTCGCAGGTACATATTACCAGAGCTTAAAATTGTCACACATTTGCAATGAAAGAAACCATCCCAACAGTCTCATTTTCAATGTTTTACTGTCTCATTCGTAAATGTCCGACACCAGAACAAACAAAGAGAGACGAAGCATTTTCGTTTCTCATCGAAAATATGAGAGAGTATAATTACCAACGTCACTCTTTCCTCTATGACAAGACGAAACCAAACTAACGTCTTCAGGGAGCATCATCAGAATTTCAATTCTCATTCTTTCATCGATGTATTGAAAATGTGTGATGTTTGGCTATAAAAAGTGACTAAAATATGACAAATCGAAGTAATTACATCCCAGAGTCTCTTTGGAAATCAAAACTACTACAAATCCGAGTACCAACAGGTAAAAGTTATTGCGAAACCTTTTTCTGTCATTTTCAATTCTCACAGTTTGGTTGAATATCAACACTGCATACTATGGGATTATCACTGAAAACTGCAAATGACTGAAAGGGCAAATGAAAGAAAAAATACAATTTTGAAACTACTGTTCCACTTATGTCATTGACTGGAGGTGGATTTCGTTCTCATAGTTTGCAAGCGAAGCTGAGAGTGACAGTAATTTCTTGTCATTTTCGTCTATTTTTTGTCAGTGAAAATGACTTTTATTAGCTCTGCATATTACCGCTTAAACGGCTTGTTGTAACTTTAGCACACGGGTTTACCAAAATAAATATCTACAGTGCGTATCACAAAAATAGGGTGAGAAGGATGAATATACTGCATTGAGGTTTAATTTAACTAGTTCGATAAATTTTAAAACGTGAAGCATTTCTTATTACGAAAGTGTTTTTCCTACAATATTCACAAATCCATGTTTCCTGTTATTTTGATAGTAAAAAAAATTGCGTTGTATGAACCCATTGTTAAGTAACACAATGTTGCTGGATTTATCAGGTTACTAAAAAAAAATTGATCAAAATGATCTGAAAATTTATAAGAATGTGTGGAAATTATTGTATGCAGATTTTGAACATCATTCCGATGATTGAAGAAGAACAGCTTTTTATTATACCAAAAATCGTTGAAAAACACATTATATCAAAACACATTATATCGAAGACGCTTGAAAATTTCAGGCATATTTGTAGCTGTAAAACCTTCCTAAAGTAACAAAAAACGAAACGTTTACAAATCAAACTCGACTATTTTAATTAATATTATTTGCATAATCCGATGAAGTATGAGCACGGTTATTGAAAATCTCTTTCAAGCCGTAGAATTTTCTTGTTTTCGTCATAAATCGTTGAGGAAGAGAATAAAATAAGGAAGAACGAAATGACAATGGGTTTCTCCAGGGAACTGTTTTGCGCACCAATAGCTCGCTAAAACGCGAAAATTTGTATTATCCCGATTTTTAGGTATCTTTACTTCTTGTCGATTAAGGGAACTCAAGCACAAAAACGGTTAACCACATTTAATCTCACTACATACATTTGAATATTCTTGCATCAATGTTTCTGCCTTCTTCTATAAAGGGTAATCGAATTGCTGAAAAAAAAACGACTTTTGATCGAGCTCGATCAGACGACGAAACCGGAAAATGTTTCTCTGTGTGTGTATGTGTGTTTGTGTGTGTAGAAGGCTGAACCAATTGAAACAAACTTAGATTCGTTTGAAAGCTACTATTGAGTTATTGGTGAAGTTTGAAGATCAAGTGGCTATCCTTACAAGTTCCAGAGATATGATGATAAAAGTGACGTAAACGACGAGTCAGTTTTTATCTACCAGTGATTGTTTCATTTTAGACTCGTTCGTTATCATTTGTTTCAGATAGAAATAATGAAGGAACATTTTTTACACCTCCCAATAGGTTTTGGGAACAACTAACGCATATTAGAGTGCTACGTTTAGTAACGAATCTTAAGACACTCATTTCTAAAAGTGTATTTTCATATTTATTTGAGGCCTGAGCACAGTGGGTCGCGTATAAATTGTGAATCGACCACGTGGTTCCCTCAATTCCCTTTTTCGTTTGCGTGTTTAAGAAAGTTATGATGGAAATACTACATTTTGGGAGCCTCATATTAATTATGCTCCTTATATCGACACCGATGCATTTTAAGGGCCCATGTGTTGGGCATATTTTCTTGTAGTAACATGTTCTATAATTCTTCAAAAGGCTTGAATTCACTACCACGCAGTGTAATGCAAATTAAAACTTATAACTCACTTCTAAGTAGATTAATGACAACTTTAATTTTATTCAAAGAAAAAGACAGTTCCAAACAAAAGTTTTTCTGAATGCAATGAAGCCCCAAAATCAACGTCTGAAACTCAAATAGAAATCGCATTTTGATGTGGTTGGGAACTATGCAATCCAATTATTGCAATTACAAAAAACTGAACATTTTGACATCTAACTATGTATAATTTAAAAAGTAAACATCAAATCTCAAAACCAATCAGTTGCGTACTGGCTGACGAGAAGATCTTTCATTTGCGACTAGTCTCGCCATCTCTGAGATCTTGACCTCTTTGTGAACAACACATAATTAACCACACACACGGTCATTTGCTCAGTTCGTCGAGCTGAATCGGTTGGCCTTTCGGGCATCAGGCAATTTTCCCAAAATTCAAGCGAATCCTATACCTATTTTTTGTATTTACAAAAATATTGTGAAAACTCACCAGAAAAATCTGGTTTTTGCAGAAAATGCGAACAGAAGTGTTCAAAATTCCAGTTGAGTTTATGTAAATGAAGAAAATAGAGACCATTGTAAACTTTGTAAGCTATCACACTTTGTTGGACATTTCATACGCTCGATGCAGCGCACCGCGCTGGAGACGCTATGCGCCACATGGTGGCGCTTCCGGAGCTGCGCAGGTAGCCTATAGGAAAATATAAAGAAAAAAAAAAGATTTTCCAAACATGTTAGACCCTACCCGCCCTTTATCAAACAAACATATTTGAATGAAACCTTACAGATCGTAGATAATACAATAAACTTAAATTTGTCGTATAAAAATATCAAAAATATATGTTTTTTATACATTAAAAAAAATGATTTTTTTCCAATATGTCATAATACAATAAAACGTCGTAGAATCTAAATCCGTTGAAAAATTTTTAGACCAGCAGTTAATTAAAAACCTATGATCCGCTGATCAACGCTTCACTGGTCATTAGTTTGAATCAAAACGACAAGCTGGTTCTATCTAATGAAAACTTAAAAATTCCATTTGTGCTGTGTAGATTTACGCTCAGTCACAAATCCTGCGGATTAACGTGTCCCCGGTGATGTTCTCCTTGTGCAAAATAATTAGTTTCTTTTTTTTTGTGTTTCTTGCTCCATCGTTCCGAACCCCGTCGCCACCGTTCCCCGTTGGTGGTTGTTTGGTTGGTTGGTTGTGTCATTGCTTCTCACATTTTATTTGCTAAAGCGAATGGTTTATAATAATCCTAAATTATGACGCTAGATTTTCTTCACTTTTTCAATCCCAAGCCACCCCCACTGCACTGGTTTCCGCTAAAGTTTAAGAACTCCCCGGCAACGGCAACCGACCAGTCGACTCCGGAGCGCAGACTGGTACTGCCACTGGACAGTTCTCAATTCACGTCCCCTGGCAGTCACTTTGAAAAGCGGGGTGTGTAAACTTTTTTCATAATTTTCTTCATTATCATAAAAATGTATGAATTATAGATAAACTAAATGAGAAACTTATTTTTTCCAACAATCACCTCCACCGCCAACAAAACGGCTAGGCGTAGCAGTTTACCAACTGGCGCACACCACGGTTACTAGAAACGACATTCCAGCCACAATCCGCTTAGTTCAAGTCCGAGAACCGACCGACTGCACAAACATGATTAATTAATAAGATGTGGGTAATTACGGAAAGGTGCATCACGAGAGATTGATCTCGCTTCTTGGAGTGGGCGGTATGGGTTTGGTTCACCGGAAGACGCAAGGGGGAAAAGAATTGCGCTAATCCACCGAGTGACTCCATTATCGCGTTATGGGTTAGAGACACTGGTACAGGAACTGGCGGTAGCAAGAAAGTTCTCTAAGTAGTTTTAATCATTCTTGTAAGAAATCGTCTTCTCGGTTCATCTACTGGGCGCTGGTGGCCTGTTGGGTCGCCAACGTTGGTGGGATAATTTTGGATCCTGCTCATAATGCGGTGGATATCGGTGGGGATATACGATTATGGTTTCGATTAGGCGGCAAGTTGTTGTAATTTGTTACGAGTTGATGTGGACTTTGTTGAAGTGCTCTAGATATTGAAGGAGGAAAAACAAATATGAAAAAAAAATGGTTGAAGCTTTAAGCACCGAACTGGTTTTCGAGATTTTATGGCTTTGTCGATGATTTCATAACACTGCACTAAAAGAATGGCTTCATTTCGGATAAGGATATCGGTTGAAATATGATCTTTTTTCTGGATGCACGGATACACACGCAAGAGATTATGAGTATTTTTGAGACCAAGAGTCTCATTCGCCGGATTACCCATCTTGCGGAAAATCCGCCCAACAAATAAACAACAATATCCACAGAATTATTAGTTCACCACCGGCTAATAGAGTTGTAATGCAGGATGCAGACTTTTTCTCTTCGGCGTCCCTTCCGAATGCATTGGGCGAACAGGAATGCCGGTTGCAGTGCGCTTAGTGCCCGCCAGTGCCGAAGCTGCTTTCACTGGGCAAAAGATCGCTTTGTTTATTAAAAAGATAAAGTCTATAAAGAATAATTATTATAATTTGAAATTATATTTTATTTTTATTTCTCACACTGGCTGCATGGTGGCGCGAAAATGCGTCTTTTTACTGGGCAGTTTCTAACTGAGCAACGTGCGACGCCGCCGGTGTGCAATTGAAAGCGAGAAATGAAAATAATGCAAAAGCTGCAGTCATAACTAATTTTTTTTTCATCCGGAAACCGGTACGGATAACTATGAAACAGCACAACAAAACCGGGGTGCTTTGCTGTGTATAACAAAGAGATCAAAAATTCTCTCCGATTGGAGTGGCGTGCAGGAGGCGCTTGGTTGATTTCAGCCGAAACCAGTTGCATAGGAATCGGTGGAGTGTGCGGAGGTAGAACGACAAAAATTAAATTAAATTACTTTTTTCAAATTTTATGTGGTAGCATTTACATTACCTTCATTAGTTTGCGCACGGGATTCACACTGTTTTGTTCCTTTATTATTTGTCTTGTCTAGGATCAGCTAACGATGGAGTGCACACTTAAATGGGATTGTGTTTGAACAACTGGAATATCTCGGTGGGTGGGTCGGTGAAATGGCTAGTGAAATTCCTCGCATTATACAGTGTTGTTGCTCATTCGAAAATCACCTTGATGCGGCAGCCACGCCGTCGAATCGGATCGCGTCTGCTGCTGGTTTGCATCGAAGGTGGTTCCTTAAAAGTTCCATTCAGTTACAATGGAATTCATACGATTACCGTGAGTCGCATATTTTCGGCTAATTTTCTAATTAAATGTAAATTTATGCTGCACTTTATCTTTCTGGCAACACGCTGCATCCGAACCGGGTGGTGCGGTGCAGCGAACGCGAGATCGTGTGAATGTGGAGGATGCTGTGCAGTACTGCGATGCAGCTCTTGAGCAATGATTCCATAAATTGCTGTTGGTTGCAACTGAAGCATATTTTACGTGCCAGATTTACCTGAAAGGTTTCTCTTTCTAAACAATTAGTTGATTCCGTGGCAGTAGCATGGGAAAGTTGGAGCTTGAAATCATGGTAGTACTGCTGCCATGGTTGTTCACATACCAAAATAATGCATTCGAGTCAGTATTTAGTAGTGTATGGAATTTTTGAATAGATTCAATTCTCAAAAAACTTCTTTGTTAAATTTTTAAAAGTAAAATGGAACAAGGCGGGAACTTCTTGTGTTTCTTCTGGGCCTTTTTGCCTTTCTCATATAGAAAGGTTATGCAATCACTTGAAAAACCGACTAGTGAAAGTTGGCCCGGAAGGCCAAGTGTCACATACCATTCGACTCAGTTCATCGAGCTGAGCAATGTCTGTGTGTGTGTATGTGTCAAATAATCTCACTAGGTTTTCTCGGAGATGGCTGAACCGTCACTTAAATCGGCGAAACAAAAAACGTAAAAAATTTCCTAAACTGGTTTCAAAACTACACAAATCGATAGTCATTATCAGTAGGCAACTAAACAAACCGATTACGGCTATCCTGGTTCCCGGTATCCGATTCCGGAAGTACCGGAAATAGTGGTCATATATATCAAAATGGATCTCACTCACTTTTCTCAGCGATGGTTTGCCCTATTTCCATAAACTTAGATTCAAATGAAAGGTCTTGTGGTCCCATACGGAATTCCTGAATTTCATCCGGATCCGACTTCCGGTTCCGGAATTATTGGGTAAAGTGTGTTCAATATTGTACACCGTCACTTAAAATATTTCCGGATGCAACAAACACTTAAATCGTAATTCAGAGTGCGTACGAGAAGAGTTTGTGTGTCATGTTAGGTGGTGGCCGTACGAACCGACTTTGATTATACCGGTTCTCGGGTTCCGGTGCCGGAAGTGCATATAATAGTGAACCCACTTCGTTTTCTTAAGGATGCCTTACGCAATCAAAGCACTGTTTTATTCTGTATTTTATGCTCAAACAATCTCTTGGTTTCTTTCAAATATACACAATATTATATGTACATGAGAAAGGCATCATTACACCACTAGGTGGATTAAAACAGGTTTTTTTGTAAAAACTCAGTTTTCTGAAATCTCAAACAATTCCATACAAAGTCTGAAAAGCGGCCGCGAAAATTAAGTTCTACCGATCGAACTACAAAAAACTATACTGATTTCTATACTTTATGTTTCGTCTTCGACTCGTCAGTACATAACAGTTTATGTTGAACTGTTATGTAACCTAGAAGCTCAACATAAACCGCTAGGCAGACATAAAGTTTCTGCTACTTACAGAACACTTTTTTTATTTGCACCGAAGTGCAACGTCTTTACTGTCGTGCCGCAAATTCCGCTTAGCAGAAGTAAAGTTAATGCTATTTGCAAAACACTTTTTCAATTGGCACCGAAGTGCCATGTGTCTTCTGATGTGCCGAACGTAAACGTCTTTTTCGACTAATACTGGCCGATTCAGGTATGGTCATTTAGGGGTTATTCGGCAAGTCAGAAAAGACATGGCACTTCGGTGCCAATTGAAAAAGTGATTTGCAAATAGCATTAACTTTACGTCTGCTTAGCGGTTCAAATTGAACTGTTTAAGTTTGCACTAAGCAGTTCAATTTGAATTGCTCTGCACTGACGAGTCTAAGACGAAACGTAAAGAAAAGTAAAAACGGTTATGTGCCCAAAGCACAAACTTAGGATAACTCCTAAATGAAAATTTATAGTTTTCTAACCATTAATTGTTGACGGAATATTGACATTACGATTTTATAATTCATGGGGCAAAACGAGGTAAAAAAATCCTTTTTGAATCGTCGTGAACAATTACTTAACGTAATTAATATTTAAGATAAAAATAGTTTTTAGTCTTTTTTTTATTCAATATTATAATATATATATTTTTTTAGGCACACTGCTTAAGCTCTAAGATGCCAAGGGTATTCCTGTTTTTAGTCTTGTTATGAGTCACTAAAAACAGTGAAAATTTTTATACGCAATAAATAGGGTAACGGCTCCCTATTTCAACTGAACTTATCTTTTCATCTCTTCCCTTCATCTCATAACTTTGAATATGAGTCATATCGTACAACGTACCTGAACCAAGCTGTGAAATATTTTAAAATGTTCATTTAAGTTATTGTCACACTTTCTCTTTAAAGAAAATAGGGTGTGAAATCCTTCAGCGAATGTTTTTTCCAATAAAACTGTTTCGGCTTCGAATAATACTAGAAAGTGCGTGTTGAATACTAATACAATAACCATTGTGACAAATCAAGTAGCACTGGTTTATTTGTTCCGATATACCATATGAGCACATGTATGTGTTTCATCGATAGTGCATCTGATATTTTCATATTTTAGAAAGGACCATTCTAGATTCACCTTACAGTAAAATTTTAAAACGAAAGAAAACGGAAACGACCCAATATTTTTTTAAAGTCTCAATGATTTCAAACTGGTTCTAAAAATGTCGTGTGTTGTCTCACAGTTGGCATTAGACCCTTTTAAGAAGAATTCTGACATTTTGAACCTGGGGGTGTAAAAGTGTGATGTTTTGTTTCGATTGCTATCGCCATTACTAATCAACAGGATGAAATAAGGAGCAGAGTAGTGAACATACCATAAGTGTTTTATCTGTTTTATGAATATTAGTTTAATTTTCAAGAAATGTAAATCAATTCTCAATGTGAAGCAAACCGAATTAGGTAGAAATATAAAATAATGATAGTGCTTCCAATGTCTAAATCAGGTTTTTGAGGTAACGTCCTTACGAATGAGATGAAATAAGGAGCCGATGTCCTATCTCATTTAAATAGATAAAACAATCATTAAACCGAAATGTCTTCCCATATGGGCATTATTTAAAGCAGGGGTGGAAATAAGCAATTTTTTTGATTCACAGTAAATAAAAATAGTCAATATTATCTTTTCATATCACATATTTATTGTGAATATTATAATGATTTTAAGAACAAATTTTCTTTGATAAAATCAATTTTGGTTTTACTTAAAATTTAAAAAAGTTTTCATCGTTATCAGTATCACTGTCTGATTCGGAATCAACATTTCAACAAAGTGAAGCTCGCTTTATTGCTACTCTGTGTTCATTAAACACGTTTGAAGTTCAAATTGCTGTCACTCCGGTGATATAATGGTATAAGTGACGTAAACGTCAAAGTTGATTATCATTCATTTTTATTGGATATGGATTATCCTATATTAATGATTTTGGGCGAAGTTTCCTCGGTCGCATCGAAATTCCATGCGTCGTGATTTTAAATTTATTCAGCAATACCGTCGTGGTGGATCAATAAAAACAGATAATAATATTAACATACATGCTGCGATGAATAATAATTATAATAATCAGAAAAACATGCCCAATTACAATGCGTGCTACGCTGCTGAATAATATTACCCTATTTAGCTTGAATATCATGCATAGAAGTAACAGGAGTGCAGGATTTAGCAACGCCAACTCAAACGCAACATTCAAATTTTGAGTCTAAGTTCGTGAAAATCGATCGATACCAGTTCCATTTTGGAGGTAAAGAACGCATTAAATTTTCACATCGTGATTCAAATGAGTGACAACAAAAAAGTTTTCTGTGGCCTAATACACATATTCAAGTTAACTTGAGTAGACATGAAGAAAACATTTATTTTTAAATCTTTGTATCAAAAAATTCCTGTGTTTGATACTGTTTGAAACATAGCAGATTTTAAACAGTGATTGAGCGTTATATGAATAGCTAATAAGTGCAACTTTTCGTCGAAACCCTTCAAGTTTTTTTATATCATTTATTTATATCCGACTTTAACCTAATTTTGGTCGTTAGCGGGTCGGCCCCTTTAAGTAGTTTTGAATAGGAAAACCGAATTAATATTTTATGTGCCTAAACCGGACTAGAACATTCCAGAGCAGAACACGTTTAAAGTAATTTTTAGTGCAACAACCGGGAAATAGCTTTGAATGGGATAACCGGATAAAATCTTAGCCGGTACCTTCAGAGCAAATGTGTTGATATTTGCATGGAAACTTTCTACGTGTTTCCCTCGGCTGCGCGATTGATTCCACATTTTGAATGTTATGTATTTTATGAAACAGATTCAAAATCGTTTGCTGTATTAATTAAACCTTTCATTTTAATTTAATTGTATAGAAATTAAATTTTTTATCTTGACGAATTAAGTTCGATAATATATGTCTATTGAAATATTTTTCGGAATCAAAATTCATTCGAGAGTAAAAAATTACACCAATTATCGATATTATCAGGTTCGAAAAGTAGTTTAATATAATTGAAATTAATAACGAGATTACTATATTTAATTCTAGATAGTGTTTGAATGGTTTTCATGTATGACCACGCAAACAATTTCAAATAAATCTTAAGGAGGTGCTGAGTAAGATCGCACAAGGATTTTCAAGAAATAGATAAAACAGCTTTAGAATGATTAAATAGTTACAGATAATTTTCCCCGCTTCTGAAAACCTAATAATTAACAATTGTGCCGTACGCCAAGGAATGTAATAAAACAAGTTTCAGAAAACACAACTGCAAATGTAGGGTTTAATATTCTTACAACATCGTATAAATGTTATTAAACTGGAGCACTCGTACCTCGTTCTTGGCTAAATGCGCCGAGAGCTAACGAAGCGTTGTACATTCATTTCTGCCGAGGTACATATATGCGCGAACGAGTTTTTGTGAGAGCAGCTAAAGCTCTTCGCCTGCGTATGGTTCTCTTCTGAGAATGAGAACCAATTTGTCTCATCGCAATAAAAAGAGCGCATAAGGTCTGCTGCTACTCTGTATAATATAAAATTCCCACAATTAAAAAAAAAATAATCTCAATTTTAGTTTTGTTACCCATTTTTCTAATTCACGGTATTCGGTTTTTTTATTCACAATCAGAATTCTTGATTCACTTTCTCGTGCTCAAAATGGGCTTATTTCCACCTCTGATTTAAAGTTTAAAATAAGAATGTTTCAAAAAAGACATGTATTTTCGAACTTCCTAATTCATATCGTATAAGTTAAATAATCACTGCTAAACTTCTGCTTTGTAGTTTGTTTGACTGAGTGATGTACGTGGCCATTCGAATCTGAGAAAGTGTCGATGTTTGGAAATTTGAGTTTAGGAAACAAATGAAATTCCACCAATATATTAATTCATGGAATAGAATATAACTCCAAGATCCAGCACAATTTCGCCCGTCTGCAATTGTTTCGGGATCCCCACCTGGGCTCCGAGTTCGATAACTTTTAATCTGCTGAGACAATAACGAGCTCGAATTAAAATCCTTTCGAAAACATAACGTTTACCGCTAAATAGACAATTCACTCCTACACGCTGCTACCGTGCATGACACGGCTCGGGTAGGTCTACAGTTCGTGCGAGTGATATTCACTTTTGGGCAATAGTAAGCTTTTATTGTGTCGTAAATATACGACAAATATGCATACAACAGCGATTTAATTTCCCTATGCTAAGTAGCAACGGATTAACAAAAACACCACCGAGTCAGGCAAGGAACATCTTCACCTGGATGTACACCAGCGAACTTCAGTAAAACGATTCGCAGTAAAAGAGAGTGGAAGCATATGTGTGGTTAATGTCTAGAAAATCTATTATTATAAGCTGTACCTATAGGGTGCTTAGCAGTTTCTAAAACCTGAGAAAGCTTTGAAATGCGAGGAACCACTTCATTTAGATGTAAATATAAGCACGAAAAATCTCGGCTTGCCAGTAGAGTAGAGTAGCACGCAAGGAGACAATTGCAGTTTTGCTGATAGGAAAAATGTTGGAGACGGTTTCAGGAATGGGTTAAATATTTACAGCTGGATTCAGCGAGAGAAACTTTTCGTGCTGCCGGTAAAAGCGCTAAATGATTTCATTGAAAGTTACACAATAATATCTGTCATGGTTGTTAAGGAAGTTTGTTCGCTACTAATTAATATGCAATTATGATTTGGGATAAATTTTGCGAAAAATTGATAGCATTTTATTCATTCTGAAAAACAATTGTGCTTCCAATCAACTCAAATCGTATGAACAATCGGTCACAATTAGTGCATTGTCTATAACAAAGTGCTGCCGAGTGTGAGATCCTTAACCAAGTGAGGTGGTCTGGCTGCTGGCTTTCACCCAAAGCAAGTGAAGGGCCAACACAGGAAGAAAGTCAGTCAAGAAATTCGTATCCGAAAAGCAAACATTTTAATCTCGATATATAAAGTTTTTAAGTGCTGCTCTCGCATACATCCCACCAACCATGGGGAATGTGCAGTGCAAGAGTATTACCGGATGTTCTTATAAATCTTAACGGAAAATCGTTTTCCCATCTCTTTTTCTTTGTCCAGTTCTCGTCTTGGGGAATACCGGAGAGTTACCGTGTGTTCTCTTCCGGTGTTACACTCTCATTCTCTGGCACCGGACAGTTTAGTGGCAATATTTACTCCTTCCAACATAACTTAACATTAAATACTGTTTATAAATAAATTCCGGTTGCAGAGTGCGTCCATGCAGCAGCAGCTTTTCCTCAACCAAACAGGATCTCGATGTGGTTAGTATATGGGAAGGGAAAAGCGCAAACATAAATAGCATGTTCTGGTGTTGTAATCAATTTGAAATAAATATGTTCATATCCCTGCTGATGCCGGTGCCGCTTGCTGGCTGGCCGGCTGGCTGACTGGCTGGATGGTTCGAGGGGGAGGTGAATCGATTCAAGTTCTTACGCAGCCAGCATAAACATATCAAAGTTTGCAGCTACCTACAGTGTTCATTGTTGTGCGTCATGCAAAACAGGAGAAGGATTCCACCATGTAGTGCGGTCGAGCGAGTGTTGTTGGATGCCAACGTCTGCAAACTGCAACACTATATGACGATGCTGACGACGGTCGTGGACACTGTCCTGCAATCCTTTGATGAATCATATTCACACCGAGGGAATGTGTGTTCCGATTGATGCACCGATTGGTCAAAATTGCAGAAGCGGCTGGTACCATCTTTGATTATGTTTCGAACGGATTTTTTCAATTTAATGCTTCTTAATAATTTAATTTGAATTAGGTGTGTATTTTTGAAATTATATTGAATTTTATCAGATCCCACATTTGAAGTTTCATCACTGCCAACGTAAAGCCTCACACACTTCCGTTCTTAACCTCATTGACACATTTCAGCGGGACGGTGGGGATACGATGGCACCCGTGCAGTAGGATCTGTTTGCTGAGGGCTGCATCATACTCATCACTCCGGCAGCCCCAATGCAGCTTTGCGTTCAACCATCCCCCCCCCCCTCCCTTCCCTTGCCCATTAGGGACAGTTGAACGAAGTCTGTATTAGAGGGAGCTTCATGAGCATAAGCCGACCGACTGACTACAGATTCATTGCTGTGGGAGAAAACTTTATTATATGTATTTACTGGTACCGATTGGGTGCTAGAGGGGGGAATCACGTTGGTACGCATTTTGAGGGATAGCACGAGCAATGGTACTACTGTTTGTGTTCCAATAGACAAACAAGAAGGACTTGCATAAGCTAGGACATCACAGTAAACTGCAGAGCCCCTACGGTTCCTCGCTGGTCATTGGTTAGGTTCTGGTCCTACGAGAGATGAGGACGATGGGGCTCTAGAATGTGTTATATTTTTCTTTGGGGAACAGTTGTCCTAATCGTTTGCTGATTGGTGTGGCCAATCGAGCTTAGCGTTTGAGACACGCCGGAGCTTGCCTGGAAGTAAACTTGTTTGTATTAGAAATTCATGAAAATGTGATTGCATGTCATTAATTTTATTCTATTGAAACTGGTGCTTCAACAGAGTCGTCCGGTTTGGTTCCGTTCGGTCCGAATTTTGACGCATTCCTTGAAGGCATTCGAATGATACGGTGTCGATGGTAGAATGGGAAAAACTCATTCTCATCTATCAACTTTATATCGATTTAAACATCTTTCGAATCGCCATCAAGCGGGAACTGATTCTCATTGCAGATGGTGTAGCATCGTAATGCCGTCTGATTTCTATGGCCTACGTGGAAAATAAAGTAACAGGAAGGGGACACGAGCGAACTCTACGCTCTAGCGGAAAATGGTCTTTATAAATTTACTCTCGTTCTTAATTAGTGTCGTATATCAATTTAATTATCGGAATATCGGTAAAATATAGCCTTGGCGCTGTCATAAGTTTAAACGGATGCTTGAATAATGACTTCAATTCGGTAGTTTAAATTCACGCCAACGACCAGAATTGATGGTCAGTCAAAGGCACAAAAATCTCAGCCTCGGTTACGGTCTTCTTGAAGCTAGTTCTCTCGAGGGAGTGATTCAACGAGAAGCACTTTCGTACGGAATGATTTTGGTTGAGAACGATAAATGGTTTAAGGAGGGGGTAGGAAAAATAAACATCATTTTTGCGATTTTTCTCTGAACTATCGTTCAACAAAATAAACTCAAACGTTTTGCATAATACAAAGCAAATCATGATTTTGAATAAGCGGTCTTAAAAATACCTCTTTATCGACTTATTTCTCATTATTTTTCCACACAAAGTTACAAAATGTTGTTCGTACAACATTTTTTAACTTTTTCGTGGAAAAATATTGAGAAATAAGTCGGTGAAGAGATATTTTTGAGAACGCTTTTAAAAATTATTATTATTATTATGTTGCTTTATTTACTCCAGGTTTTAACCTTACGGTCATTCGCCGAGGTGCTTTTAAAAATCATGATTTGCGGTGTCCACTGTATCTCAGCGCAGACTAATCAGAAGTCAACAAATCGAAGCAGCATAGATAGAGTAGATATCTTTTCTAGACTCCAATGTTTCTGTTTGATTTTTTTAAATTTTCGGTGGTTGTTTAAAGTCAAAGCTACGATTTTTCACACAAAAAAACTGCCGTTTTGTAGCTGTTAAACATCCACAAACGAACAACGAAAAGGAAAACGTTAGGGTCTGGTATTTAACATGCACAAAGTGTGCAGAATTTGAAAAAAATGGTTCTGTAGTTTTTGAAAGACGATGGACACGGACTTTCAAAACTTGCTTTAGAGGAAAACGGGTTTAGAGTATTTTTGTCTATAAAATTGATGGAAACAATTTCTTTCCTAGGAAAACCGTAGGCTCTAACATTTTCAAAAAAAAAAAAAAAATTTTCCTTTTGTGTTCTGTTATAATGAAACATTTCAAGAATGTTTCATCAAGTTTTTAAGTCAATCAAATCTTGGGCCTGTGCATAAAGCTCTTACTAAATAATAAATAATATAAGATAAATAATAAAGACATGTATGTGCCTACAATAATTTAAAAAATTCTGGTTCGTACCCGGTACTTTCTAAAATGACCGCACTCACCGCTTGGTGGAGCGCGAGATTAATTGCATTGTTATCATTTCGATTAAAGTGTGCCATGAGTATGGCAGAATCAAATGACAACATTGTCACTCATTTCGATACTATAATATAAAAAGACAATTGGAAAAAATAACCAATATGTTAAGCAAAACGAATTGTAAAACGGAAACGCACGAAAATTGGGCATCCAAAGCCAGGTCATCATGCTCATTTCTTCCATATACTCGTCAACCGTAGATTTTGATTTTTTAACATTTATGCAATCTACTCTGACTTTTTCGTAGTACATAAAGGAACGTCGGAAATCTACTGTGTTAGCACTTGGAATTCCGAGCTTTCCGAGCTACCTTTACTTCCAACGCGAAAAGTATACAATGTAACTCCCATTTAACTGCTATAATTCATATCTGCTGTAAACTGTCCTCTCGCTATTAATTTAAATACACGAGAGAACATGGTGTTAGCTGATTACATCAAAACAAACAAAATATTAAGTGTACCATAAAATCTCAATATAAAGAAACGAAGACAAACACGAGAAAAGGTCCTAAGTGCAAATGACAGTTTCTCTTTGTTTACTTTCTTTTTTCGAGTATTACGGTCCAATCTGCAATCTTTCCGTCTAACACTTCCCATAGGATAAATACAAAAACCATCAACTTTCGATATACAATGTAGAATTTGTTGGATATTACTGAAATTTGCCATAATAATTGAAAGAGAAAGTAAACCAAGAGAAACTGTCATTTGTACTTGGGACCTTTTCTAATGTTCATCGAGAAATGAGCTAACGAATCGAAAGGTTCTCACGGTTTGACATTTGTGTTATAAATGTGATGATGGGAACTCAACAGTGCAACCAGTTTATCACCATTGTTGCCAATTTCATGGGGGACCGTAGATGTGCGCCAAAAAAAAAAAGAGACTGTCATGTCTGGAAATTCGTTTGTGTTACTACTTCGCAGTATAAGATAAGTAAAGATAAAAGCCCATAGCTTGCTGAGTTTTGTTCTGATAGCCTTGAAAATTTCACAGAATATTCTTGAAATGTTCTACTATAAGAAAATGCTATAATATTCGAGTCTGAGAAATAATATTTTAATTTGGATGGGACTGAAGTTCGAAGGTTAAAAAACTGTCGTCATCCACCTAGTGGTGTAATGTTGCTTTGAGTCTCGAATAAACACAATTTTCATTTGAGCCTAAATTTGTTAAAATTCATTTTTTTTCAAAGATGGTTTCAATCATATCTGAAAGAATGAAGTGAATCTGATTTTTGTTGCTTTTGACCACAATTTCTGGGAAGGATTCAGGAATCGGAACTAATTGGATTAAGTGGCACGTTCCCTTAGTTATTTGGAGATTTGTTCCTTGTCGTGGTTTCTCGTCATTCAGTTTTGCAATGACTGAGTGGAAACATACATTAGATAAGCCAAATGAAAGAAAATATTAACAGAAAAGATGATTTATTGGAAAAAGATACGCTCAGAGACAGGACTCGAACCTGCATTCTTATGCATTTCGTGCATACGCGCTACCAATTCGCCACCCTGAACCTTGTAATAGACACAACTCTAATGCTTATGACAGACATGTGATATCGGAATCACTGTACACCGTGAAATCACATGTCTGTCACCCTAAATCACGGTGGTATCACGCGAGCATCACGATACAACGGTGATTTCCGTACTACGGTCATTTATCGTTGTACTGTGCAAAATCACATCACTGTTTACTGCTTCCAGAGCCATTGACGAGCGATGGTGAACTCACGAAACAATATTTCCTTCTTCTTAGTATCAAATAATAAACAACCTTTGTTTTAATATAAAAAAAATCTCTGTGAAATGCTAACCACCAGCATAAAACTTATTATAAACGTTATATGTTTCAGCTTATTTTCAAAAAGCAGTCAAACCAAGGAATGTTCATAAATTTAGTGAAGTTTTTAAATACAAATAAGGAAAACAATATATTCATATTTGTACATAAAATCAGCACTATTGAGTTATTGTTTTCTATTCAATAACAAGTAAATTTATTGTTGAAATGGATTTAGAACACATAATGATTCATAATTTGAATGTACATGTGGTAATGATTAACGATAAATATCCAATACATCAATAATCCAACTGTGTAGTCACAACTTTAAACTCCTCAACATCCTAATAAAACCATTATGAGATTATATTCCAGCCTAGCAGACCATTTTTCATGCGTTATGAAGTAAAACGAAGCATCAAACCTATGTCAAATCTATTTCGGAATGATTTCAAATTCAAGAAGGTTTTGAAATCAGCTTTATGATAAACGTAAACCTTTTTATGAAAATTTCGTGGTGAATAAACTGCATTTTTTGGAATATGTGTGTGCTATGCGGTTTTTATTGGTTACATAATAAGAATATCTTATGCGCTCTTATTGTTATTGTGAATATGCGGGTAAAAAGGAATTATTACTGAACAACTTGAAATTGTTGAGGATTTTGCAAAAGTCGGCATGATTTACAAACAAAATTTGGTGATTAATCACCTTTTCGGTACAAATCAGCTTCGTTGCATAAAAAATAGTGCTAGTGTTCCGAAAATTTGTTCTAAAAGCCTTTCATACTTCCTTCATTTTCTATTTTTTTTTTATTTTACGGCAGAACATCAAAATTGTGGACATCAAATTTTCTCTAATGCTAATTACATTTAAATATTGAAGGTAAAAATCATGTATCCCAGAACAAACGTGTCATAAATGTACCATAAATCCTGAAAATTTGATATGAGTGAAATTGTCATCCGAAGAACACTCACACACAAAATTAGTTTAAATTCAGAGAGGCATTGATTAAATCTGTCATAAATCAGGTACTAGAAACACACCTCAAACCGCAAAAAAATTTTGGTTTCTATATTATCAATCATCGGATCAGGGAAATTAAGTAAAGTTTTGAGTTGTTTAGTTTCACTGTATATTCTTCCTGTACGCAAAACATGTCTGTCACCTCATCGTTGTACGCGTACAGCGTTGTATAGAAATCATTGTACGGAAATCACATATCTGTCAGTGGTATAAAACACGGTTAGGCATGATAGAACGTACATCGAACATGATATACATCCTGGCCGTCGTTATGGGGGCTTTACTAAACTAAAATTAATGCTTCGTTTGTTTGTTTATATGAGCAACTAGGGATCTTTCCAATAGGTTGCAAATATTCAAAGGGAAAACAAACGATTTGGACTTAGTGAGTTGCGGGTCCCTGATATAGCAATATGAAACTGAATTAAGCATCCTTGATGCTCCATTTATTAAGAAGATACAAACACGGCGTAATTCATTACAAATTCAAGTTCTTCGAATTTGTATCTAAATGTCTCGAAAACGGCTACTTTGAGGAGGAAGATAGGGTAGGGCAGTATCATTCCGACCGGAGGTCCCATATCAACTTCCTGAAGTTTCTCAGTTCACGTTCACGTTCACGTTCACGTTCACGTACCACAAAAATAATTCTTAAAAAAAACTGATCATTGAATGGAAACAGGAAAGGTTGGAAGTAGTATACGTAGCAAATTCAAGAGTTCCGTAATAAATCGTAGGACTTTTCATTTGAATTTAAGTTTGTGTAAATCAGTTCAAAGTTGGTTCGTATGAACAGCATCCAATATAGCCCACAAATTGAAAATCGGTCAAACCATCTCTGAGAAAGTTTCATTTTCGAGAATGTGACCACTATTTTCGAAGCTTCCGGAATCGGAAATCGGAAACCGGGATATCCGAAATTGAAATGTTTGGATATCTATTGACAATCACTACCAATAATTTTGTGCAAAATTTAGAATTTTTCATCTGGTAAATCCGGAACCGGAAGGCGCAATCAAATGAAATTCAGGGACCTTTTATGGAACCTTCTATTGGAACCTAAGTTTGTCGGTCAAGCTATCTCTGAGAAAAGTGAGTGAGTTCCAAATGACGGTGCCAATGTTTTAACACTCTTCATCCGGTAACTCCGGAACCGGACGTCGGATCCGGATGAAATTGAACCATAACACCTTTCATTGAGACCTAAGTTTGCGAAAATCGATCACGCCATCTATGAGAAAAGTCAGTGAGTAATTTGAAATTGAAATTTATTTCAATTTTAATTTTTACCCTAATCACCCTATAATTTCGAAACCGAATGTTGGAACTCAGGAATTTCCAATAGCATATTAAAATCTTTCATTCAAATTTAAGTTTGTGAATGTTGGTTCAGCCATCTCCGAAAAAAGTGAGTGCCCAAAAATGTTACATACACACGCAATCAGAAATTTTGCGTACTCGACGAACTGATCCGAAAGGAATATGACACTCGGTCCTCCGGATCTCGATTCAAAAGTCGGTTTCTCAGTGATAGCATAATCTTTTTTCTCGAGAAAGGCAAAAAGTGCATATAATTCCACTAGCACAACATGTTCGTCGTAATTGTTAAAATAAAAATCGAATTTATCATCACAGAGATCCTTATACTTTTTTTCGATTGTTCGGTTCATTGTGAATTCCAAACCGTATTCGTTATATTCAATAGAATTACTTGGTATCGATATTGTAGTATTTTTTGCTAAATATTTCCACATTTACTTTAAAATCGGACAGGCGCCTACACACGAAACGACCGAAATTAGCTCTGCGCCTAATTCGTATTACTATTTTTGAATTAGTTGATTTTAACAACAAAATTTTCAAAATAACTATAAAATTAGTTAAAATTGAGAATTTATTTGCTGAAAAAAACTCTTGTTTTTAGAGAATGTGTTTAGTTGGCGAATATTCTGGACATAAACCATCTATATTTCAATCCACCACGAAATTCTCATTGACAACTAATTTTGTTTTTAAAATCAGAAAATTTGTTTCTATTTATCTATCACCAGTTTATTAGCCACAAATTTCATGAGAATTGTCAAAACAAAAGCTAAAGTCTTGTTGAAACTGCTTGCAAATTGTTTAGATGTTTTACGCATGTGTTACGATATATCCATATATAAATTTCTAAACCGGTATGTAAAAATGACGTAAACTGTTAGTGGAAAGTGTATTTATTCAGAATTTGTGCGCATTTGAAGCGATTGTGCGAAATAATGTTTTTTACGCGGAACAGTGAATTGAGTTTCGAATGTTGCACTCTAATTGTACATGTCAAATGATGTTTTTTGTATCTTCCAACCTTCCGCGCCACGCCGTTCGATGTACTACTTGTATTCGGTTTTTATTTTCCGAGTGCTCAAAGTTTTCAGTGAGAGAGTCGATTTCGCGAAGTCGAATGAAGAAAACAGCGATTTAGAAGAAAAATGTTCAAAAAGAAGTTTATGTTTCGCTTAAAGCTTGCTTCAGATAGAATTGGAACAAAGACAATTGCCTGTATTTCAGTTATTTATAATTGAATTCAAGATCTTTTTTTATACAATTTATACGTTTTCTTCATATTTTTATGAAAAAATACGGATAAAATTATTCGTCCCGGTTTCGAAGAAATTTTCGAATTTTTCCTGTAACATAGCTTATTGGGCGGCGCACACCTTCTTCGTCCATCGTTTAAGCTATCTTATTCCACCAGGTCGTCATCTGATTGATGTCTTTGACACCTTTCCCTTTGCCTTGAGTCTCCTCTTCATGATTGCCCAGTATTTCTCAATAGAGCGGAACTGAGGGCAGTTGGGTGGGTTAAGGTTTTTCGGAACAAACTGGACCCATTTCTCTGCATACCATTCTTGAACGATTTTGCTGTAATGACAACTTGCCAAATCTGGCCTAAACATTACGGACTGATTGTGGGATCGAATGAATGGCCAAATTCGTTTTTGGAGTCACTCTTTTTGGTATAGTTCCGATGTCATTGTCTTATTCGTAACGAAAACATTCGTTTTTTGCCACATCCCCAAATGCCCTGCCAAATCATAAATTTTCTTGCAAATTTATCGGCAAAAATAAATTTAAATTTGGCTGGAACATCCCCCGAGCCGTCGCCAACTAAAATTTTTGACCTGGGATTTGCCCGAAGTCAGCTTTGACATAGGTTTCATCGTCCATCAGAAGACACCTGTCGAATTTGGTCAACTCCTGGTCTTATAGTTTCCGAGCACGAATTTTGACCACACTATTCTGTTTTATGGTGCGCTTTGGCTGTTTGCTAGCTCGATACGACTTGATTCCTTCCTGGAGTCGAGTACTCCTCACGGTATTATGGGCAGCACCGAATTTTCTGGCCAAATCACGGTCCGACAGATTAGGATTCCTCTCAATCGTCTTCAAAATCTTACCACGCAGTTTCCGGTCCACTCCGACGATTGGCTTGAGGCTTCCGAATCGTCGTCAATGTTTCCTTATACCGTTTGATAACGCGCCATACGGTATTTCTGGGCAATTTCAGCTGTTTAGCTAGCCTAAATGCAGACCACAATGGAGTTTCCAAAAAACTGTGCACAATTTTTTCCCTTCTTTCGGCTTTCATGTTGATTGTTTACAAAGTACAGTCGATTTGCGGAATGTCAAAAATCATACGAGAAGCTGACAAAATTCCCGACACGTGGGCGCCAAGAACTTCCAAATCCGTCCACCAGGAGCGCCACAATATGAGCAAATGTTTATTCCAATTCTAAATGAAGCAAGCTTTATGTCTTTTTCTTCAATACAACATCGTATTTATACCTGCCAATATAGAAAAGACAACCGCGACTGAAATTTTTTTCGGTAGTAGTGTGCCATCTAGTGGCTAGTAGTCATTACGGTGTTAACGTTTTTTCGGTGACAGTGCGCCATATTGCTGCAAATTGCAGAAACCAATTCTACTATTTATGTTGGTTGAAAACAACGATTTATTTCTCTAATTCAACTAAACAATTAGTTGAATGGATATGAAGTGTGCCGTAGCTAAGAAATGACAGCACGTTGAATTGATGAATTCAACTAAAAAAATAGCCATTTCAATAAATATTTTATTATTATCAAGGAAATTAGAATTAAAGAATCTAAATTAGCAAATGTAAGATTTTTTTAGTTGTCTCAAAAAATAACTAACTAAAATCAGAAAATCAACTAATTTTTTCGCCAAAATGCTGATATTGGTCTTTCCGTGCAGACAAAAAAAATGCGGAGGGCTTTTCAGAACAAGTTGATTAAATTGAATACGTATGGAAATATGAATATAATTACTTGAACAAATTTTGATAATAAAGTAGTTTGTTTAAAGTTATTCATTTTTTAATTGATTTAAATATTCAAAGTGAACAGTATTTTTTTCGAAAATAAAATGAAAATATTATTTAGTCTGAGTGGAGGTCTGTTTAGTTTTATAAGTTAAATTTATTAGAAAGTTTGGATTGTGATCAGTAAATTATTTTATTTCCCGTATTCCAACAATGTTTTTATAAATCTTAGGCTCTTGAGTTCAGAAAAATACCAGTGCAAATATAGGCTCTGGCATGGATATTTCTGCCGGCGGGTTGGTTGATGCAGATCAATACCGACGCCTGCCACATCCGAATGCAGATCTACTTGGGAAGCAAGGATTGTTAAGGAGTGTATCGAAAATAAGCTATCCACAAATTTTTCGTTGAAATTATGATAAAAAACGATATTTTATTCAAACTAAAAATTGATCTTTTATTGTACGAGGTTAAACTTGAGCATAATGAAAACCGGATGAAATTTAAGTTATTCTTTCGTGAATTTTCGAACTTTTGATCGAACGCTCTTCATAAAGTTCTGGACAAGAGTTGCATCGCATTTTTTGAATGCTTGAGCCCCAATTTTTTTGAATTCCTGCATGTTCCCAGCTGCTTACCAGTCTTCTTGAAGACCCTCTTCACGATTGCCCAGTAACGTTCGATGGGTGGAAGCTGGGGGTAATTTGGTGGATTGATATTTTTCTCAGCGAAGTTTATACCCTTTTCTGTAAGCCAATTGAGAGTGGTTTTGGCATAGTGAGCCGACGCTAAATCCGGCCAAAACAGTGGAGGTGTACTATGTACTATGTTATATAAAGGCAGCAATCTCTTCTGGAGACACTCAGATCGATAGACTTCTGCATTTATAGTTCAAGTATTGTAAAAAATTGTTGAATTCAAACCACAGGCACATATTGCTTGTCATACCAGTACCTTTCGACCGAATTTCTCCACTTAAATCGACCTGTCCGCATCGCTCACATCCTCCCCAACGACGACAGTAAAGGACATACGTCCTAGTTAAGCACGGTCGCAAGAAATATCTTATAAACTTCACGCGCGCGTTTTAAGCTATGCGTTTACCTCGAAGAAAAATAGATCCATTGATCAAACGTTCCCCGAATAACCGACGGAGTTTAGTCTAGCCAGATTAAAGCAAGGAGAAACATAAGACATTGTAGATAAGGTGGGTTCACTATTATTTGCAATTCCGGCACCGGAACCCGAGAACCGGTATAATCAAAGTCGGTTCGTACGGCCACCAACTAACATGACATACAAACTCTACTAGTACGCACTCTAAATTACGATTTAAATGTTTGTTGCATCCGAAAATATGCAGTAATTTTTGGTAGGACCATAAGACCTTCCAATTGATTGGGAATAACGGTTTAGAGTCATGTTTACAACATTTTTTACGGTTTTTTTTCCGCCAGTTTAAGTGACGGTGTACAATATTGAACACACTTTACCCTATAACTCCGGATGCGGTGGTTGGATCCGAATGAAATTCAGGAATTCCGTATGGGACCACGAGACCTTTCATTTGAATCTAAGTTTGTCAAAATCGGTTCAGCCATCTCCGAGAAAACCTAGTGAGATTATTTGACACATAACACATGGATCAATAAGTCCCGAGACTAAAGCAGAGATGGCGCTTGTAGTAAACCAGTAACCACGTCTTTCTAGAGTACTAACCTTTGCTTGAAACGGGTCAAAATTTTAAGTCGATCCGACCAGACACAGCTGAGTTATCGAGGTTGGAGTAAAGTCGTTTTGTAGTTTGTTTAAAAAATGGAAAATCTCGAGTTTCGTGTTTTGATAAAACATTGTTTTTTAATGGGTAAAAACACCGTGCAAGCGGAACAATGGATTGAAAAATGTTATCCGGACTCTTGTCCATCAAAAGCAACGATTTGTCGGTGGTTCGCCGAGTTTAAACGTGGTCGTACCAACACAAATGACGCGGAACGCTCGGGTAGACCTGTGGAAGCCGTTACACCGGAAAATGTGAGTGAAGTGACAAAAATTATAATGAAAGATCGTAAAGTGAAGCTCCGTGAGATTGCTGAGATGACACAGATATCATATGGAAGTGTATTTACTATCCTTCATGAAAAATTGAGCATGAAAAAGGTTTTTTCCAAGTGGGTGCTGCGATTGCTTTCGATGGAACAAAATGCTCCCTGCCACAAGTCGATGAAAACAATGGCGAAATTGAACAAATTGGGCTTTGATCTGCTTCCCCACCCCCCCTGCTTGCCAGATTTAGCCCCCAGTGACTACTGGCTCTTTGCTGATCTTAAAAAAATGCTTCAGGGAAAAAGATTTGGCTCAAGTGAGGAGGTCATCGCTGAAACTGAAGCTTATTTTGAAGCAAAAGATAAATTTTTTTATAAACATGGTATTGAAAAATTGGAAAACGTTGGAACCATTGTAACACCCTAAAAGGTGATTATGTTCATGAATAAAAAAAAATTTGCAAAAAATGTTGTTTCCATTGTTAGTCTCGGGACTTATTGATCCATGTGTTACACACACACATACACACACAGACATTGCTCAGCTTGATGAACTGAGTCTAATGGTTTATGACACTTTCACTAGTCGGTTTTTCAAGTGATTGCATAACCTTTCTATATGAGAAAGGCAAAAATGTGAAATATTTATAAGGAACGATCTCACCAGGATCCTGCATCTCATATTCGCATTGATGTAAACAACGCGAGATGACACAAACAGATAAACACTAGCGGATATGATTGCTTGATTCACACGAAAACACCGACAATAATATGCAGATGGCGCTTCGATCGGTTGTCGTAGTTTAATTTTGGGTGGCTAATTCGCAGTGTCGGTCGCTTGAACATTTTTTAGTTTCGCGAATCAGCATTATTATATAAATAACACTTTTCACCAACTAACACACACTTGCCATAGCTGAACTATCACTCAAAATAACGGTTTCGACCAATTACTCTACTATAAGTTGTTTGATATACTCTGAAATTTGACTTTTTTTCAGAGCAACACTTAGGTACCGCATCGTACTCCCAGTGATGCCAGCTCTCCTCCAATTGAAATACGCGAAACTAATATTACAAAAATTCGGTTCTCATTAAGAAAATTATAATCTCCCGTTACGAAATATCTGCGTTTGTTTGGAGATTTAATTTACGAAAAAAAAATCTCGTCGAACCGTTGGTAATCATTTGACAAATTACACTTTTCTGAATTGAGTCATATATGGGTTTGCGTCACCTATAAATAGAATTTTGTTTCGTTATGTGTATTTGTAGAAAACAGACATCCACTCAGACTCAGTATTGTAAAAGACGTTACCGTAAAGCGCAAAATTATCTTTACGTTTCTTATCATAACTTCAAATATTATTTTCGGGACAATCCAGCCGTACATTTCTCGCGATCTGAATTAAAAACTGTCATCATAAGTTCTACGTTTTTCTCGTGTCCAAAAACTGCTCAAATGGATTCTCCCATAGGGGGAAGCGGCGTTTCTCTTCGGTGAGAAACAAAAGAAAATCGACCTATTGTATTCATAAATTTGATTCCACTTTTAGCTTCTTCCCGGTCGCCTACCGATGACCAAAATGGTTTGACTTGGGGTTCAATATTCCCTTTCCGTCCAAGGAGCTACCGCAGCAGCAGCACCAGAAGCAGCGTACCGGACAGAAAAATAACGCGATGGCCAAGCCAATCCTTTCCAGCCCAGAGAACAATCGTGCTTCACTGTTCGTCGAACACCTTCGCTGGGATTTGGCACGTGGAAAGGGGGATTCTTCATTCCTGTTAGTCTTCGAGTTACTGCAGGAGTTGGTAGCTTCGATATAAATGACCTGGATTTGAGCAGATGACCCGTTAGATTCGATTCCATTTTTTCCAATCTAGTGGGAGCTAAGGTTTCGGACTCAAAATGAAAGTTTATTGATATTGGACATGGACAAAATATTTATCCCCCGAAGATGTATGATATCAAGAAAAATGTGTATTACCAAACTATGTATGGTGAGTTCCGAGTAGATGCGAGAAGCCAAAAAATACAAAAAAAAAAAGACAAGCGAAGTACTTCGCCTTCAGATATAGGTACGAACATATTTTGTGACAACTTGTGCCTGACCGAAGGACTTATCGTAGTTTATGAAGATGACAAAATATAAATACGCATAGAGTGCCCGGTAGTGTGTAGATAGGGCAATAAGTTTTTCCTGATAAAATCCGCTTCCATTTCCCGATGGATATTCTGTAGGGCTGGGGATTGCCCCTGGATGGGGATGTTGTATTACCTTTTTTTTTTCTTCTCTGTGGCATATCATTCTAATCATTTTCTGTCGATCTAAATGCATTAGCGCTGGGTTCGGTGTAGGATCTGTTTATCACCAATCTGGTTTCGGTTGAAGCGGTAAATAAAGCTTTGTGGCATATCGGATGTCCATACACGAGTGATGAGGTTTAGATTTGACTGGTTGATATAAATTTACAAGCGAAAGGGAAGCACCCTGAACTGCGGTTATCCGACAGCATGGGTTAACAATTGAAGAAGTTAACAACAATTAAATGTTGAAATAATTAGTATACAGAATTAACGAATCTCAAATATCTCCTAAATACTTTAAAATTGTAAGATTTCACAATAGTTTCGATCATCCGTATCACATCAACCATCCACTACTTTACGCCTACAAAAGCAACATCAAAGAAATTTATTAGTTCCGAGTAAACAAATGAATACACAGACTCAGACGCCCGGCATTGGGCATACCTCGTTGTCTTGAGGATGATCGCAAGGGGCCCTCTGCTATGCTTAAGAACCTCGTCATTTGTATCAGCTCCGGTTATCTCCGAAGGCGCCCTCGAGCATCTAATGTGTCTTCCGAGCTGGCTGGTAACTTCAATTTACATATATTTGTTATAAATTTGACCCGGAATGATAAAATACCTGCAGGGCAGTGTATTTATTTGCTTTATTTCATTCACTCGTCGGACTTTTGCTACAGAATCGGAATTGATACGTAAGCCGAGCCAAAGGTTTCGCCCTTTTTATTAGGATACAATTCTCGGATCGGTTTATGGGTCGAACCCGGTGCAAAATATAGATTTATTTTATTTATTAATACCTCAGTACATGTTTTTGTCTTACACTGTGAATCACAAATCATTTGTTTGCTTTTCTCTCAGACTCCTGGAGGAAAATTAAATGCTAACCAGTGAAGATAAACGATTGGCACCAGAATGGGAACATTGTGGCTTTTAATTTATGGCTTCTTTATTTTGCTGCACATTACAAAGTTATCTGTTTATGCAGACCACCGTCCCGGAACAGAAGGCATCCTTTCCAACTCCCAGGGAAATAGTAAACATGTCACCGATCTGCGATAGGTTTTTTCACACGTACCAGAACCTGTCTTCTGATGCGATGAATAGAAAGCCCAAAACGGAAAGTGACATTCACAGACAAAATTTATGTGTCCATCATCATCACCTCGCCTGCTGTTCGGGTTGCGGATGGGGTTGTGGAAATTTTCAATCTTCAAATCATATAGGTCTCAGGAGACGAAACCTTTGCGCCAGATGAAGATAGCTACGACGGTGATGGTGACGGGCAGCAGCAAACTGGTCGGAACCTTGCTGAACCTGAACCGTTGAAGGGTTCGAAGGTCACCCACTCGGAACGGATTGATATGGATTGATATCGGTTTGTCAGTAATTTTCTGTCCCAAATGATTCGAAGGGATCGTCTCAGCATGCATGGATAGAGGATAAATAAAATATAATCCTTGGTTTCGCAGCAGACTTTATGTTCGTTAATCTGCAGTGCTTGGGTTACCGTATCTGAATCTGGTGTGTCGGTCAGAGGTAAGCAAGGGGTTTTACGGTTCGACTGAAACAGTTGAAATCAGCAGTTTTGAGAAAAAGGTGCTTCAATATTTAACATTCTTAACTAACATAGAAGCATCCAGAAATTTTAAATTCAATACGAAAATTTGAAACTTGTTTCAAAGTTTGCTTACCTAAATTTCGTTGAGTTACAAGTTGCAAAAATTGTTATTCCAGTTTTCGATAGTATTCAATAGCGAGCGTTTCCAAAGATGAGCTGCACGCCATTAGACTTCATATACTCTGATCTGGATGAAACTTTGCGCACGTTTTCCGTATGATTAACTTCTAAATTAAATTAAATAACTTCTTAACTTATACCGATATAACAAGTTTATGCAAGAACAGTTATTCTGAATAAAATATACAATCAGCTATAACATGCTTAAACTACGCAAGTGTACCTTACTGTAAAGAGGTGGTCATCAGGATGAATGATTGCGAATAGCGGTAGTAAGTTTCACTAAAAAAGTGGAACTCGTTGTATAATTGATTCGACGAGATACGATTTTTCTTGGTGAATACAGATACTACTTTCCAATCACAAGGGATTATTATGACATTTTAAGGGAGTGGAAGTGTCGTTAGTGTCTTAAACATGGGAAGTGTAATGTCTAATTGATCAGATTTCACGGAAAAAGGTACTTTTTGGCGAGTACAGCATAATTCTATGACACATGGGCTGAAAAGTCCTGGGCCTAAAACATAGATGGCGCTAGTTTTATTACAGTCTAAACTTTTTTAGTATTGATAACCTTTAAAAGATAGCTGTTAAAATTTTCTTGATATTCTATTCCATAGTTTGTGAGTTATTGTGAGAAGAGTGACGCTGCTTCTGTTATTTTCAGAACAATGATTCAAAAACAATTTCGTGTTTTCAGTTGGGTTCACATCTCATCCAAGTCAGTCGATAAAACAAAACCGCTAACGCTCGGGACAGAAGTAATCAAGTACAGTATTATGTAGTGAACAATATAACGACCTCGAAATGAGCGAACCAAACGAACAAAAGCTACCGCCGACACGAAACAATACGATTGTGGTTGACTTTAGGCAGTGCAAAATTCGACCTTCGATACGAGAACGTGAAAATTTGCTTAAGGATGCGGCAATGGATGACGAGACGAACCACGAACGAACTGCCCCTCAATCCTCGCAGGAGGGAAATGGAAGCTCCGCTCCCCCTAGAAAAAGGGTGACAACGAGATCCAACTCAAAACAAAAATATTTAAAAAATCGGCTCAATCGGCCACGTAAAGCTTGTACGCAAAAAGGCCTGGATAAAAATACCTTTTAAATAAAAAAAAAGATGAAAAATCACAAGAAATTTTCAAACTGTGCACAGAGTAAAAAAAAATTCGTGTTTTACTGCTCCTTGATGGGAAAAAATACCGTTCAAGTGAAGCAATGACTTGAAAAGTGTTATGGAGACTTCGATTTATCAGAAACAATAAAACAAAACGTTGGTTTGTTATCTTCAAACGTGGTCGTAGAGACGCCGATGATGCAGAACGCATTGGACGTCCAAATGAGGCGCTGTGTCGATGTCCACAGAAATTTCTAAAATAGTTTCATGATCCACATGATTTCCAATGTGAGATCTGTAATCCAACCAATTGGCTCTATGATAGTTGAATATAGAACTAATTGGATTAATTATAGCTTCGTTGGAAAGTCTGAATGTTACAGGAAGATGATCTGAGTCAAAGTCAGCATGTGTAATCGGTTCACTACAAATGTGACTTTGATCTGTTAGAACCAGATCAATTGTAGACGGGTTTTTCACGGAAGAGAAACAAGTCGGATTACTGGGATGAAGAACTGTGAAGTAACCAGCTGAGAGTTTATTATGAAGTATTTTACCATTACTGTTATTTTGCCTACAATTCCACTAGATATGCTTAGCATTTAAGTCCCCTATTACGAAAAATTTCGATCGATATCTTGTGAGTTTTTGCAAATCGCCTTTAGAGAAATTTATTTGTTCGCCGGTGTATTGGAATGGCAAATATGCTCCAGCGATGAAATAAATTCATGAATGGTTTCAACTTCGATTCTCAAGCTTTCAATAACTTTAGTATTGAAAGAAGGTAAAATTCGATGTTTAATTTGCCGTTGGACAAAAATGGCAACTTCACCACCCATTCCAGTAAACCTGTCAAATCGATGAACCACATAATGTGGATTGCTTTTCAATTTGACATTTGGATTAAGAAAAGTTTCTGTCACAATGGCGATATGAATTTTGTGAACTTTGAGAAAATTATAAAATTCATTTTCACTCGATTTTAAAGATCGAGCATTCCAATTTAAAATATTCAAATAATTATTTAACATCAGTCGAATTCATTCGGATGATCATTTGAAAATGTTGATCTTGTAGCTAGATCATTTTATTTTCAGTTATATCGTCTAAATCAACTTTATTTAAAGAAGCGAATGGCATTGAAGGAATATTTGTAGGTAGACTGCCATTAGAAGAAGATGATATGGCCGATCTACCTATTAATAAATTGTTTTCGTTAGAAGAAGAACTGCAAGGCGTTCCTGTGTTTTGATTATTTACATTAGAAGAATTAAGTGGTAGATTTCTACCTGTTATACTAGCATAACTGACATTAGAGGAAGATGATGACGAGGTCGATCTACCTGTCAATAAATTGTTTTCGTTAGAAGACGAATTGGCAGGCGTACCTGTTTTTTGTTTAAAATTCGAAGAAATAAGTGCCTTAGAAGAATTAGGCGTGGCGTTTGTAACGGTTTTTTTGATTTTCAGGTATGTTCTGTAAATTTAAGGTAGTTGATTTGACTTGTTGTCTAAGCGAACGAGCGTTTAAAATTTTTTCCCCGACAGGACATTTCAAATAATTGGATTTATGATTTCCATCGCAATTTGAACATGAAAATTTATCAGTGGTTTCATTCATTGGACAAACGTCTTTCGAATGCGATTTACCACAATTCAAACACCGTATATCCATATGACAATTTTTGGTTCCATGACCGAAGCCTTGGCAACGACGACATTGCGTTAAGTTTGCAATACGATTATGCCGTTTATAATGTTCCCAATGAATTTTAATGTGGGAAATGAAACGTACTTTTTCTAAAGTTTTCAAATTGTTTACATCACTTCGATTGAAGTGTATTAGGTAAAGTTCATGGGAAATTCCAGAGCGTGGTTTAGAAGAACCATTCGCTCTTTTTTTCATAAGTATTACTTGGGAAGGGGCAAAACCAAGCAATTCTTTTAGTTCGTTTTTAATTTTATCAGTACTCTGATCATTTGATAAACCTTTCAAGACAGCCTTAAAGGGTCTGTCTGATTTTATATCATATGAATAAAATTTATGAAGTTTTTCGGACAAATAGCGAATATGACGTTCATAATCTTCCAAGTTATCAACCAAGACTCGACATTCTCCTCTTCGTCCGATTTGAAATAAGACTTTTACTTCCGGGAGAAAAGTAGAAAGCTCAGTACGGAATGCTTTGAAGTCGGAAATCATCACCGTCACTGGTGGCATAGATTGTTGTTTCTTCCCAGAACGACAAGCGTCCATTTTGGGAATTTTTGAAGAATTTTCTTCTATGTCGCTACAATCGGATTCAGGAAGAATCTCGTAAATATTGTTAGACGGCATAGAATCAACGGAAGGGAAATCCGTCCGTTGTCTTTTATTTTTACGTTCAGATTCTATAAGATCGTGAATATTATTAGAAAAATGTTGAATAACGGATTGTGATTTATTCCGTATTGAATTATTTTTAGCCTAAGGCTTGTTGCCTTTCCGGTTGGACGCAGGCATTTTTGAAATGAATGAAATTTTAAATCAAATTAACTAGGCTAAATTAGTCTTCGATTAGACTCCTAGTTTGGAAAAGTCATGATAAAGACTGATTTTGTGGTAGTCTTAATAAAGACTGATTAGTTCGAAGAATAGTTCTTTGGATAGCAAGCCTTAAAAAAGGCTGATTAATTTCTTAGTCACTCTAATATCACTTAGTCACTTTAATATCACTCTTTGTATAGCCTTGAGAAAGGCTGACTAATTGTTAGTCTTTAAAAAGACTGTTAGTGATTCAGGTAGCCTTGAGAAAGACTGAATCCTTGAATCAATGAAACTCTAGGTAGCCAGAAAAAATTTCCAGGAGTTAAGAGCTACACGCGTGCGGTGTGAACGACTGTTCAACACCGACTGACATGTTCAAGTTCATTTTATTTCTTCGTTTAGCTTTAAAATAGTTCCCTTTTTTGTGTTATTTGAATGTTGATCTCCCTGAAACTTCTTTACGCTTTCTTTTATTGTATGCATTGATGTCCTGCATACTGAATTCTACTAATTATATTTCTAATGGTTTATAATATTTCTAATGGTTTATTCTTCAGTAGTTAGTACAGATAATGGAAGAGTTCTGTGAGATTATCGCAGACTTCATTTATGCTATTTTTAATTGTCATTTATGAATGCAAGGCCCTACGCACCGTCCTCGGGCAGCCGGCATTGATTGGTGTGAAATCGCATTCACAAACGCACAACATTCTGGGCATGATTTACATTGTGAGCCAAATTAACCGGTATTTGAAAATTTGATTCCGAAATTGTTGTTTAGTATGCAAGCGTCGTTTCATCGGGACTTCGAGCGACGGCAAAAACCGAGAGCCACGGTGATCCGAGCGGGAACAAATGCGACGGGTGTCCCCAACATGTGCAGGCAAACAGTTCGAGTTTGGATCTAAATTGCGAGGGATGAAACACATTCCAATAAATATTCGAATCCTGGCCGTGTGTGCAGTGAGTGGATTTTCACCTATAGCGCTCTTCATCATCCACCCTCGCAGTAACGTCGGCTGGATCCATCGGTGGAGTAGAGCTCAAGCGTCGTCGTTCAGTCTCTTTTCGGAGCAACCCACCGCCCGGTGAAATGCAATTTTGTGTATCGATGATAAGTTATTGTCAAATGTAAATTTTCGATCATATATTGTCCGCTGTTATTATACACTGCTGAATTGGATATCATATTCGACGTCTGACCATGATTTGCGACGGGAGCTTTGGTCGGGTGGCTTAACGCGTTGAAATTTAGCATGGTTTATGGTTCAACCCTTACTCCCACCTCACAACTTTTTCCTCTGCCAAGCTGCATTTGAATCTCGAACCACGCATCACTACTGCCAGGTGAGATGTTTAATTTTGTCGAGTGGGGAAGTGAGATTCGCTCGAACAGAATCGTGCTAGATTTCACGATTCTGTCGTAAAAATCAAAGGTTTAGGGAGTGCGATTTACCGGTTTGAAAGTTGTGTTCTCTAGATTATCATCGTTCTGTGTCGGTTTGGAATGTTTGAAATGGTTCGTATCTGCTTTTTCTTATGCTCACTGATTTTCCACTCAGGTCATGCGTTTCATTTTGCCTCGGTGGGAGTGGGGAAATCTTTTCGTATCTTTTCTTGTTTTGTAATTAAGCTTAAAAATTTCGAAGTCATCTCTGTGCTATTCCTATGCGACTGTACTGTTCTGGAGAGGTGTAAGATGTGAGATTAGAATACATTTTAAGCATTCAGTCAGTGTGCAATGAATGGGAAAGAAAGATATTGGGTGTACCTGAGTTTGTTGTCTGCCGACTCTTCAGTGATGCTTACAACAAGCAGACGAGATAGTCTGGGTATGGCTAGGGAAAGAAATGCTTGAAAGCATCACTCTAACACACAATCTCACAAATAATTTCCTTCAGCTCCAGAAGTTATTCCATTATCCGTGTGCGATCTGTCATCGGTTGGAATGGGGCGGCTGTTAATTGGAATCATATTTCAGGATGACTTCCCAGCTCGGCAAAGAGTCACATCTTTCCCATTCATTCACGATTGAATCCAATTGAATGGTTTCCACTCATGTGCGTGTGCATTTTCCCAAGCAAGTGCCCTCCGTGCTCTCCGTTCATCGGGTTGGCCATCTATAATTTTTATTATTAGCGCAAAGATTGAAAATGAGAGTCACGATTTTGTCTTTATTACAGTTTTCTGATGGAAAAATAATGTTTACGATGAGATGAGTTGGAGTGAGTGGGATCGGAAAAGGCGATCGAAGATACAGCATTGGAAAAAAAAATCATCGATGGCCTCAACATCGGCGGCGAGGACACCCGATTGAACGACACTAGAATATAGAGAGGGAAAATGTATTTTGGCTAATCTACTCCCTCAGCGATACAAAACATGTCCTATTCTGGAGGCAGACAGTAGCTGCGGAACGACCGAGAGTGTATTATTATTTTGCTGGTGTCATCGGAAGAGGTTCGAGAGCAAAAGAAAAAAAAAAACGTCAGTAGAGTGTCGCTTTTCGCACTTATTTACGAACTAAGAGCTTTAGGCCCTTTTATAACAAGACTCGGGAGTCAACTAATCTATTTAGATGGTATCTTTTCGTTTTGGATAAGTTTTTTTTTCCTGGGGACCAATTTTCATTATGACAGTACCATACATTTTGTGCCAGAGAGAATATATGAGACTCATGGAATGTGATATTGAACGTAACGCGTTAGATTATTGGGGAAAAGTTACGATGCGCTTGATTACAGAAACGACGAACGGTGGGCTCTGATCTTCCGTAAAAGTTTACGTTCAACGTGAGACAATTGAATACTAGTAGGTGCTCTAAAAAGTAGGAAATTGAACGTAGAAAATTAATAATAAACACACACATTCAGATCGATTTTCGAAAATCATTGTCGTGCTTTGAACGTCTCAATCTTTACGCCTGTATTTCCTTTTAGCTTAAGGGAAAGTTTGTTGAAATCGGTTCTTGAAGCTTCAAGAATTTAAGAATCACCATTTTCCTAGTTTCTCCCTCTGTTCTTGAGTTGTTACTCATATGACAATTTTTTTTTAGTAATAACAGTCTATTATGTGTAATTTCAGGACCGGAGGTTGGGTAAAATTCAATCTTTTTCATTTGAATTATAACAGTCAGTTTCTGACAAATTGAGTGCCATTATTCAACTTTCTAGGTTCGATTGTCATATATATCTTGACAATTTTTTACTTGTCTGTTTTAAATTGATTTAGATATTTAAATATTGTTTTCGATGGTCGGAGAATTGAATTCAGTTCGAGTTTTTGGAAATGAAATATTCGTACCGTCGATTTTTTGTTTATTTATTTGGGAGCAGTTCGCTGGAAAAGAAATGCAGAACCTCTCTCTCCAGCAGGCATGAAACATCTTCATTTTTTATATAAACACATTACATTCACAAACATACTTTTCACTGTAGTAATCATTTTTCCTTGAAGATCGAGGAAAAACCTTCAAAACTCTGGTCGGTAACGTAGAACAAATGTTTCGATGGGAAACCAATTGACTGAAGGTGGCTTTTGAATTCAAAACAATGCAAATTTAACGTACCCGTTTTCAAACTAGCAAGAATATTGGATCAGTTTTCTAAAGTTTTAAATGATGACTTGAAATATTGATTCCGCATCACCAAATTTTTCGGATCCGACAAAAATTTCATGCAATCAATGAGAAGTAAAGAGAGTTTCGTTTTTTTTTGTCTTTAGCATATTTTTAGTTTTTCACTATTGGAACCAGAAGTCGGATCCGGAATTAAATTTCTTAGCAACCATTTGTTGGAGCCTCAGTTTGTGGAAATTGGCTTAAAAGATCGTAAAAAATCGAAGCGAGTTTCGATTTTTTGAGCTTTTGAGCACTATTTCTGGTATTTCCAAAACTGAAAACCGGAAATCGGTATAGACAAAACCATTTCGTTTGGCCATCAACTAACATGATCCCCCTGGATCAGGGTCATTTCGCCGAAAGCCGTTTCGCCGAAAGTCATTTCGCCGAAAAGGTCATTTAGCCGAATGATATTTCGCCGAATGGGCTACTTCGCCGTATGTCATTTCGCCGATTCCTGCAATTGTCTTGATATTATAATTGGAATTGAAACACAAATGAATGATAATACGTTAACGCCCGTTTTTTTAACTACTATTGTACTTCTTGAATAAAGATAGATTCTTGTACTCTGGAATAAAGATTGATTCATGAACCTCAGGACGGAGTCCCCAAAGAAACTTGTTGACTATTAGTCACTAAGCATTAAAGCAATTGCATAGGTGTATCTACCAAGCAAATGTAAGTGGTATTTCCCGTTTACTAAGTGAGAAAATTTCAAATGCGGCTTCGCCACATCGATTTGATTCGTGTGCTAACTAAAGCAATGAAACCGGGCAAACGAGGCGGTTACAGGTTTGTATGCAAGAGACCGACGACGGGTTGGCGGCAAACCCGATCAGATGGTCAAAACAAGTTTATAACAAATTGTGATATTTATTTCACATAACAAAATTGGTTTTATATTTGGCTGGTTAGCTGTTAAAATAACAAAAATTATATCTAAAATTGGCTTAGATGACAACTAAATTGTAGCAAAACTTAATATGTTAATATCAATATTATATCCAAATTTGTTATAAATCCTGTAGGTTTTTCAACTATTATTACCAATTTAATGGTGCGTAAGATTTCACCGTGCAATTCTAAAAATAGATTTTATGTGCCATACAATTGCATACCTTTAGACGATTTTGCTTGAAATAAAAAAAAAAGCATCCGGCAATCGGAACCAAATTTCAACCGGAAAGATTGCGATTGCCAACATACACTTCGAATACATACACGGGACTGTGAAGGTTACAGATGAGTGGATGGAAATATCACCAATACATGATAAGCGGTGTTTAATAATAAAGCTGAATGTTTTCCTTCTTGCGTCGCTTCTTTTTAATAAGTGAGTGATCATGTAAGCGGGTTTTTGCGTGGGGTATGTAAACCTGAAATGTTTAAATGGTTATGGCATACGTGATAAAGCATAATCCCAGATTGCCTAAAATAGCTACTTTGTCTAAATTGAGTGCTGAATATTTCTTACAAGCTATTCCTGGAACTTAGAATTCATTTTAATTTTTGTTCTTCTTTGTGCTCGTAGCAGTGAAAGTAATTATACAGTCCTTTACGATAATGATGACATTTACTCTACTAAATATAAAACTGGCAGTTCAAAACTGGAGGACGATCTTTTAGCGACGGAAGAGATTAAATGAAATGTAATTGCCATTGTTTCTTACAGGGTAGATTACATGCCACTGATACCACTAATAACATGTTCGTGCGTATTTTATCAATTCGCTAAATTTTCTAAATACAATTGTTGTGCGTGTCATATAGATGTGAAACGGGATGTACATAGGTGTGATGTTTGCCTATGTAGAAAAATATATTTTATATGGCTTAGTAAAAATTTTATATGTCTAAATCAGTTGAAACAAACGGAAATTATTTTGAATACAATAATAGATCGGCTGAAAAGTTCGTATCGTTTCTATGAGAGGGCGTCACTAGAATTAAATCCTCACCATTTTCAGTTAGTACCAACCTTCAAAAGATACGTGTAAATTTGACAGCTGTCTGATTATTAGTTTGTGAGATATTGCATTTTGAGTGAAGCTACTTTTGTTATTGTGAAAAAAAATGAAAAAAAGGAATTTCGTGTGTTGATGAAACACTACCCTTTGGTGAAAAAAAGTGCCGCCGATACCAAAAAATGGCTTGATGAGTGTTATCCAGACTCTGCACCGGGCGAAGCAACAATTCGTAAGTGGTTTGCAAAATTTCGTACTGGTCATATGAGCACCGAAGACGATGAACGCAGTGGACGTCCAAAAGAGGCTGTTACCGATGAAAACGTGAAAAAATCCACAAAATGATTTTCAATGACCGTAAAGTGAAGTTGATCGAGATAGCTGGCACCCTAAAGATATCAAAGGAACGTGTTGGACATATTATTCACGAATATTTGGATATGAGAAAGCTTTGTGCAAAATGGGTGCCGCGTGAGCTCACAATCGATCAAAAACAACAACGAATTGATGATTCTGAGCAGTGCTTGGAGCTGTTATATCGAAATAAAACCGATTTTTTCGTCGATATATAACAATGGACGAAACATGGCTCCATCACTTCACTCCGGAGTCCAATCGACAGTCAGCTGAGTGGACTGCACGCGATGAACCGAACCCAAAGCGTGGAAAGACTCAGCAATCGGCCGGTAAGGTTATGGCGTCTGTATTTTGGGATTCGCATGGTATAATTTTCATCGATGGGAAAAACCATCAACAGTGACTATTATATAGCGTTATTAGAGCGTTTGAAGGACGAAATTAAAAAAAAAAACGGCCTCATTTGAAGAAGAAAAAAGTTTTGTTTCATCAAGACAATGCACCGTGTCACAAATCGATGAAAACCATGCTGAAATTGAACGAATTGGGCTTCGAATTGCTCCCTCATCCACCGTATTCTCCAGATTTGGCCCCCAGTGACTTTTTCTTGTTCTCAGACCTCAAGAGAATGCTCGCTGGTAAAAAAATTTAGAAGCAATGAAGAGGTGATCGCTGAAACTGAGGCCTATTTTGAGGCAAAGGACAAATCGTACTACAAAAATGGTATCGAAAAGTTGGAAGATCGCTATAATCGCTGTATCGCCTCTGATGGCAATTGTGTTGAATAATAAAAACGAATTTTGGCAAAAAAATGTGTGTTTCTATTAAACGATACGAACTTTTCAGCCGAACTGTTACACATTAGATTCATATGGGATTAGTTTGATTATTTTGCTTTAGATTAGCACTACCTTTCTTATACAAAAAAGCACGAAAACCAACATCATTCGATACATAAATCGAGTGAATGAGACAAGAATGTGCACATAATTTTTACGTAGTTAACTAAATCGACATATACGAAATATGAACTGATTCATAGACCATGATTAGCAGCTACTGGATGTTATACGGTTTCGATTTCCGGTTACGGAATAACGGATTTGTGAAATCTGTGAAAATAGCCACCAACCAAAAGTTTGCAAGCTTCCAGTTTATTTTATTGTATTTTCGAGGCTTGTTATGAGTGATGACTACAAAATTGTCCTACAGTGACGAACGTGTAATTTGCAATATTGAACTTATTGTTTTCGATTACACCCAAACCTCCATTTACGTTAACTTTTTTTACGTTACCTTATTTTACGTAACTCTTTTTACGTAGTAAATCCCAAATAACGTTAACTTTTTTTACGAAGCAAATTCCAAAAAACGTAAACTGTTTTTACGAACCTACTTCGTAAAAAGACGTTTTTGCATTCAAGGAGAAGGATTTCCGGCTCATTTATATTCCACGGAAACTACTACAATAAAGTATTTTTGGAAAGGGTTTGACGAGTAGATGTCTGAAAATGATGTAAGGAGTGGTTCTGAAATCCTAGATGACGACTTCCGGTTCATTGATATTTCATGAAACCCTTACAATATGGCTGTTTTTGGAACAGATTTGATAAGAAGATGTTCTCAAATGGGGTTTAAAAAGTTTCTGAAATCTACGATGGCCTCTTTGATATTCATTGAAAACCCTTACAGTATGGGTATTCTCGGAACGCATTGGATATGTAGATGTCGAGAAAGGATGTTTAAAATGGTTCTAAATTCCAAGATGGTGACTTCCGGTTTATTGATATCTTTTAAAAACCGTAACAATTTTGATATTTTCATATCGGGTGTTATGGTTAGATGTCGGAAAATTTCGATGAAGTGGTAAGAGTTAGTTAAACAACCTGACATAGGCAAAAAGATGACATCTTCTCATCAATCCTGTTCCAAAAACACCCATATTGTAAGGGTTTTTATGACATTTTAATGAATCGGAAGTCGCCATCTTGAATTTTGAAGCTATTTCCTGCAAATACTGATGATTTTCGTTCCAAAATTATTCATTATATTATACATACCCAATAATACATTTACAAAAGAAAAACTTTTTTTACGTTGAAAATTCCAAGTAACCTCAATTTTTTATACGTCATTATTCGATTTACTAGCCCCCGATTATGACGTAAATGGAGGTTTGGGTATAATAGGTCAATTTATGTTGATGACCAAACAAATTTGCTTCGTTCTAACCGATTCCGGGTTCCGAAAATTGCACTATAATAGTGCAATAAAATGACAAAACGAACGACACATATAAACTCATTACTAAAATATGTTGTTTTTATATTAAAGATAGATGAACATTTTTTAAACGAGTGCGCTTGTTAAATGTAAGAATTATTCACGATTATTCTTTAATTCGATAATTCATCCTTAAGTCCTAGGAATCAATGGCGGAGTGTTGTTCTTCTCGAAATTTATATAATTTTGCTCAGTTGGCATAAGTGTAGAGTAACTAATTATATTCCAAATATCTGACCTATATTGGAACAAAACTATTTTCAAGAAAATTTTTGTGGAATGTGCTGTTTCCTAACATAACTTCAGTATTCAGCAATTAGCGTCAATATTTTGAATAATTTTGTCGTTTTTTTTTTTTAAAAAAGCGATATGTTTGTTTGGCTCAAGGTGCGTTTTATCCCATTTTTCCATGTTAGATGTCAAGACGATAAACAATAATGAATATTTGACTTTAATAGTATACGTTGAAAGTAATTGTAACAGACTGTGTTATAATATTGATAATGTGCGTTATTATAAACCGACAAAAATAACTGATCATATCACATTTTGATAAAAATAACAACTGTTAAAATAATTTTGTTATGTGCATTTGATCGAGAACCCAGCCGGCGTCGCCTCGGCGGTTTTATACCGCCGAGCCTTCTTGGCTTCGGTTAATACAGGAGGCATATTAACACAAAGAAATAATAAGATGTATTCGAGATTACCCTTTCGGCGAAATGACCCTTTCGGCGAAATGGCATTCGGCGAAACGAATTTCGGCGAAATGGCTTTCGGCAAAATGACCCGCTCCCGATCTACTTATTGTAATAGTTTTCAATGCACTTTCGCGGAGTTTTCTCGTTCTTCGTTTCGTCGCCTAAAATTGATTAAACATTTTATCACTCTTTGCTCTATAATCGGTAGTCGGGTTCAGATAAAATTTCACATCCAAGTATGAGCGTATAACCCGTTTCATTTAATTTTTTGATCACTATTTCCGTTACCTGCGGATCCGAAAACCGGGGACTGGTATAACCGAACTCGATTCTTTTGACCATCTAATAACAAAATCTTTATGTTGGAACAGTATTTAACACAGTTTTACCGAGTTTTTATGTTCTTTGCATTGTCACCATTGATAACCGTTAGAAATTTCAAACACTCTTCACCTTATAATTCCGGAACTGAAAGTCGGATCGAAATAAAATTTTGTAGTAATTTATGGGACCATAAGACCTTTTATTTGGATCTTAGTTTGGGTTCAAATGATCTCCGAGTTCCGTTTTGGATTTTTCATTTTTTTTAAATTTCGTATGAATCCGATCTCCGGGTCCGGAATTACAAGGAAAAATGCACGAAAAATTGCACAAACTATGCACTTACTTTTGTCCGAGATGGCTGATCAGATTTTAAAAAACTTTGGCTCAAATGCAAGTCACCCCTGCCCCATAGAAAATTTCTAAATTTCGCATTGATCTGACTTCCGGTTCCTGAATTACGGAGTGGCGAGTGAAAATAAAGACCTTCCCAGAAAGCATGGACGCACTTTGATTTCGCTGTAAATAATTCACAAGTGTTAGATATTCAAATTTTATTCGATATACTGATAATATGAGACTACAACAACAGAATATTATTCTCAACATTTGCTACTTAGACATTGTAGACTAGCTGACGTTCCTCATTAAATTCCGTACAGACTTCTTGGCGACAAGTTTTGCCACTTTTTTCCAATCTTTTTCGAACTGTTAAATGACTTCGGCTGTCGAGACATGTTTCCTAAGATGTGCCTTCGGTAATGCCCAAAATTCCTCAATTGGTCGATGTTGTGGACAATTTGGTGGATTCATGTCTTTTGGGACGAAAGTGACATTTTTGGTAGTATACGATTCTACCGTTGATTTTGAGTAGTGGCAAGAAGCAAGATCTCACCAGAAGACAACAGGATCCTTGTGGCTTCGAATCATTTTTGTAAACAATCCTTGATGTATATTTCGCTGTTCATTGAAGCAGTGGTGATGAAGGGTTTCGAAATCTTACCGCAGCTACAAATTGCTTGCCAGACCATAGCTTTCTTACCAAATTTTTCAACTTCAATCTCGATGTCTCGGACTGGTTTAACACTTGCCCTTCTCGCACCGTATAATATTGTGGTCCCGGTAAGGATTTGTAATCGAGAGTGTAAACAACAGGACGCAGCAATAAAAATTGACAGATTCTGAACCATTGCGAAATGGCAGCGGTTTTTGGTTGCGTCCATACTTTCTGGGACAGTCTTTAACACTATTTTTTTCTAAGTGTGTAGTTTGAATTCCAGAACAACATACAATAGTTTATGATAACCACATCAAAACTTAATTCCGAGATTGGTTTTAGTGAACAAAATCTTATTCATCGCCGTACAAATATGAGTACATCAGAGTGCTTACGAAAATTACCATAATGCACAAACCATCAGGCCATTCTTGCCAGGCAGAAAGGTAGGTTAGCAATGACAGGCACTGTCTTCGCTCTGGCTGACCAACAGGAGCCGAAGCCGAAGCAGTAAGCCCGTACACGGACTGAGGGGGTTTTTCACTCATCTTATGCATCTTTAATTAGATTTTATAATTCCACGATATTATGATGTTTTGTTGATGCTTTCACCTAGGGATTTTCATATTTTATACTCGAAATGTTCCAGGCTGTTGCGATTCTGCACGCCAGCCCCCATGGCCGCTGCTGCCAGTGCCGAGTAGTGCTGTTTGTTCAGCCCTCATTTTCGTTTCAGAGTCTGATTTTCATTTAATAATTCATGAAGGCTATAACTACCTTTCCTCAGGATTTCAGTTTTGGTGCTTTTTAATTCTGACTTGTTTGAGAGTGTTTTTTTTCTTTTCTCACTGTTTTTTTTTATCAGTGCTGGATGAGGAGAAATCGCCAAAACGAACAGAAACGGATGAAACCCGCAAAAAAAGTAATGAAAAACCAGAGTGTTGCTAGGTCTGCAGCGGGTGGAAGGACCTTGCTGCCATCAGGAACGGAAACAATGGCTTAGATTTGCTGCTTATTTGAAATTTTGTGTTCAACTTTATCCCAGATTTATCAATAATTGAAAAATGTTACACAAGTAGGTTTCGATGTCGGGGAGCACCAACGGTACTTGCTCCCAGCACAATAAAGTACACACCGGGTCTAACGAGCGACCAAAGGTTTTACCGAAAGGGACCTAATAAGCAGTGTGGAACTAAATAAACCCGGCCTTACGGTTCCCACCAGTGCTTCCGTTTGCCGGCTAACCCCGCCCCGGCCACGAGCAAACGGTGTCGAAAAGAAAATTTCAATTTTAGATTTAATTATGAATTCTGTTTGATACTTTCTCAAGAAGGTTCATTGAGCAAAAGCTGGCAAATGATATTTTTTGCATTTATCCCCAACCCAGGGCGATATCAACCCCAGTATTGCCCAGCCAGCTCATTTCGGGGTATTTCGATCTCTGTGTAGCACTTTCACTTTCTGACTCACGGTGTCTTTCTTCGTGATGACGGGGTACCTCTTCAGAGGGCCGTAAATTTTCCTCTAATGGATCTTTTAGCATACATTTTGGGTTCAATCCGGTAGCGACATAAACTGGCTATCAGGGAGCTCCCTTTTCCGACCAATAAATTAGTGATTATGATTGTTGCCATTGTTGGCGTCGGAGGTGTTGCTATTGTTGCCTTCTGGACGATCTGGAATGAGTGCTTAGGACCGTGGGTGCTTGCCACGACAGAAGTTGCTAGGGGAAGGGAAATTTTCATTTCTTGCTCCCTGGTTGATCTTCTAACATAGCCCGTAGTAGGGCGTTCAGTAAAGGATAATGAGAAGCTTATATTACACTAGCGATTATATAATTTATTAATAAACTCTATGCAATGTCTTACCTCAACTTGTACAGTTATTGACTCGATGGTATCATTCGAAATTGTGTATTGAAACTACTAAGATTACAGCAACCTTGCAAGCTCTTCAACCTTTACCAACATCCGTTTGGGTTAAATTTCTTGATTCTAAATGTTCACGAAAAGTGCGAGAACATGACAACACTGGAAAATGCTTATTTGCAATCTACTCTGAAGCTTCTTGACTTAGATTTGATTTTTGCTCACTCAGCCATTTGTTCACCCCGCCAGTCCTGTGTGCCCGTCGTGTGGCTTTCATGAATCTATGATGCGTGAAGAAATCGTGCCAGCAGCAGAAGCTTTGTACTTTGAAGCAGAGCAGATGTGTGCGCCGAAGGTACTGGCTGTTTAAATATTCATTTGAGGTATTTTTGTTTTGCTATACTCTCAGTTGCCCACTGTTTATAACGCAACGCAAATGTATGCCTCACGATTGAACGAGCCCGAAAGCAAAGCACCTCTCTGCCCGGGAGTAGACTTTCCCTTCTAAGCTCGAAATTTGTCACCACGTGAGGATTTTCTCTTCTATCCCCCAAACTACTCATAATTTTCCTTTTACGATAGACATCTTCTCTCGTTTGTATACAAAAGAAATCTACATATTTAAACCCTCCATCCAACCCAACCCCCCGGACCGGTACCGTCGACCCAGGGACAACCGGTGTGGCACGCCTTTCAGATCGCACGCCCCCCACCTCCACGGTCCCAACATCGCCCACACAGTTTTCACCGAATGACTCTGGCCCAAAATATGTTTGACAACGCTAGGTTTCCTTCAACATTGAAGTTTTCTTCACCCTTAACGTGTCCTTTTTCGTGTTTCATGAATTTCCCCACGCTCGTTCTCCGTCGGTATCTCGTCTCTTAAAAGCAGAGTGTGTGTTTTTTCTCGTGTAAATTTTATTTTATAACCTTTATTTGTGTACCTAACGTGAAACTATAAACAGTAGCAGCAGCAGCAGTAGCAGAATGATCCGTGCTGTATTCCACAGAATAGCCCAGCGACGAAGACGACGACGACGACGTACGAAGAAAAGGCACATCACCATTTTTGGGACGCACATTTTCCCGAAGGCGTTTTTCATTTCACTCTTCTTGTTCCGCACTTTGGCAGAATGAACCTGAAAAGGACACTCTGCTGCTGCTACTGCTGATGCTGCTACACCGAACAGGAAAATCTACTGGCTGTGAAATTTAAATTTTTCTTTTTACATAATGATGATACCTCTCCGTTCTAGCATGAGAAACATGAAGATACACTTATGTTACAAGACCGCGCTTGATGTGGCGTCATCAGCATTCGGTTGATACTTTTTTGAGATGAAGTTTTTATGTTTTGACGGTGTGGGTCGCATTAGGATGATGGTGGTAAGATTTTCGTGCGTCTTTGTTAATGGGCGTGTACGATTAATTTTAACTGCGTTCTAGGAAACGGTGAAATGATGAATCAATCAAAGTATCCATCACTACAAGTTGAAAGAAAAAATATTTAAAATCGCTATTAATACTCCTAGTGGCGTAAGATGGCTTTTTATTCCACGACGGTTGTTGAATCGCGGATTGAAAATTTTAACTCTAACACCCTTTACTCCGGAAACGGAAAACAAATGCAAATGAAATTTAACAGCTTTTAATGAACTCAAAAAACCTCTCATTTGAGTCTACATTCACAAAAATCGGTTAAGCCATCTAGGAGAAATTGACGTGAACCCCGATCCGGTGACAATCGAAACTACATCCGTTGCTCTGGAAACCGAAATCCGGGACCAGTTGCTTTGACCATCAAAGAGCAAAAACAAAATTTTTGAAGATTTCGCAAGATATTTTTAATACCCCTCACCTTGTAACTGGAAGTCGAAGTCGGATGAAATTCAATTGTATTCGATGGAATTGCTAGCAAAGTTGCCATTTTAAAATCTGTGTTTCAACTTGGGAAATCTGTGTACTATCCATGTTGCATATATTCGACCAAAATCTGTGAAAAACATTTTGAAAATCTGCCATTTTAAATCATTAAAATCTGTAGAAATCAGTGCATTACGATAAAATCTGTTTTCTGTGACACAGAATCTGTGTGGCAAAATAATGTCGTTTTCGCTTGAGAAAACTGAAACTGACCCAGGATAGTTTCATCAAACAAACACTTTTCATGAAACTGTGTTGATTTTGCACTTAGCAACGAGGGTTCGAGCAAACCTGATATAAAAACCAGGTTTGAAACTGACTCGATTTTCAGTTCAACAACGTTGAACCTAGGTTCAAAACTGGCTTCAAACAAACGGCTTGACAGCAGTTAGAGTGGAAACTGAGTTAGGTTTGGCATCAAGCGAAAACGACATAGGCAAAAAATCTGTGGTTTTATGGAAAAATCTGTGAATATGGTAACTTTGATTGCTAGCCGATTTCAAATTCGGTTCCGCCATCTCTGAGAAATTGATGTGAGTTCTATTCTGGTTATTTCAACCACAACGTCCGGAGCATCCAGATCCGGAAACAATCCATCAAATAAGTACCAAGTTCTTCACACTAGAAATAATATTCTTATTATACTAGTTTATTCATCTTCGGCTTTAACTTTGGAGGCTGTTCATTGGAGTAATATACCGGTAGGATTTACTTCCGAGTATCAAACATTGTTTTTGTATTGGATTTATTAACACTCCTTGCAACGATTGGGCGTTAAGAAAAGCGCAGTTTGCTGATATGACAGGCAACAAGTTTTTTTGTTTTATATGTTTTACAGCAATAATATTTGCTGAGTTAAAATCGGTTACGAAACTGCTCAACATTTTGCACGGTCAGGTTTTTGAGTTGGTATCAGAAGCAGTTATTTGAATGATTTTCACATTTGTTATATTATGAAAGTTATGTTCTAAGGAATGTACTGCTTTTTACCAGATAAAAAACATTTTTTCACCAGATAAAAAACAGTTACAAACTATGGGTCATAAGAACCTTTATTGTTTTATTAGTTTAGTTTTTCTTAGAAAATTTCTTTTCTTTCTTGAAAGAAGAGTGCGCATATTTAGTTATTCTGAAACCAGAGGTCTAATATAAATACATTTTAGCAGCAGACTATAGGAAAATTTCATTCACTTGAAGCTTAGTTCGTAAAAATCGGTTGAATCGTTCTTGAGAAAATCAAGTGAGTTTTGTTGGCACATACAACTACATAGAGTTAAGTTGTATACAGCACTCGGTTCTGCGGTCTGGCGGTATCATAAGTTAGTTTTCACCGTGATTACATCACCTTTCTAAAGGGTGATTTTTTAAGAGGTATATGATATGATTTTAAAAAACAAAACGATGATTTTATGCAAATGTTGGCCGCGGCGCCGCATTAGATGGCCCATGCGCAAGGTCCAATTTTGGCACACTCTCTCCAACGTATCGGCCGGTAGTTCACGAATAATGCCACCAGCCCATAATCCACACCAAACAGTGACTGTTCTGGGATGCATTGGTAGCTCTTTCAATGCTTCTGGCTGGTCTTCACTCCAGATGCGGAAATGAGCTTCGTCGCTGAACACAATTTTTCGACAAAAAAGTCACTTTGTCAGCTCCCAATAATGATTGAATTAAAGACCACACTGAACAAGTTTGACAATAAAACAAGACACGATGAACGCGTGATCTGTCAAAAAAAGTGTTTCCAAAAAGATACCAGCAAAAAAATCACCCTTTACATGAGAAGGCGAGCACAGATGAGCAATTCCTGAGAAAAAAAATGAACAGAAAATGTAGCATACTCATGGTTAACTAGATCTGAATTAATTGAAACTTTGCAGACGTTTCGAACAAGGCAATTTGTTATGTTTTGAAGTAAGGACCAAACTCAATCAAGAGATTTTGGAGGGACTTTCTTCAAATCACTGTGCGATTAAGTTCACATAAATGGTGTCTATGAAGAAGTTGTATGGAATCGATTGCGCATTATACTGCAACATACATAAAAAAAGTGTAATGCTCTTTGAACAGTTAGAAACTTAATAAGAAAACAAACAATAATTAAATCAAACGAAATTCACAACTGTTTCTTTTCATTGTTTAGACTTAACTTGTTTACTTGCCATTAAAACCCACATTTGACGGTATTTCGTCATTTTTTTAAATGAAGAAGTTGCAGCAAAAACAATATACGGGCATATGCAAATTTCAAGGTTTTGATGTAAAAAGTCATCTAAAAACTGAAATTTGATACTACACATAAACACAGAGTAAATTGTATCATTGTGATCTTGCGGCTAGTTCAAGGGTCGGCAACCTGCGGCTCTTTGGATGTAAATCTGCGGCTTTTTAGTACTGTACGCAAATATTGTATATTTTATAGTACTTAAAATCGATCTAAATCGATTAACAAGAATTATACACCACTGCTATCTCAACCATGTGTAACCATTTTAACCGAACCGTGTTGTCTATGTTGTAATTTTTGGTCAAAATAATGAAGACCATCGCGCTTTTAGTAGAATTCTTAAAAGAAATGGAGACTCAATTTTTCGAGCACTTCCTTCAAAAGTATGGTGTTGGGACGTTTTGCTTAGTGGTTCAATGAAATTTCTCACTGGAAAAAGTATTTAATACTCTGAATTTGAGGATGGCAGGATGGTTGCACAAATTTTACTTACCGGGAATGTTTGACAGATTTCGGCAAATATTAAGCAAAAGCTCACAGTTCTTTTATTAGTCCGATAATTGAATTTATTGTAAAACGTTTGGTAAACAGTTTCATTCAATCATCGGCAAACTCTAACGGACGCTTTGGTAAATTAAATTTTGTAAATTTATTTGATTGAAAGATCCACCTCCACCGAAAAATTTAAAAAAGGTAGAGCTAATTTAGGCCAGCATTTCCAGAATGGTTTTCATATATTTTTGAGTATTTATTACAACATAGTTAAAAATTTTGATGCTTCTTTTTCCATATATTCGGGTTTGGTTTCACAGTGGATTTTTTAGTAATAAATTATAACATTTTTAGATACGTTGAAGAGCTTAATTTTCACATTTTTTAAAAAAGTAGAAGGCTCAATATTAGAGTTTTTCAAAAAAAACAAAAAAAAACAATTGACCTTGCGTCTTCATTAAAGTTATGTTGAAAGGAAACGCATGGTGCATTTAAAACTAAACACCAGCTCTTTGCTTCTAATAAAGTTTCAATGGAAACGCATGATAAATTTTTATTTATTTTAGAAAATATGAAATATTGTGGTCATCCACATTATTCTAAAATATGTAACCGAAGCACTTTAACGTTAGTTATTTAATACTAAAATCCAGAGTGGTACCAAAATCGGAAGTGTGAAAAGATATGTTTTAAAAATGTTAAGTATTTTTATTGAGAGAAATATATCTCCAAAATATTTGAACAAATAAAATGCGAACCTTCCCGATATTCCTCAAACATTTCTGATTTTTTTTCCAAATTTTTTGGTTGAACAGTTGATTGAAAAATCAAATAAATTGAAATCATTCTACCAAAGCTTCGTCAATATAGTAGCTAAAGAGTTAAAGTTTTGGGAGAATCACCTTCAGTTTTTTTTTCTTCATAAATACGTTTATTTCATAGGCAATATACATAAGTTTTTCTTCGCCGTGGCATCTATAATACATAGTACTTTAAACCTAATACATTTCGAATATCCTATTAGTATGTTGGTATTCATTAGTTAATCTAAACACTGTTTTTATCAAGCGAGTTGCTATTATAAATTACATTAAATGAAATACATTTATTTTGTACATGATCTTATAACTATTTCAGGTTTGTTTGTATCAGTTCATCACTTTTATTTAATATAAGATAGCTGGCTATTGGTTGAACTCATGGAAGAGAAAACAATCTAACATAAAATAAAATTTAAATTGGAACTCCAATGGACTTAATTAAATAATAAAGAAGTTTCATGTAAGGAACGTCACGACAAGCAAGAATGTCGCGAACTGGGACATTGGATAGTCTACCTTGGGTACGCAAGGAATTTATTAGTTGAGATCTGACATCACGATACTCCAAGCATGTCCAAACAACATGGTCAATATCGCGGTAACCTTCGCCACAAGCACAATGATTAGTCTCGGAAAGTCCAATTCGAAGGAGATGTGCATCTAACGTGTAGTGATTGAACATGAGTCTGGACATCACACGAATGAAATCTCTACTCACATCCAATCCCCTGAACCATGCCTTTGTCGATATTTTAGGAATAATTGAGTGCATCCACCGACCCAGATCATCTTTATCCCAAGAAGCTTGCCAGCTAGCAAGTGTTCTTTGGCGAGACGCGCTATAGAATTCATTGAAAGCAATTGGTCTCTCATAAATTTCACCCTCAATAGCACCACGTTTGGCTAAAATATCGGCTCTTTCATTGCCTGGAATGGAGCAATGAGCTGGGACCCAAACTATTGTGATTTGATAATTATTATTCAATATGACGTTCAGGCACTGTTTTATTTCGCCCAAGAAAAAAGGTTCATTTTTGCCAGCAGCCTTTGAGCGAATGGCTTCAATTGCACTCAGACTATCTGTGAAAAGAAAATAATGGTTTGGAGATAATGTGACGATTATACTCAAACTATAATGAACTGCTGCTAACTCTGCTATATAAACAGATGCAGGTTCTTGAAGCCTAAAGGAGACCGAAACATTATTGTTGAACATACCAAACCCTGTCGCTTCTTCAATTCGCGATCCGTCCGTGTAAAACATTTTCTCAGAGTCGATATGCCTGAACTTACTTGTAAATATTTTTGGGATTTCCAACGAGCGTAGGTGTTCCGGAATTCCACGCACTTTGCGCTGCATGGATGTGTCGAAAAATAAAGTTGAGTCAGGGACATTTAGGAGGCTGACACGGATAGGAATATATCTTGAAGGGTTGATTTCCTGTGACATATGGTTAAAATATACAGTCATGAATCTTGTTTGAGATTGAAGCTCAACTAGCCTTTCGAAGTTATTAATAACTAGGGGATTCAGTACCTCGCATCTTATTAGCAGTCGCGACGAAAGCTCCCAAAAACGATCCTTCAATGGAAGAACTCCCGCCAGAACTTCAAGACTCATTGTATGTGTCGAATGCATGCAGCCTAAAGCAATTCGCAAACAACGATATTGAATTCGCTCTAATTTGATAATATGAGAGTTTGCAGCGGAACGAAAGCAAACGCACCCATATTCCATCACTGAAAGTATCGTTGTCTGATACAATTTTATTAGATCTTCCGGATGAGCACCCCACCAAGATCCGGTTATTGTTCGAAGAAAATTTACTCTTTGTTGGCATTTTGTTATCAGAAACCTAATGTGTCCTCCCCACGTGCATTTGGAATCAAACCACACCCCGAGGTATTTGAAAGTCAAAACCTGTTGGATCATTCTTCCCATCATATGAAGCTGAAGCTGCGCGGGATCATGCTTTCTTGAAAAGACGACCAGCTCTGTTTTCTCCGTAGAGAATTCGATACCCAGATGGACAGCCCAAACGGACAAGTTATCTAAGGTATCTTGCAATGGTTTTTGCAGATCAATAGCTTTGGGTCCAGTAACTGAAACTACGCCATCATCTGCCAGTTGTCTTAGTGTACATGGGGATACTAGACAGCTGTCAATGTCATTCACGTAAAAATTATAGAGGAGCGGACTGAGGCAAGAGCCTTGCGGTAGACCCATGTAGCTAATTCTGAATGTTACCAAATCGCCATGTGAAAAATGCATGCGTTTCTCTGACAAAAGGTTGTGCAAATAATTATTTATAACCGCTGGGAGTCCATGTTGGTGAAGCTTGTCTGAAAGAACATCAATGGAAACTGAATCAAATGCTCCTTTAATGTCTAAAAATACAGATGCCATTTGTTGCTTTTGAACGAAGGCAATTTGGATGTCAGACGAAAGTAATGCAAGGCAATCATTCGTCCCTTTATTTCTACGGAAGCCAAACTGAGTATCTGACAACAAACCGTTCGTCTCGACCCAAGTGTCGAGACGTCGTAGAATAATTTTTTCGAACAATTTTCTGATGCAGGACAACATCGCGATGGGTCTATATGAGTTGTGATTGGAAGCTGGTTTCCCCGGCTTTTGAATGGCGATAACTTTCACTTGCCTCCAGTCAGGTGGAACAATATTTTGCTCAAGAAGCTTGTTGAACAATTCCAACAAACGTCTTTTTGCGAAGTCGGGCAGATTCTTCACCAAGTTGAATTTAATTCTGTCCAACCCAGGAGCGTTATTGTTACAAGACATGAGTGCTATGGAAAATTCCATCATTGAAAAGGGGCTATCAATGGAACCATTATTTGAAAAAGATTCCCTAATAATGCTATGCGTAGGAACAGAATCTGGACAAACTTTCCTCGCAAAATCAAATATCCATCGGTTCGAGTATTCCTCACTCTCATTTCCTACGTTACGATTCCTCATTCGTCTGGCCGTATTCCAAAGAGTGCTCATTGAGGTTTCTCTTGACAAACCTTCGACAAAATGTCTCCAATAGCTACATTTCTTGGCCCGAAGTATGCTCTTGTACTTGGTTTCTAAAGTCAAGAATTTTAAAAACGTCTTGAAGGCATTTTGTTTCGCGTGCTTAGCATCTGAGCACTCTTTGTCCCACCAAGGGTTTGGAGGCCTTCTGTTAGACGATGGACCAAGAAATCGTTTGGTTTGGGCTTGTTCTGCGGCCTCCAGAATCGCACAAACGAGGAAGTCATATTCTTCAAGTGGGGGGAGCTCTTCCATTGAAGTTAAGGCACTTGAAATATTAGTTTGGTATTTAATCCAGTCAATATTTTTTGTCAAATCATATGGAATATTAACTGAATTAGCAATGCCTTTGTTACTGCTAATTGAGATGATGATTGGTAAATGATGATGGTATTTAATCCAGTCAATATTTTTTGTCAAATCATATGGAATATTAACTGAATTAGCAATGCCTTTGTTACTGCTAATTGAGATGATGATTGGTAAATGAACCGTGTAAATCAGGAAATACTTTCCAGGTGCAATCTAGTCGAATTGAAGTCGAGCAAAGAGATAAATCTAATGCACTTGGACGTGCAGGAGGTCTTGGGATCCGTGTCATGCTACCCATATTTAGTACCGTCATGCTAAAATTGTTGCAAATATTATATATTAAGGATGATCTGCTATCATTGTAAACGGAACCCCACATCATTCCGTGCGAATTGAAATCTCCTAAAATCAAACGTGGAGCAGGAAGGGCTTCGACAATTTCATTAAGCTGTCGTTGTCCAACTTGAGCTCTTGGAGGAATATATACTGAAGCAATGCAAATGTCCTTTCCTTTAATTTTTTTTTTTTTTTTTTTTTTTTTTTTTTTTTTTTTTTTTTTTTTTTTTTTTTTTTTTTTTTTTTACTTTTTTATTTATGACTTCTGGTCAGTCAGTAATTTTTTACTTTTTTCGGTATTTTAACGATATCAAACTAACTAGAGATTATAAGAGGAGAAAGAATATGAAATCATAGAGCCATAGTACTCAAGGAAGAGCAAGGATGTGAAGAATAAAGTGCGGAAAAGTGAGACGTGACAAGGGTCATTTAAGTAAGCAGAAGGCTTCTCGTATCTAAACTTTTACCTTCTACCAGAGGAGTCGAACTTAGGCATCTTAAAGATACGAGTCATCCGAGTCTCTGATATGTCAGAAAGTAAAGGCAAAGGTCGTTTGCCATTTACTGTCCGAACCGGCAAAAGTAAAGTTACGAGAAGTTGTCACATTCTGCCCACGACGGTTTCTCACACAATGTGTTTCATTGTGTTGATATTTTCTCATCTCTATACAGTTAGTTATAACACCGGAATGGAAGATTTGTCCGAAACTATTGCTTGAGTGCCTGGAGTTGTAGCGTATGGCTATGCGTCCCAGGGTGCAAGCGGCGCACGGACAGCGCTCCATTCATCGCTGTGTGTGATGGAATCCCATCAAATCTTTTTTACTTTTTACTTTTTTATTTATGACTTCTGGTCAGTCAGTAATTTTTTACTTTTTTCGGTATTTTAACGATATCAAACTAACTAGAGATTATAAGAGGAGAAAGAATATGAAATCATAGAGCCATAGTACTCAAGGAAGAGCAAGGATGTGAAGAATAAAGTGCGGAAAAGTGAGACGTGACAAGGGTCATTTAAGTAAGCAGAAGGCTTCTCGTATCTAAACTTTTACCTTCTACCAGAGGAGTCGAACTTAGGCATCTTAAAGATACGAGTCATCCGAGTCTCTGATATGTCAGAAAGTAAAGGCAAAGGTCGTTTGCCATTTACTGTCCGAACCGGCAAAAGTAAAGTTACGAGAAGTTGTCACATTCTGCCCACGACGGTTTCTCACACAATGTGTTTCATTGTGTTGATATTTTCTCATCTCTATACAGTTAGTTATAACACCGGAATGGAAGATTTGTCCGAAACTATTGCTTGAGTGCCTGGAGTTGTAGCGTATGGCTATGCGTCCCAGGGTGCAAGCGGCGCACGGACAGCGCTCCATTCATCGCTGTGTGTGATGGAATCCCATCAAATCTTTTTTACTTTTTACTTTTTTATTTATGACTTCTGGTCAGTCAGTAATTTTTTACTTTTTTCGGTATTTTAACGATATCAAACTAACTAGAGATTATAAGAGGAGAAAGAATATGAAATCATAGAGCCATAGTACTCAAGGAAGAGCAAGGATGTGAAGAATAAAGTGCGGAAAAGTGAGACGTGACAAGGGTCATTTAAGTAAGCAGAAGGCTTCTCGTATCTAAACTTTTACCTTCTACCAGAGGAGTCGAACTTAGGCATCTTAAAGATACGAGTCATCCGAGTCTCTGATATGTCAGAAAGTAAAGGCAAAGGTCGTTTGCCATTTACTGTCCGAACCGGCAAAAGTAAAGTTACGAGAAGTTGTCACATTCTGCCCACGACGGTTTCTCACACAATGTGTTTCATTGTGTTGATATTTTCTCATCTCTATACAGTTAGTTATAACACCGGAATGGAAGATTTGTCCGAAACTATTGCTTGAGTGCCTGGAGTTGTAGCGTATGGCTATGCGTCCCAGGGTGCAAGCGGCGCACGGACAGCGCTCCATTCATCGCTGTGTGTGATGGAATCCCATCAAATCTTTTTTACTTTTTACTTTTTTATTTATGACTTCTGGTCAGTCAGTAATTTTTTACTTTTTTCGGTATTTTAACGATATCAAACTAACTAGAGATTATAAGAGGAGAAAGAATATGAAATCATAGAGCCATAGTACTCAAGGAAGAGCAAGGATGTGAAGAATAAAGTGCGGAAAAGTGAGACGTGACAAGGGTCATTTAAGTAAGCAGAAGGCTTCTCGTATCTAAACTTTTACCTTCTACCAGAGGAGTCGAACTTAGGCATCTTAAAGATACGAGTCATCCGAGTCTCTGATATGTCAGAAAGTAAAGGCAAAGGTCGTTTGCCATTTACTGTCCGAACCGGCAAAAGTAAAGTTACGAGAAGTTGTCACATTCTGCCCACGACGGTTTCTCACACAATGTGTTTCATTGTGTTGATATTTTCTCATCTCTATACAGTTAGTTATAACACCGGAATGGAAGATTTGTCCGAAACTATTGCTTGAGTGCCTGGAGTTGTAGCGTATGGCTATGCGTCCCAGGGTGCAAGCGGCGCACGGACAGCGCTCCATTCATCGCTGTGTGTGATGGAATCCCATCAAATCTTTTTTACTTTTTACTTTTTTATTTATGACTTCTGGTCAGTCAGTAATTTTTTACTTTTTTCGGTATTTTAACGATATCAAACTAACTAGAGATTATAAGAGGAGAAAGAATATGAAATCATAGAGCCATAGTACTCAAGGAAGAGCAAGGATGTGAAGAATAAAGTGCGGAAAAGTGAGACGTGACAAGGGTCATTTAAGTAAGCAGAAGGCTTCTCGTATCTAAACTTTTACCTTCTACCAGAGGAGTCGAACTTAGGCATCTTAAAGATACGAGTCATCCGAGTCTCTGATATGTCAGAAAGTAAAGGCAAAGGTCGTTTGCCATTTACTGTCCGAACCGGCAAAAGTAAAGTTACGAGAAGTTGTCACATTCTGCCCACGACGGTTTCTCACACAATGTGTTTCATTGTGTTGATATTTTCTCATCTCTATACAGTTAGTTATAACACCGGCACTCAAGCAATAGTTTCGGACAAATCCAGGCACTCAAGCAATAGTTTCGGACAAATCTTCCATTCCGGTGTTATAACTAACTGTATAGAGATGAGAAAATATCAACACAATGAAACACATTGTGTGAGAAACCGTCGTGGGCAGAATGTGACAACTTCTCGTAACTTTACTTTTGCCGGTTCGGACAGTAAATGGCAAACGACCTTTGCCTTTACTTTCTGACATATCAGAGACTCGGATGACTCGTATCTTTAAGATGCCTAAGTTCGACTCCTCTGGTAGAAGGTAAAAGTTTAGATACGAGAAGCCTTCTGCTTACTTAAATGACCCTTGTCACGTCTCACTTTTCCGCACTTTATTCTTCACATCCTTGCTCTTCCTTGAGTACTATGGCTCTATGATTTCATATTCTTTCTCCTCTTATAATCTCTAGTTAGTTTGATATCGTTAAAATACCGAAAAAAAGTAAAAAATTACTGACTGACCAGAAGTCATAAATAAAAAAGTAAAAAGTAAAAAAGATTTGATGGGATTCCATCACACACAGCGATGAATGGAGCGCTGTCCGTGCGCCGCTTGCACCCTGGGACGCATAGCCATACGCTACAACTCCAGGCACTCAAGCAATAGTTTCGGACAAATCTTCCATTCCGGTGTTATAACTAACTGTATAGAGATGAGAAAATATCAACACAATGAAACACATTGTGTGAGAAACCGTCGTGGGCAGAATGTGACAACTTCTCGTAACTTTACTTTTGCCGGTTCGGACAGTAAATGGCAAACGACCTTTGCCTTTACTTTCTGACATATCAGAGACTCGGATGACTCGTATCTTTAAGATGCCTAAGTTCGACTCCTCTGGTAGAAGGTAAAAGTTTAGATACGAGAAGCCTTCTGCTTACTTAAATGACCCTTGTCACGTCTCACTTTTCCGCACTTTATTCTTCACATCCTTGCTCTTCCTTGAGTACTATGGCTCTATGATTTCATATTCTTTCTCCTCTTATAATCTCTAGTTAGTTTGATATCGTTAAAATACCGAAAAAAGTAAAAAATTACTGACTGACCAGAAGTCATAAATAAAAAAGTAAAAAGTAAAAAAGATTTGATGGGATTCCATCACACACAGCGATGAATGGAGCGCTGTCCGTGCGCCGCTTGCACCCTGGGACGCATAGCCATACGCTACAACTCCAGGCACTCAAGCAATAGTTTCGGACAAATCTTCCATTCCGGTGTTATAACTAACTGTATAGAGATGAGAAAATATCAACACAATGAAACACATTGTGTGAGAAACCGTCGTGGGCAGAATGTGACAACTTCTCGTAACTTTACTTTTGCCGGTTCGGACAGTAAATGGCAAACGACCTTTGCCTTTACTTTCTGACATATCAGAGACTCGGATGACTCGTATCTTTAAGATGCCTAAGTTCGACTCCTCTGGTAGAAGGTAAAAGTTTAGATACGAGAAGCCTTCTGCTTACTTAAATGACCCTTGTCACGTCTCACTTTTCCGCACTTTATTCTTCACATCCTTGCTCTTCCTTGAGTACTATGGCTCTATGATTTCATATTCTTTCTCCTCTTATAATCTCTAGTTAGTTTGATATCGTTAAAATACCGAAAAAAGTAAAAAATTACTGACTGACCAGAAGTCATAAATAAAAAAGTAAAAAGTAAAAAAGATTTGATGGGATTCCATCACACACAGCGATGAATGGAGCGCTGTCCGTGCGCCGCTTGCACCCTGGGACGCATAGCCATACGCTACAACTCCAGGCACTCAAGCAATAGTTTCGGACAAATCTTCCATTCCGGTGTTATAACTAACTGTATAGAGATGAGAAAATATCAACACAATGAAACACATTGTGTGAGAAACCGTCGTGGGCAGAATGTGACAACTTCTCGTAACTTTACTTTTGCCGGTTCGGACAGTAAATGGCAAACGACCTTTGCCTTTACTTTCTGACATATCAGAGACTCGGATGACTCGTATCTTTAAGATGCCTAAGTTCGACTCCTCTGGTAGAAGGTAAAAGTTTAGATACGAGAAGCCTTCTGCTTACTTAAATGACCCTTGTCACGTCTCACTTTTCCGCACTTTATTCTTCACATCCTTGCTCTTCCTTGAGTACTATGGCTCTATGATTTCATATTCTTTCTCCTCTTATAATCTCTAGTTAGTTTGATATCGTTAAAATACCGAAAAAACTTTCCTTTAATGTTTATTTGACAAGCAACAACTTCTATACTAGAAGTCGAAGGAATATTGAATCTATAAAAGGAATAACATTTCTTAATTCCTAAAAGCACTCCACCATACGGAGAGTCTCTATCGAGACGTATAATGTTAAAGTCATTAAAATTTAAGGCTATGTTTGATGTAAGCCATGTTTCGCACAAAGTAAATACATCACATTTTTGGCTATGCAATAAAATTTTAAATGAATCAAGTTTTGGCATGATACTTCGACAATTCCACTGCAGGACAGTGATTGTATCATTTGCGGCGGGTGATAAATTATCCATCAAAAGATACAAAACCTGAGACAATTGGCCATTGAGCTGATAACTGTTTCAAAAAAGTTCTAGCTATTGGAAGGAATGCCGTTATGATAGTCTTTAGAGGTTCAGAAATATTGAATGCTGCGAAAATCCATTCTACAATTTCCGAAAACTTAAGTAATCCTGTTGGTGAATGTGAAACGGAGCCCACTGGATTATTGTCTTTTCTTGAGCTAGTTTCTGGATTGGTTTGTGAATTTGACAAACCAGGAGGCACAGTTTTTGGTTTTAAATTTGGCTTTTTAGCTTTAACACGGGGATCTTTTTTTGAAGATGTAATTTTAGGTGTCTTTTTAGGTATTTTGTGGTTTGTTAATCTCCTCTTAACAGACCCTTGAGGAGTGACAAACGAGGTATCTTCACTATTTCCGTCGGAGTCAGATTCCTCTGGCTCCATAAGATTTGAAAAACCGTTTTCGGTTTCCAAGGGGGAGACATGTATGACCGTTTTAAGCATTTCTGCATATGTGCGCTTAGACCGTGCTTTTATAGAAAGCTTCATTTTGTCTTTACGCAACTTAAATGCAGCGCATACTGAAAGATCATCATGAGGTCTCTCCCCACAATAAACACATTTTTCAACATCTTTATCGCAAAGATTATCCTTATGAGGCCCTTGACATTTGATACATTTGGACTTATTACTACAGTAAGTAGCTGTATGCCCGAATTTTTTACAGTTCGTGCAATTCATAACATGCGGTACGAAAAGCCGAACAGGAAGACGAATTTTATCGATATAGACATGGCTAGGCAAAGCAGATCCGGCAAATGTTACACGAAACGAATCTGAGGGACGATACGACTTTTTTCCATCGACAATAGATGCTGAGTACAATTGCTTGCACTCGAGTATCTTAACTCCCTCAAGCATGGAGTTTTTAAAACGACCAACTCCATTTTTAAGTAAATCATCGGCCGTCAGACTTGCTTCAGTCACAACACCGTCAATTTCCACCTCCTTCGATGGAATGTAAACTCGATATTCAACAGAAAATAATTTACAGGTTACAATTTCGTTCGCCTGTTTCAAGTCATTGACAACAACTCGAATTTTATCTCTATTAACTTTACATATTTCTTTAACTTCAGAGAAATGTGATGTCAAATCCTTGGTAATTTGCATCAAATTTAAAATCTTTTCTTTTTTTCGAAGATAGACTATCCATGGCCCAGTGGTACCCTGTGGATAATGTTTAGCCCTCGGAGTATTTAAACTCTTACTAGTATCCGGAATCGGATTCGGATGATCTTCCATGAGATCATCCATTACATTAAATTTTTTTGTAAATTAATAATACCAAAATAAAAACTTATGTTTAGTAAAATTTCAGATATAAGAAATAAATTAAATTAAATCTACCTTGTGGCTGATGTCTCTGTTCCTTTATCGTGAAGAACGACGTGAAGCTCTTCCAACGATTTCCAATTGGCAGTCTTCTGCTGTTTCCAATTGGGAGTCTTCTGTCGTTTACTGCTATCTCAGTTGCTCTGCCGTCGTTGTGAACACCACTGCACTTGCTGTGCTGCCTGTACCTGACCCCAGGTACAGTGCTTTTGCTCTTGGTGGCGATCAAATGCGATGCTTGCAGTGTAGCACCTCGCGATATATGCCGTCTCTTTTGATCCTACGCAGCGTACAAATTCTGGTACCTGGTAGATCAGCACTGGGTTGCTTTAGCACCTTTGTGCCTTTGCACCCCTTCGTCTTCGCACCTTTATGCGATGGCACCTCTGTGACTCGTCACTTCTATGCTCTCGCACCTCTGTGTTTCTACACCTCTGTGCGTATGAACGGGATGGCCTTCGTTGCTAGCTTTCCAGTCGGGAAACGCCCCGAATATTGCGTTTGCTATGGGCAGTTTAACTACCTGAAGCTTATGGCGTTTTCGTTTTTAATTTGCACTACACCGGTGCAGGGCTACACGGAGGCATGAATAAACGAACAAAAATGACGAAAACATAAACAGTAACCATTGACTACCATAAACGATTCCATTGCACAGAGCTACACCAAACTTTTGATGAGTGCTACACCAGTGGTATCGGCGCAGAAAAAGTGTAGCACTGGTGTAGTGCAATTGGCAAAAACGAACGGTTTCAGTGCAGCTTTCGCTACACCGGTGTAGTGCAATTTAAAAACGAAAACGACATTAGAATTGTCTCGGTAGCAGCCGTTAACTCACGAGCCAGTACAATCGAAACACAACCTCTTCGCTTGAATGGTTTTTACTGAATGAATCACCTTCAGTTGAAGCTCGTTCAAATGCGGTATAACCGTACGAATTCTCTTTGGAGACAAACTTTACATGAAACAATTGAAGATGAATTTGATGACAGATTTCAGCAATTCAAAGTCCGTTAAATCACTTTAACATCTATAGATGTTAAAGTGATTTTCCGGTTAACACAAATAGTAGCGATATCCATGAACTCCAAGTTCATTAGTTTTTTATAAAAGTTATTAATAGTTGTTAAGATAAAAGTTTGTGGCTCTTCAAAAAATTTGAAATTTTGTAAATAGTGTTTCTGGCTCTTTCGAATCAAAAGGCTTCCGATTCCTGGCCTAAGGGTAGGTATTCTTGAGATATTTAGACATGAAATTCAAACAAGCAAGGCTTTTGTTACACTTCAGCGATTTAACAAATCTACACATACAAGAACAAATTATTGTACATGAAATATACAGCTACCTCAATCTACTTTGAACTGCACAATTCAGCAAAAACCAAAAACCTCTATGAATATGGAATATACAAACAAATAGTATACTATAGTAAAGCATTTGCTTTGCACGGATGGAGAGATCGATTGGACTGAATTCTGGTTTTCAAAAAGGGCGTATGCATTTTGTTGTGATGTGATGTGAAGTGAAGCCACCATCAGTTCAAGGACTTGCTAGTGGATGTGTGCCCCGGGTTGGCGGTTCAATGCATAGGACGCTGGTCTTGCAAGCCAGTTGTCGTATGTTCGAGCCCCGACCTGGAAGGATTCTTAGTGTCAGTAGGATCCATAGTACCTAGCCATGCAATGATTCTTTACACTAGGAATCGGCTGCGAAGTCTGTTGAAACAGAAAGGCCAAATTCCACAAAAGGAATGTAATGCCAGGACTTTTTTTAGTGGATGCGTGCAGACTTACAGCAGCCACGATATGACTCATCCATTCCCCTTCTTACTATAGTCGTTACAGAAAAGCGAACAAAAAGGGTTGGGCGAATATGTAAACAGAGAGTCATCTACTCGTATTCCGCGGGAATGAAAGATGCTCTTCTAACCATAAAATCTAGTGCATGGATGAAGCATATTGATGGTTTGTTTGAGAAGGGCGGTCAGACTCATTTCAAACCTTCAGAAGGAAACAAGCTTCCTTCAAGTTACTTTTGCGGGCTATTCGCAATCCCTCGACCAGTCATCAATTCGTCCGATGCCTGATACTCCCCTCCATTACGCCCCCATGATAAATGTTTTATGATAATATAACACAATGCAATGCAGTATGATATTATATAATATAATGTAACATAGTATAATATAATATAACATAATATAATGTAATATAACATGATACAATATAATACAACATAATATAGGATTACAATACAATTTAAATTGACAATGATAAGTGAACTGGCGAAAAAAATGATATCATTGCTGGCGAATCGTTATTTGAAAAAAAAACGACAAGATACGCGGACGAAGTGAGCTCACCACCACCAAAATGGCGTCTGCATTTTGGTATGCACAGTCTTAAGAACATTGTATCTCAAAAGCTACGATTTTATCAAAACAATGTTTAAAAAGAAGTTTTAGAAAATCCGGCGAGCATTCTAAATAAAATACATTGAAAAACGATCTAAATTTTCTTAAGAATAAAAAGATTGATCAAAATAAAAAAATTACAACGAAAAAGTTGAATATCGCGCTTCTTTATTTTTGGCATTATTTAGAATTTAGAAGTTACAGCTAAAGTAATTTCTAGGTTTTCACAAGGCTGTAAAATAGTCATCAAAACACTAGAACACGATTCTACAGCTTAAGGGCAATAAATTTGTCCATGCATATATGTCTTCTAAAAGTAACCGCTCGTGAAATATTCGGACAATTCGAAAAACTCAGGTTTTCTACACCTTTTTTCTAACACCTTTTTTGTTTCTGAAATACAACAATTTGAAGAAAGTGCTTGCCAAAACTGTATTCATTCTTCCTTAAAATCAGTCTTGAGTCAAATCGGTCTCGCTATCCGTGCAAAATTATGGTTTGTCATACCAAAGACGTGCATAAAGTTTCACCCAAATAGAAACAAATTATGCAAATTTTGATACTCTTTCTGGTGTTGATGTCTGGAATTGCTCGCACTAGGAACCTGTTTCATTTTAAATGTCATTCCTTTCTATAGAACGCTGTAGTATTTCATCCAGATTCGACTTCCGGTCTCGGAATTAATAGAATTTTAAATAATATTCACTAAATTTTCTCAGAGATAGCTGAACCGATTTTAATAAACTTAGATTCAAATAAAAAAAAAGAAATTTCTGCAATACATTCATTTTGTAGGATTCAACCTTCTGTTTCAACAGATTTCGCAACGTATTCGTAGCGAACAGAATCATCACATGACTGGTGCTACGATCGTACTGGCACTAAAAATCCTTGCAGGTCGGGGCTCGAACAAACGACAACTGGCTTATTAGTCCAGTGCTCTATGCATTGAACCGCCAGCCCGTAACAATTTCAGAGTTCACGAGAGTTATTTTCTGTACTTAACTGAATCTGTAACAATCCGTACTTCGTTCAAAAACAAGAGTAATTGATAATATGGTGTAGCAAAATTTATTCAAATTACTCGTTCTCGTTTCCCTTGGAAAATAATTGAAAGTGCCGGACAACCTGATGACAAATTGTGTTTGTTTCAGTTAAAATTGATTTGAAATCAGCGGAGCACAAGTGTTTCAATCTCATTCGTTCTCAATCGCAAAAACGATATTTCGAATGCACTTTCTCATCTGCAAACAAGCAATCCATTTCCTCCGACCGCTGTTGGTTATTCAGTTTTTATATGATTGACAAAAAGTGGCAATCGCCAGCAACTAGCTGCTCGCACCGGGTACGGCACTCGGACCAACATTAACGATTTCAATTTGCAAATTAAAATATAACAAAATACATAAATTTTATCCCATCTCCTGGTGCCTCTCACATCCGAAATGTTTTGCCAGACGTATTCGATGATGTTGTGTTTCTTCGCCCGGAAATGGCGTGAATCACTGCTGCCGCGCTACTGGATTACTGCACGTGATGGTGGTTGGAGGTGCTGGTGGTGGTGGTGGTGGTGTTGTGTTGGTGATGGCAGTGTATCGTCAGTGACGAAGCTCTAGCTCTTTGGCAGCGACTCGGTGGAACCTCTGTTTTTCGGAGGAAGGTACCCCATCCTTCACCCTCTCGTGGTCATAACGGCTCGATCTAGCACCGTGAGATCTGATCTGTTTTGAGGGGCTGTGCCATAGTTGCAAAAAGGGATGTGTCTACGTCAACGAACGGGAAATCAACGAAACACTCCGCGCACACAACCGTCTCGCTGGATAGGAAATGGGGAAGCGGGAGGGGCGCTTGGTTTCGGGATGAAGTTGAAATTATTTTATCCCAAGTTTTCTTCATTTACAGCGAAATTCAATTACTTCATGGTGGAAAGCTCTGGAGAACCGGAGAAATAGCAGTTCTGAAGCTCGAAGGAGAGCGGTCTGTTTTTTGCGCAAACGAAATGACTTTTATGAAATATGATGATGAGTTTGTATCGCATTTTGCTTTCCCATTTTGTTGGTACTGAGCACTCAAGTTTTGCTGAATTTTTTGTTGTTCCTAGAACAACTCTGGCGACTAGGTAGGATTCTACGCCTTGTACGAAGCAAGGGTGCATTTGGCAAAGAAATGCTGCAGCCATCGCATGTCGACGTCGCTTGAGTGTCGCTCGAGCCGTGTTTGCTGACCTTTTGTTGAAAGGGATTTATCATGAGCGAGAGAGAGAGAGAGAGCTAGAGAGAAGAGAAAGTAGTGGCACATGGCAGTGGCGAAGACACGATGGGTTTCTATGTAAGTAGCAAAAACTTGCGTTTTTCGCATTGTACAAACAGATATTTTAAACTAATTTGTTTTCTGTTTGTTACAATGGTCGTGATATACGATGGTGTGAAGTTAAGTTATGAGTGTCGCTTACTAATTGTCAATTAAAAATGAAAACTTTGGAGTGTGATGTAGTACAATATTTTTGATACGCTTCATTCAACTGGATGACCCATTCTACTGTGATTTATACATGACTGGATAACATAACACATGGGATAAAAAGTCCCGGGCCTAACAAAGAGAACATGATTTTTTTTTAGTTCAAAATTAACTTTATTCATCAACGTAATCTCAATCAAGAGCAACGCATTCATTCCAGCGCCGCCCTAACATTTCGATTAGGAACGATTTATCTTTTGCCTTAAAATAGGCTTCAGTTTCAGCGATAACCTTTTAATTCGTGCGAAATTTCTTACCGGCGAGCATTTTTTAAGGTCTGCGAACAGTCAGTAGTCGCTGGGAGCCAAATCTGGCGTACACGGTGGATATGGGAGCAATTCGAAGTTCAATTCATGTAGTAATATTCACTGTTAATGGCATTTTCTCTTCTCAAGATAGTCGCTTTGGACGAGGTTAACCAGTTGCTGTCCACTCAGATGACGATCGTTTTGATTCCGAAGTGAAGTGATGAATTTATGTTTCATGCATTGGCGCTTATCGACGCAAAAGCGCGGTACCCACTTGAAACAGAGCTTCCTCATATTCAAATGTTTATGCAATAAATCTTCAGATTGACATACACGTTCTTCAGATTTGTTTAAGCGGAATTAGGATGCATACCATTTATCTTTTTTTTTTTTATTCAATATTATAATATAATTTTAAGGCACACTGCTTAAGCTCTAAGATGCCAAGGGTATTTACTAATCTTAATTACGACTAACTTAAAACTAGAATAGTATCATTATGTAATGTAGCGGTAGCGGATTCTCGAGAAGCGATTGGTAGTGGCCGGTGAATTGAATATTGCATGAGGGTCTTCCATATGCCGTTGGCGAAGATCCATGTTGGCCGCATCATTCGGTCCGTGTGGGTCCGCGGGAAACACCCCCAGGCTACGAAGGCCCGGCGGGTGGCCCGCGTGCTGGTTTTCGACTGGGGCGGCCTTCCGTGGACGATGATGGTGATGTTACGGAAGAGAATGAAAAAAAAAAAAGTAAATATTGTGGAAACGGGGTAAAAAGGGGATGTGGGAACAAAATGTTTGAAAACGATAAAGATCTAATTAGTTGCCATCGAGATGGTGAAGAGACAGGGAAGGGGTAACGAAAAAGTTAGTGACAAAAATAGATCTTGTTAGTTCCAATGAAGATGGTGGACAGGGACGGGGATCGAGAGAATCGGGCGGATGTTAGTGTCGAAGCTGTAGGTGGAGTTTTTACTTTCTGAGCGAGGGATAACACATTACACTTGTATATCAATGTGTTTAAGGTACTGGTATATGAGAAGCATATATAAACTATCCCGACTCGCCAACACATCCCGAACCGGAACCTCAGGCGGTCTACCTCGGGCCCTAAGGGATTCCAGTAGCTTCGACCTGGCGTCACGATACTCTACGCACGACCACACGACATGCTCGATGTCCTGATAACCGTCGCCACAGGTGCAGAGACCGCTCTCCGCAAGCCCAACACGCCGGAGATGTGCGTTGAAAGTGTAGTGATTTGACATGAGCCGCGACATAACACGAATGAAATCGCGACTCACGTTCATCCCCCTGAACCAAGGTTTCGTCGATACCCTAGGGATAATGGAATGTAGCCATCGTCCCAGTTCGCCATTGCTCCATGAAGTTTGCCAACTTTCGAGAGTTTTCTGACGAGAGATACTGAAAAATTCATTGAAGCAGATTGGTCTTTCATAAATATCACCTTCTAATGCGCCCACCTTAGCCAATGAGTCTGCCTTTGCATTGCCTGGAATGGAACAATGCGAAGGGACCCAGACTAACGATATTAAATAAGACCGTTCAGATAAAGTTCTCAAATGTTCCCGTATTTTCCCCAGGAAATATGGGGGATACTTTCCTGGCTTCATTGCCCGGAGAGCATCTATTAAGCTTAGACTGTCCGTGACAATGAAGTAATGGTCTTTGGGCAAGGTTTCAATGATCTCAAGGGTGTACTGAATAGCAGCTAATTCTGCGACGTAAACTGAAGCCGGATCACTGAGTTTATACGAAGCGGTGACGTTCTGATTGAAGATGCCGAAGCCTGTGGACCTGTTGATGTTTGAACCGTCAGTGTAAAACACCTTTTCACAGTTGACTGTTCTAAATTTATTATAAAAAATATTTGGGGCCACTTGAGGGCGCACGTGATCCGGGATTCCACGAATTTCTTCTCTCATGGATGTGTCGAAAAACACAGTAGAATCAGAAGTATCCAAGAAATGAGCACGATTGGAAACAAACGAAGAAGGATTAATATTCTGAGCCATGTAATCAAAATACAAGGACATAAAACGGGTCTGAGAATTGAACTCGACAAGCCTTTCGAAGTTTTCAATCACCATCGGATTCAAGATGTCGCATCGGATTAGCAATCGATATGAGAGATCCCAGAATCGGTTTTTCAACGGTAAGACGCCCGCGAGCACTTCGAGACTCATCGTATGAGTCGACTGCATGCAACCTAAGGCAATACGCAAACAACGATACTGAATTCTTTCCAGCTTGATGAAATGAGTGTTCGCCGCGGATCGGAAGCAAAAGCATCCGTATTCCATCACGGACAATATCGTTGTTTGGTATAACCTGATCAGGTCTCCTGGGTGGGCACCCCACCATGATCCGGTTATTGTACGAAGAAAATTGATTCTCTGTTGGCATTTTTGTTTCAGATACCTAATGTGACATCCCCAGGTGCCTTTGGAGTCGAACCAGACCCCGAGATATTTAAATGTGAAGACCTGAGCTATGGTTTCACCCCCTAGTTGAAGCTGTAATTGTGCTGGTTCTCGCTTCCTTGAAAATACAACCAGCTCAGTTTTCTCCGTGGAGAACTCGATATCCATTTGAAGAGCCCATGTCGACAAGTTGTCGAGGGTATCTTGTAATGGTCCTTGGAGATCGGCAGCTTTGGGTCCTATAATAGACACAACGCTGTCGTCGGCAAGTTGTCTTAGCGTGCAAGATGTGTTGATACATTCATCAATGTTGTTCACGTAAAAGTTGTATAAAAGGGGGCTTAAGCATGAGCCCTGAGGAAGACCCATGTAACTGAATCGTATTGTCGACAAATCACCATGCGCGAAATACATGTATTTCTCGGACAACAGATTATACAAAAAGTTATTCAAAATTGGTGAAAGACAAAGATGCTGATGCAACTTCTCAGATAGGATGTTTATGGAAACTGAATCAAAAGCCCCCTTGATGTCTAGGAAAACTGACGCCATTTGTTCTTTACGAGCAAATGCCATTTGAATTTCGGTTGAGAGCAACGCAAGACAATCGTTCGTTCCTTTGCCCCTGCGGAAGCCGAATTGTGTATCTGAAAGTAAGCCATTAGTCTCGACCCAATTGTCTAGACGAAACAGAATCATTTTTTCGAACAATTTCCGGATACAGGAAAGCATAGCAATCGGCCGATACGAATTGTGATCGGAGGCTGGTTTCCCTGGTTTTTGAATGGCAATAACTCTTACTTGTCTCCAGTCATGTGGGACAATATTATCCTCAAGAAGCCTATTGAATAAATTCAATAAGCGCCTTTTGGCAGAGTCAGGCAAATTTTTCAACAAGTTGAATTTGATTTTGTTTAACCCCGGAGATTTATTGTTACACGATAAAAGCGCAAGTGAGAACTCGACCATCGAAAAAGGTGTTTCGTTTCTGTTTGATGAAGCGACGCGCATGATTGTCTGTTCCGGAACAGAGTCAGGACATACTTTTTTAGCGAAATCGAATATCCAGCGGTTAGAATATTCCTCGCTTTCGTTTGTGGTGTTTTTGTTGCGCATTCGTCGGGCTGTATTCCAAAGAGTGCTCATTGATGTTTCTCTCGATAATCCGTCTACGAATCGACGCCAATAAACGCTTTTCTTCGCTTTAATCAAGCTTTTCATTTTAGCGTCTAATGCCGCGTAGTTTCTAAAATTATCAGGTGTTCCGTTTTTCCTAAACTCGACAAATGATAAAGTTCTCTCCGCGTTTAATTCTGAGCACTCTTTGTCCCACCACGGGTTGGGGGGACGGATGTTAGTTTTCGCGCCGGGTACACGTTTCGTCTGAGCTTGAGTCGCGGTGTCGAGAATCAAGCCAGCCAAAAACGTGTACTCTTCCTCCGGAGGAAGTTCTTGTGTTGTTTCTAGATTCTCAGATATCAAATTTGCGTAGCATTTCCAATCAATGTTTCGTGTGAGGTCATACGAAACATTGATTGTTTCCGATGGTCTTAATCCGGTGGCGATTGAAATTACGATAGGCAGATGATCGCTACCGTGGGGATCAGGGATTACCTTCCACGTGCAATCCAACCGTAGCGATGTCGAGCAAAGGGATAAGTCTAGCGCACTTGGTCTTGCTGGTGGTGCAGGAATTCGTGTCATTTCTCCCGTATTCAAGATTGTCATATTGAAGTTGTCGCAGATATCATGGATCATAGTTGATCTGTTATCGTCGTGAAGACAGCCCCATCCCGTACCGTGTGAGTTAAAGTCTCCTAAAACCAACGTCGGTGCGGGAAGAAGCTCTATGATATCATTGAGCCGCCGATGCCCAACCGAGGCTCTTGGGGGAATGTAGATGGAAGCAATGCAAAGGTCCTTGCCTTTGATTGTAACATGACATGCGACAACTTCAATACCTGGTATCGAGGGGAGGTTAATGCGATAGAAAGAATAGCACTTTTTGATCCCCAAAAGTACTCCTCCATAGGAATCATCTCGATCCAGACGAATAATGTTAAAATCGTGGAGGTTTAAGGGTATTTCAGAAGTTAGCCAAGTTTCACACAATGCAAATGCGTCACATTTCAGATTATTTACTAGAAATTTGAAAGGATCTATTTTTGGGATGATACTTCTACAATTCCACTGTATAACAGTGATTGTATCCGTGACCTCGGTGGGTGTCTTAGCCATCGAAGGATACGATCGCTGAAAGAAGGGGCCATTTTGCAGTCAACTGCTTCAAGAATGTTTTAACTGTAGGAATAAAAGCCATTATCAGGCTTTTAAGAGGTTCAGAAATATTGAAAGTAGACATGATCCAGTCCACAATATCAGAGAATTTAACAAACCCAGTATTTGGTAAATTTTCTGACTGATCTTTAGGGACTTTCGGGGGTTTTGAAGTCCCAGGAAGTGATGGAAATTCTTGCTCGGAATTTAATTTTCCAAGGCCTGGAGCTTTTCTCTCTGGTTTTTTGCCATCACTACCAGTTGTAGTAATTTTTCGAGACCCATCAGAGGACATCTTCGAACCCTTACTAGGGAGCTTTTGAAAAGATTTATTTCTTCTCTTTCTGTATGATGAGCTAAGAGGGACAGCCGAAGATGTACCTTCGAGGGGGTCATCATATTCGCTCTCGTCAGTTGCCAAACAAGCGTACAGGTTTACTGGAGGCGTAGCACTCTTCAACATTTCAGCAAAAGAACGCTTTGAATGTTGCTTAAGTGAACGCCTCATCTTATCCTGGCGCAATTTGTACGCGGGACAATCAGAGAGGTCATGCGGCCCCTCCTTACAGTAGAGACACTTTTCATTGTCTCCACTGCAGGAGTTATCCGCATGACTCCCTCCACACTTTATACACCGGGATTTATTGCAACAATGGGATGCTGTATGTCCCAATTGTTTGCAATTAGTGCAGTTCATGACCCGCGGCACAAAAAGGCGAACAGGTAAACGAATTCGGTCCAGGAGGACGTAGTTAGGCAAAGCCGAGCCAACGAAAGTCACCCGATACGAGTCTGATGGGATATAGGACTTAGTGCCATCCTCAGCGGTCGATACTGAACGCAATTGCTTGCAGTCCAGTATCTTAACGTTCTTGAGTAAGGGGTTTTTAAAACCGCCTGCCCCATGCTTAAGAACGTCCTCGCAAGTCAGACTCGGATCGGTGATCACGCCGTCTATCTCGACTTCGCGAGCTGGTACGTATACGCGATACTCCCGCGTGAAATGCTCATTTTGAACGATCTCATTAGCCTGTTTTGCACTGGCTAACAAGACCCTAAGCTTGTCCGGGCGTACTTTTTCAATTTTTTGTACGGTATTGTATCGCGAGGACAGGTCTTCAGAAAGTCTTAGAAGATTCAATTTTTTACCGTTGGCTTTGGTCCGGATGTAAACCGCATACGGTCCGGCCGGGAGTGCAAGTCCATCGGGATAATTTTTTACACGAGATATTTGGCTATAAGATGATTCCATTTTGTCATCTGGAGGGAGGTCAGGCAATTCTGTGCCTTCTGTCATGGCACGGAAATGTGTCCGTGCGGGTAAATATTGGAGGACAAATGTAGTGGTATTGAAGAACAGGGGGAAAAAAGAAAAAGGCAAAAATACTTAGCTTTAGCTCTCAAAGGGTGAACGGCAGACAAGGCCCGGTCCTAGGCAATCGGTGGATATTCCTGATCAATAAAGTGCAAAAAACCTCCTAGAGGAAAAAGCACTTTTTTGCAGTCTCTTTCTGCACTGTACAATGGAATCTTATACGTTTTTTCACTATACACTGTCCAATGTATTTGTTAACAATATAGCAGCAGCGCCCAGCTGGGCGCTGGCTCCACCATTTATCTTGAACAACCCTAGTCTGTAGAGATCGATATTAGATCTATCCCGTTTGGACACATCTCAGATTTCTACTTGTTTCACAATCTCTCTTATCAGGTAGTTTCTCCTAATCGAAAAGGCCTTTCAAATCAGTTCGATCAATCGCATGTGTAGTAGACACACATAACTCGGTTCAAATAAATCACCGTCCAGTTCAGACGCCTTTTTTTTCGGTTCAATAAAAACTGCGTTAATTAGTTAAAGTGCAGTGTCAGTTATTTCAAATTAAGTGTCCGAAAATCTGCAAAAACAAGATTAACAAACACGATAAACATTTTATCCGAAGGATAATATCGATTGGAACATACCGCAATTTCTTTTGTGACAAAAACACCTGCGAAACTAGTGATCAAGAAACTCGCGGTTGCTTTCTGTAACGCTTAATTCGGATTCGTAAAAAAAACAGATCCCGGAACCAACATTAATAATAGAAAAAAACAAATAGCGGTAAAAGTTTCATCAAAGCGATTTTTGCTAAATTTAACAGCACACTTAATTTGTATTTATTGTATTTTTACTCTTGTAGAAAATCAAACCGAATACTGGCAAGAATTTAATTAATTAAATTCGAAATCAAAAAGTCATTTGAAGTTCATCGAATTAGCTGGTTGCCAAGGCAAATAACAGAAAGATCGTGCAGTGGCTGGGGCCCAGTTTGACAAATTTTCTCTCCGCGGGACTATAACAGGAACTCTAGTAGTCACGGCACGGATGTGGCGTTCATAGAAAACAAGTCCGAATTCAATCGTTCATAAAAAACAAATACGACTCATCAAACTGTGTCAAATATCACCAGCAAGATCCAAAAAAACTAAAATGGTTCAGGCCAACCAAGCAATCAAAATGTGAAACAAGCAACAAATTAGATAAGAAATAAGTGGTGAAAGTGTACAAAAAGAAGCCTAACATATCGGTCCGTGATGTTTTCAAAAACTGGAGGTTTCCAAGTCATTCGAGAGGATTCAGAAAGGTAAAGAACTAAGATCACTCAAAGCCTAGAACAAAACTTGCCGAGATTATATAGTGCTTGAAAACACGAATAATCTGGTTGCTTGCTTGCTTCATACAGGACGATGAAACGTTCGTGATGACTGACTTTTACAAATCTCTTCCAATAAATTCGGCAAACCAGAGGAAACCTGGAGTTTAAAGTTTAAAATTTAAAGATCAGTTGATAGAAAAAATTGTGAAAAAAACTATCGGGTTCTGCAAGCAATCTGTACGTGTGGTAAAATCAGTCAACCATTCATCTCAACTGAGAATATTAGCAGTGATTAAGGTGAATGTCAAAAAAGAGAGAAGATTCAAAATCGGTCCAGCCAGCGACTGGCACCATTAAAGAAGGTGACAAGCGATTATAAATACACTCTCCTACTCAATGCTTCATCGGAGAAATAGGTATAAAGCGAGAAGACTAGTGTTTGATGGACAGAGAAGATGTTTGGATATGAGGTATCGGTCGGGTGACGGCTAGGATGTAGACCATGTTCGATGTACGTGCTACTGTGTCTGACTGGCGTTTGAGAGTGACTAAAACAAGATTCAGAGTGGCGAAACGGTAGCGCGTATGCACGGAATGCATAAGAACGCAGGTTCGAGTCCTGTCTCTTAGCGTATCTTTTTCCAAAAATTCATCTTTTCTGTTAGTTTTTCATTCATTTTGCTTCTCCAATATATGTTTCCGCTCAGTCATTGCAAAACTGAAAAAAAATAATGTTTTGTCATTTATACGTACGTATTTTCGTTTTATAAAAATACTTCCTATACCCAGAAGAAAGTAACCCCTGTGATATCATACGAAATGACATTAATAATATGTTACTTATTTTTATCTAGTACTGTATAATTCAACTCACAAGAACTAATGCCGTGCGTTCCGAAAGTGTGTAATTTGCAGCAAGTGAAAACTCGATCGATGATTAACATAGCAAATAAATAATTGAAACGGAAGTTTTTGAGATTTGTTTTCAATTTCCATTTGTTTTCAATTTTATTCAATGAAGTAAATATTATCACGCATACGGTGTAGAACCATTGCATGGCTAGTGCTACGATTAAAAGGGCACTAAGAATACGTCCATGTTGGGGCTGATACCTATCCAAACAGGCTTGTGAGACTAGCGTCCTATGCTTTAAACCGACAACTCTGAGACGATTTTTTGGAAATCTCAATTCAATTTCAATTCATGCTTGATATATTCTTTAACAAGTTTTATTTTTTTGCCTACGAATTGTGATGAATGTTAGCTACACATAAATATGATCAGACGAAAGTTGGCTTGGTGCATAGCAGACTTATTTTCTAAATCGATGTACGGTGCCAGAGTTTTAGCCATCACACAAAATAAGTTGGTTCATTTAGTACAACAGTAGTTAATTACGATAGAATACTTTAACTTCTTCGCACGGTGGTTTTGGAATGGATCCTACACAGAAAAAAATTATGAATTTTACAGGTGACATAATTCTACAAACGATACAATTCATAACTACTTAACTTCTCAAATGACGTAATATTCCATTCGTACAGAGATTTACTGGTTCCGAGTGTAATTTGCACTCGGTTAGCAAGTGAGACTGTATGAATTTATATGCACGATTTAACAGCCAAGCAGATATGTGCTTCTGTGGCTCAGTCGACTAACTGGTGTGCTTCGTGATCTTATGTTTTTCGGTTCAAGTCGCGTTGTTGCTGTTGATCTTTTGATTTTTTTACTCCATTCGTTTTGAAGCCATGTAACTTTCAAACCACACAATTTTACATGTTCTTGAATATAAATTTGTGTGAAATATGAGGCTCCATTTATGTGCATCTGATAAGATGTAAAATCACAAGAATTTTTCCAACTGTGTAATACTAAAGTAAGATGAACTCATGTGGGATTATAAATAATTTCAATAGAATTTCGTCAAAAGGTGCGATGACTAAGGGCTCATAAGCTCATATCTCCTTGTGTGTTTTGGTCAAGAGATCGACTACAACTGAATGCTATCGCCTTCTGCGTTAGTAGCAGAATGTGAGAGTGCGAACTGATATATAAATTTTTATACCCTATAGGCAATTTTTATTTTGGGAAACAAGTTCGGTTTGCCAAAATATTGCAGGAATGTAGCTAACTCGTTTAATGAGTAATATATAATCCACCGAATTTCGTAAAGCTTGAACGATTTAGCTAATTAATAAAAAATGCCCTATGAAAAATGTGGGCTAAATCGGACATGGATGCCGCCCAGTGGTCGAAGTTGGAAAATTTTCGATCTTGTAAAATCACCATAGAGGGTTAGGTGGGGGATATGATATCAACCAGATCGACATTTAGTTTTTAAGGTCTAATATATTAGAAGTGTATGAAATGTCGAGATCATGTTTGCTGAAAAAAAAATCAATTTTGATATTAATTTTTTCATGAACTTTTGAGAAAGAAATAATAAAACTTAATTTGGATTGTTTGCCATTTTCATTCGAAAATTTAAATAACATTTCAAACCGTAAATTCGTAAACACTTTTCGAAAAGATTTGACAATGTTCGATTATACCAATTTCAATAAATTCTCTTTAAAAAAAGTTGGCACTCTCATGTCTTTTTCATCTGGATCAATTTGGTCTTGTGACAAAATCTACATGTTCAGGAAGTTTTGTTGAATTCTGAGAGAATGTTGCACAAACCACGAAACATGTTATTGGTGAAAGATAGCAGAATAAAACTGCGAAAAAAAAAACACTTGCGAAATAAGGAGTATATCGATAATTAGTTAGCAACATTCAAACAGTTATTACTCTGAAATGGCCTAATTTTTTGCAGCGTGTTTTGCGGTGACATTTTTTTTCATGTCAATAACAGCTGCGCATTCGATTGATTTCGGTACGGTTAATCGTTTCAATGATGAGTCGAATTGATCCGGAAACGCGAAAGAAAATTCTGCACACTTAGTGCTCAGAAAGTGGTTTCACGCACTGTCAAAAAAATTATCGAAAAGTTCGGTAAGACCCTTTCCATGAAGGATTTGCCCCGATCCGGTAGGAAAACGGGTCCTAGCCAGCCCGGCCGGGACTTAAAAGTGGTTGAGTACATCAGGAAAAATCCATCGGCGTCGACGCGGGATTTGACCAAGCAGTTCAACACCAGCATCGGGATGATTCAACGGATCAAAGTTCGGAACTCCCTGAAAACGTACAAGAAACAGAAGGTGCCGCAAAAGTCCCTGGTACAGCAAGTTCAGGCCAAAACAAGAGCGCGAAAACTGTATAACCGGATTCTACAGAATAAAGACGGATGCATCCTGATCGATGACGAAACCTACGCCAAGGAAGACTCCCGAGCGCTGCCCGGACCGCAATATTATACGAAATCGGTGTACCAGGACCTTTACGACGCTGACACAATGGTGGCGATGGAAAAGTATGGGCAGACGGTTTTGGTCTGGCAAGCAATTTGTACCTGTGGTTGGCGGTCGTCGATTTGCTTCACGAAGGGCACATATAACGCCAAAGTGTACGAGGAAGAGAATGCTGCCACTGTACAGAAAGTATAACGCTCCTCTCTTCTGGTCGGATTTGGCTTCAGCCCACTACGCCAACTCCGTTCTACAGTGGTTGTCAAAAAATAATGTACAATTCGTGGGAAAGGACATCAACCCACCGAACTGCCTGGATCTTCGGCCAATTGAAAGGTATTGGGCAATTTTTTTTTTATTCAATAATTGTATTGGGCAATTGTCAAGCGGCACTTTCGGAAGGAAGGTGCAGTGTCCCAAAACATGCAAGAGTTAAAAAAACTGGACAGCTGCCACCAGCAAAATCACAAAAGTAACTGTGCAGAATTTAATGAAGAATGTCAAGTCCAAAGTGCGAGCGTTTCACAGCAACTAGGGTTTTCTTCAATATAATCAGTGAAATGCATAAAAATGTAATTTTTCTACTATATATCTAAAACTTATGTCAAAATATGTTTTTTTTCCTTTTTTATTCAATAATCAATGTTGCTAACTACTTTTCGATACACTCCTTAGTATACTTATTGTTCAACTCGTAAACCATCTCCAATCCTTGAAAATATTCTATCATTTGAATTATTTGTCTGGAAATTTAGACTCGTTTGAAAGCTTCTATTGGTCCTTTGATCGGGTTTTGAAGGTCAAGTGTCTCTGACTGTTGGTTCCAGAAATAGAATGGTATAAGTGACGTATCTGACAAAAGGCGTTATTTTTTTTCGGGTCAATTTTATCGAAAAATGCTGAACCGATTTCAGCAAATTTAGACCTGTGTGAACGCTATTCCTAGGTCATTAATCAAGTTTGAAGATCAAATAGATGTAAATGCTGGTTTCGGAGATTTTCTCGATTTTCTCGAGATATAATGGTCTTCACTTTTCTCGAAGATGGCTGAATCGATTTCAACAAGCTTAGGCTGGTTTGAAAGTTGCTGTTTGGTCATTGATCAGATTTGAAGATCAAGCGACTGTACCTATTTGGATCATCCAATATCAATAATATTAGGCTCGTTTGAGACTAAAATTGCGCTGAGATTCGATTTCGAAGATGACATGGCTGAAATTTCAAGTTTCGGAAATACGATGTTATCATAAAAATATTTATGATCGAAAAAATAGTTTTGAACTTGTGCAAATATGTTATAACTGATACGCTTGGTTAGAGAAATGTTTCTGAATATGTGACATAAACGCTGAATCATGCTTTTGTAAACTAACCGAATCACTCTGAATAAATTTGTATCAAAACTGACCCCAAGATAGTATCCGAAATTGTCTCAATAATAAGGTACTAGGTAGATCAGGAATAGGTATCTTACTACGACAATTTTTGACAAAAATTCGGACAGGTTTTGGATACAAGTTTATTCACATTGATTCAGATAGTTCACAAAAGCAAGCTTCAGTTCTTGCGTTGGTCAGTCTACAACATCCCCGAAACCAAAAGTATCACCAATAATTAATTTTTTTAAAGATATTTTTATTCAGGCCTATTTGCGTACAAGCTTTACGTGGCCGAATTAGCAGAATTTTTAAAAAAAGAGTTTTTTGAAGTGGATCTCGTTGTCACTCTTTTTCTAGGTGGAGAAGAGCTTCCATTTCCCTCCTGCGAGGGTTGAGGGGCACTTTGTTCGTGACTCGTCTCGTCATCCATTGCATAGTGGGGAAAAAACGATCAAAAACGCGACTTTGCTCAATAATTTTATGAAAACACGAGCAAATGTTTTCAAAATTAGTGTTTCTTATGCAAATTTTTCTGTAGAGTCGATTATGATAGTTAGAAGATCCGCAAAATCCGCAAATCTTAAAAAAAAACCAAGCCGTCTTTAGATTTGTTTCCATCAGTTTCTTTTTAACTGCAACGTTCTCTGTCCCTGGTATTATTGTAATCTTAATCCGAAATATCGAAGAACAAATTTATCAACGAAGCGAAGAATTTGACATTTTTAACTTTAGGATATTGGTATTTCCACTCTCCCTCCCTAATACGAATATATCGAATTTATTGATCATGTGTGAGTGTGTGACATGCCATGGTTTACAAAAAAACTGATGGTAACATGTATTTTGTTCATCCATGAAAGGAGCATTAATCCTCGACCAAGTTCCGATGACCTATTTCAAGTACAGAGGAAATCGTGTGACAAACCCCGCCTCGAAGCAATGTTTGCATCGAATGGATTCAAACATAAAAGAAAAACTTTGGATGTCTTGCAGATGGCTAGATATTGACAATAATTTTGTCTAATAACGTAAATGCAAATCGTATTTTGTTCTATTTGCACAATTTTTTTCCGGAAGAGACCAACTCATCATTAATTATTGCAACCGAAATTGAAATCTTGCTTAAGGAACGAATGCATCTAAACGTTAATGATATAAATGAGATTCAATTCAACAAGGCGTCTAACTGTGTGTACATTATGTTTAAACGTGAAAGCGATGCACTTGCATTCGCTTCGGTTAACAACGAGGTGCACAGCGTTGAGTGTGACAACATTAAATACGGATCACAGATGTTTTGCACGTAATATGAAACAATATTAATGAATCGCATTGGATCTGTTTTTGGACTGTAGATAATATTTCAACTGAATATTATAACTTGAAAAGAAATGGGGTAAAACGGTGCAACGAGTTTTCTGCTGTCAATAAAACTGTATGCAATCGATTTTTTAGACTTTTTTTTACATCGGAAACACTCTATTCGCTCTTCTGCAAGTTCTTCGGTTTCATGTTATATATAGTTAAGCTTGAATACAATGCAGTATAAAAAAGGAAGTTGGGGTAAAATGAACAAGATAGCGGTCCTTCTAAATACATATAATCGATTTTACTGACCATTTTACACCAAAAAAGTGCTTTGTGGTCAGCTGTATCATGCCTCCAAAAAAATCGTCGCGTTTTTGATCCATTGTTCGTTGTTGTTTGTAGTCTTGATCTCGTTGCTAGTTGCTTTAGATGCGCCTTGTTGTACATTGATTGCAGTTGCTGGTTGGTTTGATGGTGAAACATGAGTACTGCGCTCACTAGTTTTCGTTTTTGAACGGTTGACCTTGTCTTTGGTTGAAGATGTCTTTTTCGTAGTTTCAGTGCAAGGTTTACCGTAGTGTGCAGGTTGTTCACAAAACTGACATGCAACCAGCTGATTTTCGTAGGTAATCAACGTTTTACACGGACGTGTCCCACCTTGACCACAAATGATGTAAGATGGAATTGCCTTACGTAGTTGCATACGCACAACTCGCACGCCATTCCGGATGCCGGGGAAAAAAATTCCGCCATACTTCCCTTTCGATGGAAAGGATTTCACCGTACTGCGACATATTCTCCCGAACGAACTTATCGGTGGCCTGCGGGTGAAGGTCATGCACGCGTACTTCTATGGCATTGTCCACCATGTGCACAGTGATTTTGTATTTAATGTTGTCACACTCAACGCTGTGCACCTCGTTGTTAACCGAAGCGAATGCAAGTGCATCGCTTTCACGTTTAAACATAATGTACACACAGTTAGACGCCTTGTTGAATTGAATCTCATTTATATCATTAACGTTTAGATGCATTCGTTCCAGCAAGATTTCAATTTCGGTTGCAATAATTAATGATGAGTTGGTCACTTCCGGAAAAAAATTGTGCAAATAGAACAAAATACGATTTGCATTTACGTTATTAGACAAAATTATTGTCAATATCTAGCCATCTGCAAGACATCCAAAGTTTTTCTTTTATGTTTGAATCCATTCGATGCAAACATTGCTTCGAGGCGGGGTTTGTCACACGATTTCCTCTGTACTTGAAATAGGTCATCGGAACTTGGTCGAGGATTAATGCTTCTTTCATGGATGAACAAAATACATGTTACCATCAGTTTTTTTTGTAAACCATGGCATGTCACACACTCACACATGATTCGATATATTCGTATTAGGGAGGAAGAGTGGAAATACCAATATCCTAAAGTTAAAAATGTCAAATTCTTCGCCTCGTTGATAAATTTGTTCTTCGATATTTCGGATTAAGATTACAATAATACCAGGGACAGAGAACGTTGCAGTTAAAAAGAAACTGATGGATACAAATCTAAAGACGGCTTGGTTTTTTTTAAGATTCCATGAAATCCAATGCCTTGTGTGTGGTTCAACTTTTTACTTTTGAACGAACTAATATGTTCATGTTTGTGAATAGTATAAAAGATACATTAAGCAAACTTATGCTTTCGAACTGTTGGAAAACATACAATGCCACACGAGTGGCACGAGGAAAGAAAAGTTACCGAACGAGTCGGTGGCAAAAATTAACATTTTCCCCGGGAAGGCATCTTTTTCCGTCAAATTTCCATACAAAGTAAAATGCTTTTCTCTGCTCGATCTGTTTCGATGTTTCGAGTTGAGATCTACACGAGCCACGGTGTGTATGTGTGTGTGTTTATGGGGGCTCTTCTGGGTAGATTATACAAACCAGCTGAACAGAAAATTGCAAACTTTTCACATTCAACCAAAGCGTCGTGTGTGACGACGACGGTTCTTTCGCGGGCTTCAATGCTATCGGTTCCGCTCCGCAGAAAGATGATCCACTTTCCCTCCTGTGTGTTCAGCTTTTATTCAAATACTTCTGTTACGTTTTACTTATTGATGTGTACCTTCGTCGGTGAGCTCATGCATAAAACCAACCATGGTGGCAACCGATGAGGTGAACAAAACAGATTATACATATCTAGGATTCTCTTCATGTATTTTTATGGCTGGCTCCTGCCCCCTGTCTCTTCTTGTCGTTCGTTCAGTGCACGACTAACGGGTCGGGAAGCTGTGATATTACAATGAGTACATTACACAAACAGCACAGGTTGTCCGCGCGAAACCCATTTCGGATGGCAGTAAAAGTTACCAGCTCCAGCCACAAAGATATGCAGATGGTGGTTTTTCGGGAAATTCAATCTAACCCGTCCCAGCGGTCATTGAAAGAGATCTGCCCAACCGATGATTTCACCGTCAATTATTCATGACCGGGAGAACGATTTGTATTCCGACGGCGTAGGTAAGTCGATACTCCGGTGATGGTTCAATTGTGCAAGATTGACTCTGGTCTTCGGGTGGAGCGGGATGCTGATTTATTTATTTGGGGTATTTATCCCAGCTAGCGAGCGTTTCGGAAAATGTAATCAACCTCAGATTTTCGAAACTATAATGTCGAAACTCGGCACCGACCATCTGTCATTGATGTTCTGTATTAATTAAACCAAAATATAACATAAGTTAGCAATCAAGGACCTGATTAATGATGTCATGACTGTCTGTAAATCTTTCCATCGGTGGAAGTATCATGCGAAAAGCTTGTTCCTGTTTTCATTTACATCTTCGAACGACTCTCCGGACCGCTACGGTAGGTCCGAACTCTACTTTAGACATGAAAATGTCCTTTTAGCTGAGTACCTCTCTATGCAGCATTGGTTACATCACATTTCCGGACACGGACGACAATCGACAACAAGCAAGATTTATTGAGTTGTACTCCAGAGATCGGTTTCATGTTTGCCTATAGGGTATCAAACTTAAATGGTTCTGCTAAAGCCCTTCTGGCAGTGACGTTGAGAAATCGTTTCCTCGGCTCAGCTACTTTACGGGAATCCTTTCCCACCAACGGTTGTGGAACGAATTCGGAAAAATTCGTAGACGACAAACAACTTCACTAGCGGACGGTCAAAAGTCAAATCAAGTGTAGTAAATTATTATTATCAAAGAATTATAACATTCTCTTCATGCCCATGCAGTTTCTTCGTTGTCTTAGCCGAAGTACCGAAGTGGTGGGTGTGGAGAAGAGCTACACGTGAGCTTATGCACTCTGGAAGCAATCCTTTTATAGTCGGTTTAGCCTTGCGACAACGAGTGGATAAGAAACTGGTGCACACATGCACAAACATCGAACCGCATGAGTCAAGAAGGCGAAATGTTAGGAAATATGTAGTGAAAGTCACACTAACTGTATGCAAGGACTTGTCTGATATGGCGTGTAAGGATGCCATTGCCAGTCGCCCTCTTCCATCGATGATATGCAGTGGTCGAAAAGGATAAACTAAAGATCCTGGTAAACATGCATATATCTCTGGCCCTGGTCCGGTGGCTGTCTTCTTTGTCTTCGTCGTCACCGTCGCCATCGTCGTCGTCGTTCATCTCGGTTTGCTGGGGAATGTGGTTGCTCCGTTTCGAGTGGATGAGGCTAATGTCCAATATTGTTCCGAACTTTGTTCCGGTGCAAACTTCTGGGAACGGGAAGGCTTGTTTCTTCGCAAAAGACTTTGCGGAGTGCACATGTGATAGTACACCAGTCGACACTGAATATCACCAGTATATTAAGTTTATAAATGAGTCATTCAAGTGAGAATATTTTATGAGGTGTACAGCGGAGGAGAACTTGTAGATTATAAATTACTGTGCAAGTTTTGTTCGATATATTTTATCAAATTATGTATTTTTCGACAGCGGCTCGAGTCGATGCATGTATGCTTGCTACCGTAGGGTTCAAGTTTTGCAATTTATGGTCGAAAGGTTCTCAGTGAGACCTATCAAAACTCAATTACATGCTATGTTGTTTGGAATGAAATGCAGTGATCGTATTTAAAATCAAAGGCACTACAACTGAACTAACAGCGTAGAAAACGTGCAATTTCAATTGGGAAGAGAATGAAAAACCATGATCTTAAGATTAAAGATTCACTCCATTTTGGAACTGTTTTACTACCTGTGTAGACATTGAAGTCGGGTAATGTTTTACTTTGTTATAGTTTACCTTATGGTTCGACCAAAGCGAGCGAAAATATTCATGAATTTTTTAGTAATCAATTCTCAAAAAAAAAATTTCTCTGAAATAAAATATCTGAATTATAAAAACTTCTTCCTTAATATTAACAAAAGTTATATAGTCCTACGACAACAGCTCGAAAAACCATAATAAGGTGTACTCAAACTAGTTTTGCGTTCATTACTTTGGAATTGATTCCGTATTTGAGAATTCACTAAATGAACTGAGCCAACGTATGCGTGTACCTGTCTGTGTGTATAAAGACTGTTCCATACAGTATGGACGCACTTTGATTTCGCTGTAAATAATTCACAAGTGTTAGATATTCAAATTTTATTCGATATACTGATAATATTAGAGTACAACAACAGAATATTATTCTCAACATTTGCTACTTAGCCATTGTAGACTAGCTGGCGCACCTTCTCGCGAACGTTCCTCATTAAATTCCTTATAGACTTCTTGGCAACAAGTTTTGACACTTTTTTCCAATCCTTCTCGAACTGTTGAATGGTTTCGGCTGCCGAGACATGTTTCCTAAGATGTGCCTTCCTTAATGCCCAAAACTCCTCAATTGGTCGAAGTTTGGTGGATTCATGACTTTTGGGACGAAAGTGTCATTTTTGGTAGTATACCATTCTACCGTTGATCTCGAATAGTGGCAAGAAGCAAGATCTAACCAGAAGACAACAGGATCCTTGTGGCTTTGAATCATGGGTAGAAGTCGTTTTTGTAAACATTCCTTGATGTATATTTCGCTGTTCATTGAAGCAGTGGTGATGAAGGATTTCGAAATCTTACCGCAGCTACAAATTGCTTGCCAGACCATAGCTTGGTTGTTTCTGCTTCTTATAGGTTCGAAGATTCAAAAGTTCTTTAGCACGAAGAACATTTGACTTCGAAGTGACCACTTTTTTGGCCACATGCCGAACTGAAACCTCCTTCTTTTGCTCGAACGCCTTCAGTATACGTTTATCCAACTGAGGGTTAGGAGGACCTTTTTTTCGACCCCATTTCGGTTTATCCTCAAAGGTGTTATCCTCACTGAACTTCCTGATTGCATTTCGCACATTTTTCACTTACTCCTTCCATTTTTGCTATCCTTCTCCGTGACAGTCAGTGGTGGTAAAGCATCGATTCCGAACACGCAAAACGTGTTCGTTCCGAACCAAAAAGCGAACCACCATCGCGAGTAACAGTTTGCCGATACCATCGTTCGAGCAAGCATCGCCGAACCAAGAAGCGATGCTGATGGTGAAAGAACCGATGCTTTAGTTTGTGAGCCTATCGTTACTAGTATGTTCATGAACATCCGATTCGAATACTATAGGCTGTTGCTTCGGATGAACCGAACTTTGTCACCTGCGGCTGGACGTTTCAGGTTTTGGGTAGCTTAGCAGAGTATGGTAATTTTGTACATTTCCAGCGAGTGTTTTTTACTAATTTGATGTTTTATTAAATATTGATTCAAAAGCAATTAAAATTTAACAATTTTGGAAATTTTCAGCAACCGTAGGGTTGTTCTATTTGAAAAATCGACAAAAATTGTATCTTAGACTAATTCGATGGTCTGTTGATTCTGGAAATAATTTTTTACTTTTTTTATCGAGCATAGGGTGGGGCAATTTGCATATATTTAGACTTTTGCTGATTTCATGTTCCATTTAATAGTGAATCAAGAGCAATGTAAATTTGATAATTTTGGACATTTTCGACGACCAAATAGGGTGGTGCTATTTGGAAAATTTTAAAATTTTTGACTAATGTCGATTCAATGTCCTATTAATTGGTGTATCAATAGCAGTTCCAATAGGATTTCCAATTTACAGCGAGCGTAGTGTGTTTCTATTTGAAAAATGTTAGTATTTCAATTTGCAGATCCGATGCATTATTGATTGATGAATGAATTAAATTCGAATAGAATAATTTTATACATATCTTGTGGGCGTGGAATGGCTTAATATAAATATTTAGGAATTCTTTATCTTTTGCTAATTCAATGTTTAATAGATTGCAATTGGAATATTAGAATTTTAAGCATTTTGTTCGATGGTAAGGCTGCTTTATATGAGAAATTGTGAACTATTTTTCCAAATCGGATGCTGTATTAATTAATAATACTGCCAACTGAATGGTTTGGTACATATTGCTCCGCCGAACAGCAAGCGAACTTTACCATAAACCGAATGAACAGCTTTTGCATATTTTTACTAGGGATACATTTCTAAACAAATATGTATAAAGCATTGGTGCTCGGTTCCCGCTTTGCCGCTGGCATGAAATTGTAAATAGTTGAAAAATTACAATTTCTATATTAAGCCATCCAGCGCTCGCTGAGAATATCCAAAATTAACAAACGTCGCTCGCTCGCTAGAAACGTCCAAAATCATCCAATTCTACCTGCTACTGATTCGCTCATCTATTGAGCATTAAAATACCAAAAATCAAAATATTTTCAAATTTTTATATTAAACCCGCCTACGATCGCTGAAAATGTTCTTATCATCATCATGCAAATCATCTTATTTGAACTGCTATTAATTCATCAATCAATAGAGCATCGAATTGACATTAGTCAAAAACTTTACCATTATACAGATAGAACCATCCTATGGTCCCTGAAAATCTCAAAAATGAGTAATTTGTAATTGTTATTAATTCACTATTAAATGAAACATTTTATCAGCAAAAGTCAAAATACAAGTTTTCATATTGCGCCATCCTACACTCACCGAAAATGCCCAAAATTATTCAATTCGAAGTGCTATTGATCCAACAATCAACAAACCATCGAATTGGTATTAGTCAAAAATTTTACAATTTTTCAAATAGAAAAAGCCTACGGTCGCAGATAATTTCCAAAGCCCTCGGCGATGGTCCGCCAACCGAACGGTTCGAATCAGATTGCTTCGCCAAACACCGAGCACAGAACACCTTCGCATTAACCGAGGGAATAGTTTTCGAACCTATCGCATGCTTACGCTCGGTGAACATTTTTGAGTAAATTTGCAGAAGCATCGGCGTTCGGTTCGCAATTTACCACCACTGGTGACAGTCCACGTTCTTTGCACCATTTGTACACAATTTTTCGACGTTGTTCTGCTGAAAGTCCGCGCATTTCGAAACAAACTAATGAAAACGAATAAACAACTGCACAAGTGGTTAGAGAAGAGTGTAAACAACAGGACGCAGCCATAAAAATTGACATATTCTGAACCATTGCGAAATGGCAGTGGTTTTTGGTTGCGTCCATACTTTCTGGGACAGTCTTTAGAACATAGAGGTGTAGATCTCAGGATAATACTTATATTAAACCTCCGTCTGATAAACAGCTTCGGTCTGACTGATGGACCTGGCCAGACCTTTATACATTTACGAGTTTTTCTATGCATTCGTAAATTAGAGGTATATTCAGGAATATCTCTAGTACAATTTTAGGAAGCTGCATGGAATCTCAAATCGATAGATAAATTGAAAATATATTGCATTAAGGGAAAAAATATACATACATTGTCGTTCTTCCTAACCACAAGTTTTAAGGGACACCATTTTCCAGAAAATGTAAAAGAAACCATGAATTTTAGTAATTAATAATCAAACCGAATGCTTGAATAAATCATTAAAAATCATGTGGATTATTAAAAAAAGGTATCGTCTAACTGCTAGGTGGATTAAGTACGTTTTTGCTTTCTCTTATAGAAAGGCTATGCTATCGCCGTGCAAACCGAATTTACTACCGAGGCCCGAAGGACCCAGTGTCATATACCATTCGAATCAGTTCCTCGAGATCACAAAATGTATGTGCGTGTATGTTTATGTTTATCTGTGTATGTGACAAAAAATGTCACTCAGTTTTCTCAGAGATTACTGAACCGGTTTTGACAAACTCATATTCAAATGGAAAGTCTTATGGTCTCATAGACTGCTATTGAATTTTATCTCGATCCTACTTCCGGTTTCGGAATTACAGGGTGATATGCACCAAAAATAAAAAAAAAATAGTTACACTCGGCTGGTACTACGATCCTACTGACACTACGAATCTTTCCAGGTCGGGGCTCGAACATACGACAACCGGTTTGTAAGACCAGTGCCCTATGCATTGAACCGCCAACCCGGGACTTTGGCCTCATAAAATTTACTTCAATTTCATTCGGATCCGACTTCCGGTTCCGGAATTACAATGAAATATGTGCAAATTCATGAAATTTTCTCGGAAGCTTCTTAACCGATTTTTACCAATTCTGAAGCAAATGAAAGGTCTTCAAATTCTTTAGAAAGTTTCCGAAAAGTTGATCCAGATCTGACTTTCGGTTCCGGTATTACAGTGCGATTAGTGAAAATTTTCAATTTCATGAGTATTTTTTCACAAGTGATGGTGAAACTAGGTGCACAATTTTATAAAACTTGCTGATAAATTCATCTAGTTGACAAATCTTGTTAGTTAGTGAATATATAAAACTACTTTGAGACTAAAAGTCCCCGGTTCCCGCTTCCGAAAGCACCGATAATAGTGAAGAGAAGCTACCAAAAACGGAACTCACTTTGATTTCTCAGCAACGGTTAAACCGATTTTCACGAATCGTGATTCAAAGCTCTCATTTTCTTAAAATATACTGTGAAATTTCATCCAGATACGACTTCCGGTTCCGAAATTATAGGGCGATGAATGTCAAAACATTTAAATCGTCATTCAAAATGACGATGCCAAACTGGTACGCATCGGTACGTGCGGCTTTGCTCCGTTTGCAGCGTGCTTCGTTCAATTTCGTACAGCGTGCAGGGTTGCTACATTCAAATCTATACTTTTCAGGTAAAACAAATGTGAATTTGTAAATCTTTTATTTAATTTGTACCTACTTGTTAGTGTTATTTATTACAAAATCATGATACCGATGCTTGTTGCCTATCGCATATAGAAAGCTTGTGCAATCACTTGAAAAATTGACTAGGAAAAATTGGCCCAGAGGTTCATCGAGCTGAACAATGTATGTGTCTGTGTGTGTACACACATAGTATGTATCAAATAATGTCACTCATAAAATGAAAAATCTCATACACCCATAGATTGCTATTGAATATCATCACGCTTTCCTAGGGTAAAGTGTGTTTTAAATTGCACACTGTCATTTAGAGCGACGATGCAAAAAAGGGTAATATTCTTTATATTAATTACTCACTAAACAAATCGACTTCGGCAATACTGGCTTCCAGTTCTCGGTTCCAGAAGTACCGGAAATAGTTTTTTTGGTTTTGATTGTAGAGGTTTTAACTTTAAGGTCATTTGCCTCTAAGGGCCAGAAAAACTTTCTGACTCTATGTGCGGGTTTGGGCATCGAGCTCAGGCGGGCTGCATGAAAGACATCGACTTCACGCTATACCCGTCCCCCCGAAATTTGTCAAAAACTGTAAAACTAGACTCACTCAATTTTCTCAGAATTGATTTGATCGATTTCCAAAAACTTAGTTCCTATAGTCTATAGGGAAAAGTGTGTTTACTTATTTAGTGCGACAATGCAAAATAAAAAGAATTTTATTAAATTTACATAACTGTTAACAAATTGAAAAGGTTATGTTGGTTCATACCCAAATAAAGTTTCTTATTTTATTCAAGATTGAAAAAAAAACATTTTCGACAGAATCTTCTAGTCCTATTTTTGAAAATACAGGGTGATTTTTTAAGAGCTTGAGAACTTTTTTAAACAATAAAACGCATAAAATTTGCAAAATCTCATCGGTTCTTTATTTTAAACGTTAGATTGGTACATGACATTTACTTTTTGAAGATAATTTCATTTAAATGTTGGCCGCGGCTGCGTCTTAGGTGGTCCATTCGGAAAGTCCAATTTTGGGCAACTTTTTCGAGCATTTCGGCCGGAATAGCCCGAATTTCTTCGGAAATGTTGTCTTCCAAAGCTGGAATAGTTACTGGCTTATTTCTGTAGACTTTAGACTTGACGTAGCCCCACAAAAAATAGTCTAAAGGCGTCAAATCGCATGATCTTGGTGGCCAACTTACCGGTCCATTTCTTGAGATGAATTGTTCTCCGAAGTTTTCCCTCCAAATGGCCATAGAATCGCGAGCTGTGTGGCATGTAGCGCCATCTTGTTGAAACCACATGTCAACCAAGTTCAGTTCTTCCATTTTTGGCAACAAAAAGTTTGTTAGCATCGAACGATAGCGATCGCCATTCACTGTAACGTTGCGTCCAACAGCATCTTTGAAAAAATACGGTCCAATGATTCCACCAGCGTACAAACCACACCAAACAGTGCATTTTTCGGGATGCATGGGCAGTTCTTGAACGGCTTCTGGTTGCTCTTCACTCCAAATGCGGCAATTTTGCTTATTTACGTAGCCATTCAACCAGAAATGAGACTCATCGCTGAACAAAATTTGTCGATAAAAAAGCGGATTTTCCGAATGGACCACCTAAGACGCAGCCGCGGTCAACATTTAAATGAAATTATCTTCAAAAAGTAAATGTCATGTACCAATCTAACGTTTAAAATAAAGAACCGATGAGATTTTGCAAATTTTATGCGTTTTATTGTTTAAAAAAGTTCTCAAGCTCTTAAAAAATCACCCTGTATAAGTAATATGAGAAAGGCATTATTACACCACTAGATGGATTGAAACAGTTTTTTTTAATAATTCTCATTTGAAACTCAACACTGGAATTGATAGATGGTAGATTCATACGTTTATCGTTTTACATTTACTGAAATATCAACAATTTCCATCGAAAAGATTAAATATCTTGTTATGTTCAAAAGAAATTACGGCGTGAAGTGATACGAAATTGACAAATAACAGACGACCATTATCTTTTCTAATATCGGTAAAATATCAAAATACACGTTATCGAAATATGCTCGAATCTCTGTCACTGAAATCCAAAAGTTTACTGGGCTATAACTAACAAACCAATTAGTACCCTCTCATTCCTCTACTAACGCAGATGGAGATAGTATCCAGTCGACGACGTTGTATTGTTCAAATGACATCATAGGGAGGCATTAAATAGGAACTTGTTATATCCGAGAAAATAGAACTTTCGTTCAACGATTTGTTTTAGTTTTGTTAAGATGCAGAGCCGCCTTGAGTTAAATTAATTATTAAACATATTGAATTTTATCCCGATCTGACTTTCGGTTTCGGAATAACAGCGCGATAAGTGGAAATTTTTCAACTTCATGAGTATTTTTTCCACAAGTGATGGTGCAAGGATTCCATTAAACTGACTGGTAGATTCTTCTAGTTTGCAGAAATTGTTAGTTTGGGGATATGTAAACTTACTCCGGCACTACTATTATCTGGTTTCAGGTTCCGGAAGCACCGAAGGCAGTGAAGAAAAACTCCTAAAATGGAGTATGTGAAACTACAACCGCCGGTTGTGTAGCAATATCGTGTTGGTAGTGTAGTGATGTCATCAATGAAGGCATTGTGTAATATTCTCGTCTACGCTGTTGTTTTAAATAGTCTTAATGATAATGATAACAGTAATACAAATCCAATCACAAACCTTGATTTATGATGCTGTATTCAAAAATATTACACCTTATTTAACTTGAATTTCAAATACAAAAGCAGAGGATTTTTCTTGGCTTGTTTAATTTCGTTTAATTGATTAAATCGAAATGGTGGATGAGAGGTTAATTAAAATGGAAATGGGAGCGGGTCATTTCGCCGAAAGTCGTTTCGCCGAATAGGTCATTTCGCCGAAAGTCGTTTCGCCGAAAGGGTAATTTCGTCGAAAGGATCATGTCTTCTGTATGTTATGTCTCCGGTATAACTGATGTGGCGCAGTTACATAACCGAAGCCAAGATGGCTCGACGGCACAAAGCCCCCGAGGCGACGCCAGCTGAGTCGGCCGCCGAACCGCCGTCGGCAGCGGCGGCCTCTTGCATACAAACCTGTAACCGCCTCGTTTGCTCGGTCAACTCAAAGCTAGGTTTCTTTGGTTTAGTTAGGTCCGAATGAGCGGTAGCGAGGTCGGACAGCACATGAACCAAGACGATGTGGCGTAGTCGCATTAGATATTTTTTCATTTTCACTTAATAAACGGAAAATACCGCATACATTTGTCTGGTAGATACACCTATGCAATTGCTTTGATGGTTAGTAGCTAATAGTCAACAAGTTTTCTTGGGAGCTCTGTTCTAAGGTTCATCTTTATTAAAGAGTACAAGAATCAATTTTCATTCAAGAAGTACAATTGTAGGTCAACAAAACCGGCGTTAACGCTATCATCTTGCATTTGTCTTTATTTTAAATCAATTTCAATTACGATTTAAGGATTCGGCGAAACGACTCTTTCGGCGAAATGGCTTTCGGAGAAATGGAATTCGGCGAAATGACCCATTCGGCGAAATGTCATTCGACGAAATAACCCTTTCGGCTAAATGGCTTTCGGTGGAACGGCTTTCGGCGAAATTGCTTTCGGCGAAATTGCTTTCGGCGAAATGGCTTTCGGCGAAATGACCGTGATCCGATGGAAATAAGATAAAGTCTTTGTCTTTGTAATAAATATTTTCTCACTGATTTTATTATATGTTGGTATAGAAAATGTCAGTTCTAGCATGCAGGTCTTACTGGTTTATAACCAAACAAACTCCTTTTTGCTGAACCGATCGAATTTCAATTTAAGTTACTATTTTATATCCCATTCAATGCGTTTGAATTTTATCCGGACCCGATTTCCAGTCCTGAAAGTACAGGATGATGGAAGGTAAAAATGTCTAACCGTCATATAATTGACGACACAAATAAAAACGGAATTTTCGAAACAGATTTTAAAAGTATTTGAACTTTTAGGTATTGCTGATTAGCAACCGTAGAAACATACTACGAGTATGACGGTTCCGGAAACAGATTGTTAAAATCTCCTGCATGAATCTTGTACCGATTTTTCGTGAAATGTTATTGGACAAGGATCATTTCACATCTAGGTGGATTCAAACAGTTTTTTTTTCAGTAGATTCTGATCTATTTGTGCGTGTTGAAATATGTGATTTTACGAGCCTGTGGGAATGGCTGAGTATGTTTGACGCATATTAATTGGATGGATGGATTTGCGTCACCTGTAAAGCTTATATTTTTTCTGTGTAGTTCCCATCATAGCTGCCCAGATAACTAGATAACTCTTGAGGAAGAATTTGGGCCGACTTCGGCAAAATATCCGGCTATTCATAGATAATGCTTGTATATGAAAGCTGAATTCGTATTGATTTATAACAGATAAGCTTTCAGATTGCAGACATAAGACTATAAGAATTGTTGGTGCTCAAATACTAAAATAGCTTTTTACTGCTGTTATTAGTGTTTACTAGTTATCGGGGTACTGTTAAGGAGTGTATCGAAAATAAGCTATCCACAATTTTTTTTTCAAATTATGATAAAAAACGATATTTTATTAAAACTAAAAATTGATCCTTTATTGTACGAGGTTAAACTTAAGCATAATGAAAACCGGATGAAATTTAAGTTATTCCTTCACGAGTTTTCGAACTTTTGATCGAACGCTCTTCATCAAGTTCCGGACAAGTGTTGCATCGCATTTTTTAGACGCTTGAGCCCAAATTTTTTTGAACTCCTGCATGTTCTCAGCTGCCTAACCAGTCTTCTTGAAGACCCTCTTCACGATTGCCCAGTAACGTTCGATGGGTCGAAGCTGAGGGCAATTTGGTGGATTGATATTTTTCTCAACGAAATTAATGCCCTTTTCCGCAAGCCAATCGAGAGTGGTTTTGGCATAGTGAGCCGACGCCAAATCCGGCCAAAACAGCGAAGGTGTACTAAGCTTCTTATATAAAGGCAGCAATCTCGTCTGGAGACACTCAGGTCGGTAGATTTCTGCATTTATAGTTCAGGTAGTCTAAAAAATGGATGACTTCAAACCACAGGAACATATTGCTTGCCATACCAGTACCTTTCGACCGAGTTTCTCCCTTTGAATCGACCTGTCCGCATCGCTCACATCCTCCCCAACGACGACCGACAGTAAAGTATTGTGGACTTGGAAGGGTTCCGAGATTTTCTGCTTCTTGTAGGTCTTTAGGTGATTTCGCCTCTTGATACGCTGGACCATTCCGACACTGGTTCCTACTGTTTTGGCAAAATCTCGTATTGACATTGATTTGTTCTTCATGATTAGAGATACAACTTTCTGGTCCAGTTTCGGGTTGGAAGAACCGGGTTTTCTGCCTCTTCCTGGTAGCTCATCCTAAGAATAATGTTCCCTAAACTTATTAATTATGTTTTTAACACTGGCATGATGAATTCCAAACCGCTTCGCTAATTTTCGCATAGTAATACCCTTCTCACTTAGCCATGTGTCCAGAACTTTAATCTCCACTTCCTTTTCAATACGCGACATATTGAAAACGCAGAATTTCAGCCGCACAAACAAGTAAAGAATCGAAAGCTGACAGCCAAACGCACAGCATGCTGCGATCTGAGCATAAAAAACCATCACAAATACATGCGTACAACACAAATGTATGTGGATAGCTTATTTTCGATACACTCCTTAATCTGTTTGGCAAATACTTCCGGGTTCGTTCCGAACTTGATTCCTATATCGAATTCGCTCACATCACCAATATTTGGTGCAAACCCGACTCAGTTTCAGGTTATTCCAGCGAAACCGACAGAGGTTAGATAGAATCTCGCTGAACAATGCAAATGAATTTCCTCTACTTACTTTGTCTTTTATTTATTACTGCATATATCTGTATCTTGTAACAATTTCTTTAGCTTCTGATCGAATGTTTATAATTTTAGTAAACATTCTATGAAAAGAGCTGAAGAGAAGGATTGCCGATTGTACCGTAATATTCAAAAGAGATACTGTCTTTCGCAAACAGGTCCTTTTTAATGTGTTTTTTATTGAAACAAAAAATAGTAAAACATGGATTTTGTTGGACGCAAATGAATACCCGTAGGTAAATGTAGGGTGCTTGACTAGCTTTTTAATCGTGCAAACCCAAAATCCTAATTGATATATTACGAAACGTTTGGTTTGGATCGTACAGAAAATGTGAACATATTTCTTCCCAAAAATCTTCCCCCAAATTCACCAAGCAGGTCATAATTTGTGAAACTTCTGGCCCCGCATTGCATGGCCATAAAAACTATCTTAGTCCACACGGTCCAATGTTTATTAATTTCGCCCGTAGTACGAAGTATCATCCACTTTTTTTTTGTGTGTGTCGTCCTCGTCTAAGCGGAAAAATATAATATACTTTTCGGATGTGGTCAAAAGCAAATGTACTTAACTGCTTTCCGCTTCGATCATATATAAGGGGCACCACGTGTAGGGAATGTGTTCATTTGCACCGTTTCACAGCTCTGTAGAAGCGGATGCAGGGAACCGGGCCGGTTCCTAAAGGACAAAACTTACTGTAGCCAAACCCGCCAGCGCCCTGTCACACGATACTGTTTGCCATTAGGTGATAGAAGTTCGTTTCGCGGAAGCGTTCAAGTCAGTTAATTTGAACAATATCAGCCATGTCTCGGATGGAACCACGTGCAGGAGTAGATTCTCCCCGAATTAGACAGCGAACGGGAGAACATGAGCTCGTTCGATCGATTGTGATATAGTTCTTGTCGGCGTGGCGGTGATACGGAAGCTGGCCCCAGAACGTGTGACAATATGAAGAGACATCATCCATTATGTTGGTGGCATGGTTTCTACCCTCATGCAACGAGTTTCCGCAAAAAAGTGAACAGATATTAGCACCACACTTGATTGTTTATTATTCGTACATGAATGTGCTTGAGCTTGGCGCACTGGCACGCTAACTACCAATAATGTTGGACTTGGGGACGCCTTGTTCGGTCCCAGGATGCTCAATATTGACAAGCGAGAATTCACGCCATCATTGTCGACAGCAGCACGTTGGGGGGAAACGAACCGCCGTGGCAAAATCTAGGCCTGTGTAGTCTGCCAGAGAATAGGGATGAGATTTTAATTACTGTGTGAAAGAGCGTTTGTTCGACAGAGTGCTAACGATGATCCGCCGCGGTTCCGACTAGTCGTTTCCGGAAGTGAACGCTTTATTGAAAAACTGCAAAAAATGAGTACTGCACGTACTCTGGCTAAGGACGGCTGAGTTGGGTACGACCGCGCTGCAGAATAAACAGAATACGTGCATACTCCACTAGGTCGTAAATATAGGATGAACACTTGGAAGTGCGGGAATTAGCAGCGATTAAGGGTGTTCAGTTCGGGATTGACCAGTTAGTCGGAAGAAGTCGGAAGTGCGGTCAGATTAACGGGCACTACAATTTAAATACGTGGTGAGATACTACAGAAATAAAAGTAAGAATCTTCGAAAATTAATGTGTGCAAGAATCATTTTGATTTTTATAAGTACATTATATGACCTATTATATCTCTGAAGTACCGGTTGTTCACAAAGCGACTTAAGAATTAAGTAGTTATCAGGTTTTTTTTGTCGTGAATACGACTTACTCTACTATGAGGTGGCTTTTCAAAATTTACCCTCTGAGAGAGTGATAAGTTTTTGACCGTGAATATCTCTTGTTGTATCTAACGAATAAACATAATTTTTGCTATACGCCATATAATCACAATTTTATGATAAAATTATCAGTTGTGTGACATAGGGGGATAATCCATAGGGCGCGTTTGCCTTGCTCGTATTTTTAAAGCTCATAGCTCAGTGATATGTGAAAGGATTTATGTAATCTAACTACCAATAGAATCGAAATTTTTCAACTTAAACGTGTATAGCAAAAGAAGCATTGAAGTATTTCAATAGTACACTATTGAAAAACCTGTCTCATTTGACCCACGTCAACACCAGCCAATCAGAACGCGTTCTGAGGAAGAGAACAAAATATCTGCTGCTGTACAACAAATCGTTCGAGAAAAATGTTTCGAAAAGTGGTGAATGTCGTAGTGAGTTCCTCAATTTGGTCCTCCTGAATGCTAGAAACGAATCTTTACAGCATATTGATATTTTCTTTCAATAAATTATGCAAATCCGAAATGAAATAATCGACATTAAAATTCTTTATGCCATCAGAGGCGATACAGCGATTATAGCGATCTTCCAACTTTTCGATACAATTTTTGTAGTACGATTTGTCCTTTGCCTCAAAATAGGCCTCAGTTTCAGCGATTACCTCTTCATTGCTTCTAAATTTTTTACCAGCGAGCATTCTCTTGAAGTCTGAGAACAGGAAAAAGTCACTGGGGGCCAAATCTGGAGAATACGGTGGATGAGGGAGCAATTCGAAGCCCAATTCGTTCAATTTCAGCATGGTTTTCATCGACTTGTGACATTGTCTTGATGAAACAAAACTTTTTTCTTCTTCAAATGAGGCCTTTATTTTGAAATTTCGCTGTAATAACGCTATATAATAGTCACTGTTGATGGTTTTTCCCTTTTCAAGGTAGTCGATGAAAATTATACCATGCGAATCCCAAAATACAGACGCCATTACCTTACCGGCCGATTGTTGAGTCTTTCCACGCTTTGGGTTCGGTTCATCGCGTGCAGTCCACTCAGCTGACTGTCGGACTCCGGAGTAAAGTGATGGAGCCATGTTTCGTCCATTGTTATATATCGACGAAAACAATCGGTTTTATTTCGCTATAACAGCTTCAAACAGTGCTCAGAATCATCAATTCGTTGTTGTTTTTGATCGATTGTGAGCTCACGCGGCACCCATTTTGCACAAAGCTTTCTCATATCCAAATATTTGTGAATAATATGTCCAACACGTTCTTTTGATATCTTTAGGATGTCAGCTATCTTGATCAACTTCACTTTACGGTCATTGAAAATCATTTTGTGGATTTTTTTCACGTTTTCATCGGAAACAGCCTCTTTTCGACGTCCACTGCGTTCATCGTGTTCGGTGCTCATATGACCAGTACGAAATTTTGCAAACCACTTACGAATTGTTGCTTCGCCCGGTGCAGAGTCTGGATAACACTCATCAAGCTATTTTTTTGTATCGGCGGCACTTTTTTTCATCAAAAAGTAGTGTTTCATCAACACACGAAATTCCTTTTTTTCCATTTTTTTTTCACAATAACAAAAGTAGCTTCAGTCAAAATGCAATATCTCACAAACTAATAATCAGACAGCTGTCAAATTTATACACGTATCTTTTGAAGGTTGGTACTAACTGAAAATGGTATGGATTTAATTCTAGTGGTGCCCTTTCATAGAAACGATACGAACTTTTCAGCCGATCTGTTAACAAAAATTCTATCAGTTTGGATTCTATCGGCAGCAGATGTATTTTGTGTCGTTTGCAAAGCTAGTTTACGTAGAGTAGAGCGATTACGTCACAGCTGCTAGTCGTTTGCATTGGTGAAAAAACAACGGTGGAGAGCATTACTCAAAAAGTTTTCTAAAGAACTATTAGGATTTGTTGTTCGCAAATCGAAAGGAAATATCCTCAGTTTAGTGCAAATCTAGAACAGTTTGGTTAGATTTGTGCACTTTTCGCTGTGTGAAATTCACAGTAATCGAGATCAAGTGAAGCCTTCTTTGTTTTTGCGAAAAATGTTCCAGAGTTTAATGTCGTAGAGAATTACGCAATTTGACCCTTCTGAATGCTAGATACGAATCCCTATAGCATATTGATAGTTTCGTTCAAATAATTAGGCCCATTGTATCATTGATCAACCCAGCGAATTAATGTTTTCCTTATTGGAAGATTATAATCGGTTGTAAACGCTACACCTACACCAACCATATCAGTATCGCACCCACGTACAACAGTTCAGCCTGGAATTAGATGACGGAAGTCAGCGGCATCCAGCGGAATTCGAATTAATTTCATCACTCTCCATCACAAACGCTTTCATAAAATATTCTTTTCAGAGCCACCATTATTTTATTATAAAGAAAAAGAACTATACTGGTTATTTCATAATATTTGTGTTCCAGAATGTTAGATGTAACTAATCTGTACTTTAGTTTAGGTGCATCGTTTCAACTTCTACATACAATTTCATACAATCGATCAACTAATTGATATTCGGAAGTGTTAAGGAACATGTCAGTTGTCTTCGTATTCACGACATCCAGTTATGTCTCTGCAATTACCCACCCGCCTTTATTTTACTGTTCGACACTTATAGCCGACCTAATATTTACAATATCCTTTCAATTTTGGAAAAAATGACCTTACCATACAGTAGAATCTAATGAGTAAAGTCCATGGCAAGTCCATGGTCCATTATCCGTACCGGCCAGCAAGCATCGAAGTATCCTTGTAGAAGGCCTAATAACATACTATTGTGGGCAAAAAGTAGTAAGACTTTTGAATAATATTTCGCGCGGAAACCTTATTCATCGAAATATTTTTTTTTTCTATCAAGTGTACAACTTTGCTTCCGTCGTTTTCCGATAGGTGGCTGTACCGACTGAGGCTGGTCAAAATACTTTGATGATATTACCTTTAAAGTGAGTGTGTACAGTGCCTAACGAATTGTCATCGCCGTTTCAGTGACAATTGCTCTTGTTTTCGTATTATTCAGGCTCGAAAATTTCTGTTTATATGCCCAATTCTCGCCGTTTGCGGGAAGTTTTACTTTTCTGTTACAATTCGAAAAAAAAAATGTAGCTGAAGCGCATCGAATGCTCTCAGAAACTGACGGTGATGCTGCTCTGAGTAAAAGAACGTGTCGCGAGTGGTTTCAACGTTTTAAAAATGGTGATTTCGATGTCGAAGACAAACATGGTGGTGGAAGAGAAAAAACCTTCAAAAATGAACAACAATTTACTACGAGCTCTTAAAACCGGGTGAAACCATCAAATGAGATCGCTACCGAACGCAACTGATGCGCCTTAGTCGCGCGCTAAAAGAAAAGCGGCCACAGTATCAAGAGCGACATGGCAAAGTCATCCTTCAACACGACAGTGCTCGGCCTCACGTCGCAAAAGTGGTCAAAAAATACCTGGAAACGCCCAGATGTCGCCCCTTCTGACTTCCACCTATTCCGTTCGATGGCACACGGCGTGGCAGATCAACATTTTCAATCCTTCGAAAACTTGAAAAAATGGATTGCTTCATGGATAGCGTCAAAAGAGGTCACCTTTTTTCGAGCCGGGATCCGAAAATTGCCGGAAAGATGGACGAAAGTTATCGCTAGCGGCGGAAGCAAAGTTGTACACCTGACAGGTTTGTATGACTGTCAGTGACATCTGTGTCAAGTGTCACGTCAAAATATTTATTAGTGTTTAGTATAGGTACGTCTGTCTTTCTGAAGTATTGAAAGCGAAATCGGCGATTTTTACAATTAATGAAATTGTTCAACAAAGAAGTTCCATTCAGTTTTGTGTGCGGAATCAAATTTCTGGTGTCGAAACGTTCAAAATGTTGCAAAAGGTCTTCGGTGAAAATTGTATGTCGCGAGCAAGTGTTTTTGATTGGTACAAGTTGTTCAAAGAGGGTCGAGAACGCGTTGACGGTGAACCACGTCCAGGACGGGCATCAACATCAACTGATGATGAACATGTCAATAAAATTAAGGAATCGATAATCGACGATTAACAGTCAGAGATTGTGACGATTAACAGATTGAGATCGTCGAATTATCGGAAGGATCAGTAAAACCCATTTTGAAAGATCACAAGCCGTTTTGAGTCAATTGAGGACATCAAACGTGAATCGCTATGCGCATTGAAGCCTATTCCGGGAATCGACTATAGCAATCGGAATCGAAGATTGGAATAAAGGTTGGCACAAGTGTATTTGGACCGGGGGGATGACTTTGGAGGGCACGAAAAAGATTTGGAAGAATAAATTAAGAATTTTAAAATTAAGAACAAGATCTTACTATTTTTTGTCCACAGTAGTATATATATGAAAAACCTGTTTTAATCTACGTTGCGTTTCGCATTATCATTTTCTCCTATATATTACAGCAGAAAATTTCCGAAATACTGCAATTTAAAAAACTTTGGAAAATAGTTTTGATGATTTCTGTTGCATAATACTACTACTTTGATATACTACATTTGAAATTAAGTTAGTAAAAATCTATTCAACCATATTTGAAAAGGTTGAGTGAGCTACATTTTATCACATTTGATTATTATTGTCTGTACTTCCGGAACCGAATGCTGGGTATCGATATAGTGACATCCGGTTCTTTTAACCATGCACTAATATGACCTACCAATTTTTTTACGGTCTCTATGACTATATGAATTTCGGAAAAAAAATGTACTGGTAGTCGGACTTGGATAAAACTCAGCAAATCATTCATCATTCATCAATGGTTTGTTTGGTTACAGACTCTCATGGTTTGCAAACACGATAAATTCACTAGCCAAAATAAAGAGGTAGCTAATGAAAAAAATATCCAAGAAATTGTTTTGCCTTTCTCATATAGAAAGGCTATACAATCACTGCAAAAACCGACTTTTGAACTGAGGCCTGAAATGCCGAATGTCATATACCATTCGACTCAGCTCGACGAACTGGGCAAATGGTTGTGTGTGTGTGTGTGTGACAAATATTGTCACTCACTTTTCTTGGAGATGGCTTAACCGATTTTCATAAACTTTGATTCAAATGGTCTCATAGCCCCATACAAAGTTCCTGAATTTCATTTGGATCCGACTTCCGGTTCCGGAGCTACAGGGTGATATGCACCAAAAAGGGGGAAATTATGCATTAAAAATGTGAAAAAAAATGTCACTCACTTTTCTCCGAGATGGCTGAACCGAACTTAGATTCAAATGAAAGGTCTCATGGTCCCATACAAAGTTCCTGAATTTCATTAGCATTCGACTTCCGGTTCCGGAATTACAGAGTGATATACACCAAAAAGAGGGAAATTATGCATTAAAAATGTGAAAAAAATGTCACTCACTTTTATCGGAGATGGCAAAATCAAATGAAAGGTCTCACGGTCCTATACAAAGTTCCTGATTTTCATTAGCATACTACTTCCAGTTCCGGAATTACAGGGTGATATGCACTAAAAAGGGGGAAATAATGCATTAAAAATGTAAAAATAATGTCACTCACTTTTCTCGGAGATGGCAGAACCGATATTCACAAACTTGGATTCAAATGAAAGGCCCTACGATCCCATACAAAGTTCCAGAATTCTATTTGGATCCGACTTCCGGTTCCGGAATTACAGGGTGATATGCGTAAAAAATGTGAAAATAATGTCACTCACTTTTCTCGTAGATTGCTAAACCGATTTTCTCAAACTTAGACTCTAATGAAAGGATTCATGGTCACGGTTCCATACAAAGTTCCTGAATTCATTTTGATCCGACTTCCGGTACCGGAATTACAGGGTGATATGCACCAAAAATGTGAAAATAATGTCAACCGTTTTACTCGGAGATGGCTGACCCGATTTTCACAAACTTAGATTTAAATGAAAGGTCTCATATTCGCAAACAAAATTCCTGAATATGATTTGGATCCGACTTTCGCTTCCGGCATTGCAGGGTGATATGCACCAAAAATGGGAAAATAATGCATTAAAAATGTGAAAATAACGTCACTCACTTTTCTCGAAGATGGCTAAACCGATTTTCTCAAACTCAGGTTTAAATGAAAGGTTTCACGGTCCTATACGAAGTTCCTGAATGTCATTTAGATCCAAATTCTGATTCCGGAAATACAGAGTGATATGCATAAAAAATGTGAAAGTAATACATCAAAAATGTGATAATAATGTCACTCACATTACTCTGGGATGGTAAAAAAAATTTCTAAACTTGTCTCAAAACTACACAAATCGATAGTCATTATCAGTAGGCAACTAAACAAACCGATTCCGGCTATCCTGGTTCCCGGAATCCGGTTCCGGAAGTACCGGAAATAGTGGTCATATATACCAAAATAGATCTCAAGCACTTTTCTGACCGATTTCCACAAACTTAGATTCAAGTGAAAGGTCTTCCGGTCCCCTACGGAATTCCTGAATTTCATCCGGATCCGAGTTCCGGTTCCGGAGTTATAGGGTGAAGTGTGTTCAATATTGTACACCGTCACTTAAAATATTTTCGGATGCAACAAACATTTAAATCGTAATTTAGAGTGCGTACTAGAAGAGTTTGTGTGTCATGTTTGTTGGTGGCGGTACGAACCGACTTTGATTATACCGGTTCTCGGGTTCCGGTGCCGGAGGTGCATACAATAGTGAATTCATTTCGTTTTCTTAAGGATGACTTACGCAATCAAAGCACTGTTTTATTCTGTATGTCATGCATAAACAATCTTTTGGTTTCTTTAAAAAATCGAAGAGAAAATTTTTGAATAGAATACCACAATATTATATGTACATGAGAAAGGCATCATTACACCTCTAGGTGGATTAAAATTAGATTATTTAGAGATTATTAGATTTATTTTTTTATTGAATTTATTGAATCTCAATACAGGGGGCTGGCATCCTATAGGAGATTGAGAGTATCTATTCTCTTTCTCCCGACAGGACCAGTCTAGAGGCCGTTTGGGATTCGACGGCATGAAAATGTAGCCAAGAGTAGATCCACTAGGTTACGGCTGCTTCCTTGTCGTAAAAGGCCACAATAGCAGGAGTTTCGTCTTCCCTACTTTCACTTACTGG